>NW_022145597.1:33221827-33319327 GCF_000002235.5 Strongylocentrotus purpuratus | reverse complement strand
TTAATGTAATAACATTTCACTAGGTCCCCAGGAAAGAAACCTTAAAAAAATGAATGTATTAGTAAACCCGTCAATTACATGTCAGATAAACGAAAAGAAAACAATGTAGGGCTAAATATTACCGAAAAGGTTTATGAGAGAGAGAGAGAAATACAGAGAGAGAGAGAGAGAGAGAGCTGCATGGGAGATGAACGAGAGCTGAAAGACGGAAAGAGGGAAGTTGGAGAGATGGAGAATTAGATGGATTGAGAGACGAAAAAAAATTGAGAATTTATATATATATATATATCCCCATATCAAGCTATTGCAAGTCAAACTGTTCCTTTATTCTATATATATATATATATATATCTATTTTTGTACACTGTTTTCAGAGATGTAGACTTCTCAATTCACCCTGTACTTAATCATGACTTTCATGCTGAAATGGCTTCCTGTTTGCCCAAAACGAAATCGACAAAATATTCATGCTATTTTAATCACTGGTGTTATTCACATTATAACCTTTGCAGAGTATTATATGATTTTGACATGCCTATTCATCTTTACCTAACAATAGCTTTGTAAAGCATACTTGAAATTTCACGCAGTACTAAAAACTGTAAAAGGGAAGGTAGGATTTAAATGGTTTGTGGCTTTTACAATACTCGGGCTTGTGTGGACTGGGTATATTTGCCAATTATTGTGTCCACCAACCTGAGTCATTTGTGATTTGACATGCATGAGAGAGGTGTATAGGGAGTGAATGAAAAAAGAAATTGACTGAGTAAAAAACCATAAGTATATAAAGAAAAAAGAGAAGAGAGAGGGAGAGAGAGAGGGAGAGAGAGAGAGAGGTAGGGAGATGGAGAGAGGGAGAGAGGGAGAGAGAGGGAGAGAGGGAGAGAGGGAGAGATGGAGAGAGGGAGAGAGGGAGAGAGGGAGAGAGGGAGAGAGGGAGAGAGGGAGAGAGGGAGAAAGCCAGAGCGATATGGAGAAGAGAGGAGAGAGTAAGAGAGAGAGAGAGAGAGAGAGAAAGAGAGAGAGAGAGAGATATATTACAAGTGATAGTGAGTAAAAGGGAGAAAATAGATTGGAAGAGAAGAAGAAGAAGAAGAGAGAAAGAGAGAAAAAAAGAAAGAGAGAGAGAGAATTATTTGACTTAAATCTATACTCACTTTCTTGAGAACAATGAAATACGTTTTCCTTTCCTGGTTGTATTCTTCTCAACTTTCAAGTATATCCAATATTAAATGGGCATAACTTTCGATGATATGCCGCACAGAAAATGCTTATTCTGTTTTCAAGGGAGACAGTCGTTTTTTAATCTTGGTGAACTTTTTTCTGTAGGTGTGAAGGCCCCTTGTATGCTCTATAATTATGCTCGCGAGCTCTAGGTTACTAATTTATTTGTCAATGACAGATCTACGTCCACGAACAAACATCAAGATCTTTAGCCTTTCAATAATTTATTTACAGAGTATCTGTAAAGTCGTCATTGTATAATCAATATTGCTGATTGGTTAATATACCTTTCTTCAAATTTTAATCAAATATACAGCTTCTTTCTCAACCTGTGTGATGGTATCCACTAATTAACCCTCTTAGTTTGCAGATTATCCGATTCCATTAGACGGTGTCCTTATAATACTAATTAGGGCAAGAAGAATATTAGATGTATGAACAATGTCAGCGCTGATTGTATATGGGCACCATGGAGGCTCTAGTAGGCAGAGTCCTCAATTATAAAAGATACAAGGAAATATACATGTACACTCTCCTAGGAAATAAAACAGAGAGTACGGGTGTGAATGATTTCTTTGTTAGATGAAGGAGTATAGCATTTACACAGCTGATCTTCAAGCTGGGTAGCCTATCTATTACAATATTAATAATATTACAAAGTTGATCATAGTTTGTTTTGATCATGATTTGGAGCATACACATGGTTTCCTTGATATTATCAAATTTTTCCTTTCGATGAAGAAAATGAATCAAATTTGATGATTAAATAATCCATTACTCACTAGCGGGCTTTTCTTAAAGTTATTGACATACCTTAATTGCAAAGCACCCTCCTTCCAAAAGAGTATGCCATCTCATATTTTCTACCCTAAAAGACCCTTTAGGTACAGTCTTGACCAATTCCATGCTGTAATAACACTAGTAATGCATTTCCCTTTTTAAAGAGAATGGGAAAATATGCTAGGTAATCACTTTGCATCTATGTAGAGTCTAAATAGAATCTTTTTGGTGCAATTGAAATAACAAATATGAGTAGGAGGCCGCTTAGTTTAATACATATCCATTCCAAATAATAGTATAAAGTAGCAAACTATTTTTTTAACTCTAAACGTATTTACCATCACTTCTTCATTGATGTATGTGTTATAGAATCCGTTAGTGAAGTACTAATGGCGCAAGTGACGTCTACGACAAGCTTGATGGTTGTCAACATTTGTATATGTACCCATGGAAACTAAAAGCCTTTTTTGGCGGTATCGTGTTCTAACTTAAAGGGATTTGGTAACTTTGTTCAGATGAGAGAAACTAGTGCTAAGGTAATTACTTCAATGCTAGATGTACAATTAAAGATAATTATCTGAAAGTTTGAGTGAAAACAGGCCATTATCATTAACAACAATTGGGAAAAACGGATCTGATCGATTTCTGAAATCTCCCAACTATATTATTTTAATTTAATTTAAATTTAGGTGAATGTAAATCACCACAAAGCAACGAATAGGCTCTATATACCATTCCAAATATTTAGGTTTTAGGTTCTAAAAGGGAACCAGAAATTTCATAAATATGAATCAGAGCAATAACCATGCGCTTAGAAGGCATTTGCGGTCTTAAACAAGAAATCCTTTTAATGTTTCATCTACTAAATCGTTGAAGTACCATACCTGGGTGACCGTTTGTGTTTCCAATGGTTAGGGTAACAGATACAAAGCCACCAAATTTGCAAGATTCATTGACATTATTTTCTTTTCTTTATACGAGAAGTTACAGTTTTTTATGTGATTAAGATATTATATAACTTTTAAAATAATTATTAAATTGATTAAATTCCTTGCATTATCCTTGATACAGGTTTGGACGACGTAGGCCAATCTTACATTGACAATGAACGCAACTACCAGGATGGCCGCGGCAGTCACGGCAGGATCGAGTGTGTCTTATACGACACCTACTATAGTCAACCATTCCTGTACCTTCGTGCTTCTCGACGATGAATGTGACCTGACCATTCTCCTCTCTACTATCATGTTCTTCACCACCCTGTTTAACATCGTATTCGGGGTTATCGCCAACTTTCTCGTGATCGGCGTGATTCTCGCGTCTCGCGAGATGTGGACAATCCCGAGCATCTACATTACGAATCTTGCAATCTCGGATGTGATGGCGCTGTTGTTTGTAGCAGGGTCGAATTGTTATGAGTATTACATCGGAGCATTCCAAGTAGAGGAATACCAAAGCACACAGACTTTCGTATTCTACATGGAGTTGGTAAGATTTAAAATGAAAACGAAGATGATTTCGCCCTTTATAGCTGATCTTCAACAGCAAAATCTTCATCATTATCATCATCATTATAAAAATTATCAACATCACCATCATCATAATCACCATCATCGTCATCGTCATCATCAACATCGTCATCATCAACATCATTACCACCACCATCATCATCATCATTATCATTAACATCATCATCAACATCATCATCATCATCATCATCATCTTCATCAACTCCATTATCATTCTCACCATTATCATCATCATCATTTTTGCCATCAGCATCATCATCATCATCAACAATCACAAAATCATCATCAACGCGTCACTGTAAACACCACCACCAGCACCAGCACCAACAACAACAACAACAATAAAAAAAAAAAAAATCTTCAGCCGTGTCAGCTTAAGACGATGACAGCTATGGATGTGATTTAATGAAAATAAGGTTTCAATAAAATTATGCGAATATGAATAACATTGTTTGCGATATATGGAGAAGATTATGCTTTTGGATAAATAAAGGCTACATTGCGTACCCATATACTAATCTAATACATAATTTAATATTTACGATGATATTGTAGGAGTTCGTTAGACGATATTATTTCCATCGCTGCTATCTCTAACTCATGTCATTTATTTTCTTCTTAAAGGTGACTGTTATGGCAACCGTTGCAATGATGATCGCCCTCACCGTTGACAGGTTCTTTGCTATCGTCTACCCCTTGCGATCCCAGAAGTATCGTACTAAGAATCGTGCTATCAAAATCTGTGTTGCCGTCTGGATTTGTAAGATATATATTCTCCCACCCCTTCAGTAACAGTTTTAAGAAACTATTTCTATAATATCTGTATTCTACCATGACCATGTATAGTTGTATACCTTATGACATACATTTTACAAAATCTTGTATACTTTTATTAATGGGCAAGAATATAATAAATCTCTCAGAATAATTTAAGTTATTTCTTGGGGTGAAGTTTCATATAACTAGCTGTGAAACTATTAAACAGAGCCATCTGTACACAGAGTTGGGCCAACTTGCTTTCATAGCGTACATTCTTTTGTATTGTGCTGGCCGCGAATAAGCAGTAGTCGTCATTTGTCAGCTCGAAACGTGTTGTATTGGGCAAACTCTCCTAATCAAAGGTACTGATGGTTAAACGATGGTAGCGCTCCCTATGGACTCTTCTGAAACAGTTACCTTTATTTATCTATTTCATTTATTTTGTTGCTTGCATGAAGAATTTCGGCTGATGGGCTTATAAAATAAAATAAAATATTATAACTTTCAGACAATTTTGGGAGGATGAGGTCATTTAATACTTAGTTATAAAGTTCTGTCGGAAAACCCATGCTGTTCTATCGGCATAATTTACTTTCAAGACCCTTTAAGCCTCGTCTGCAGGTGTAGAAAATGATAATGTGTCACAAACATTATGTTACTTGTCCCGACAAAAAAATGCAGTAGGCCTATTGACACGTTTGTAACATTTCCTATTTATATGAAATGCTCCCAACAGTTTATTTATATATGACACTACGATACTGTCACTGTGTTGATCCGTCATTAAAAGACGATATTAAGACTTGATAAAAATATGCCCTTACATGGATATTTTTAAAAACTTCTTTCATGTTTGCAGTTTCGTTCTGTTTTGGAGGCACTTATTTCGGTGCTCCCATCGAAAGTAAAAATCTGGAAGCTTGGAAGGAACCTAATGCCAAATATCTGATCTCATTGGGAGCTGTCTTCACGTACATCATCCCTCTTCTCATCATCTTCGGTTGTTACACGGCGATTATGCGCACCATCTGGAAGAATCGTATTTCTGACGAGCGAGCATCGGACCAAACGCGAAAGAGACGGAATAAACAGAAACACGCAGTGTTACGCGCATCCATGCTCGTGGTCGTTCTATTTGCTGTCATCCAAGGATTCTACATCGCAACTTTCTTGTGGATTGCATTTGGCGGATCTCTCTTAGTGGACCCATCCCTCGTCATCATCGTATTCAACGTTGCTCAAGGATTGTATCAACTAAACAGTCTTATCAATCCGTTTTTGTACGCCCTCTCGCATGAAAAGTTCTATCACTCAATCTGGCGTGTGATTTCATGTTCCTCTACTTGCTGCCGATGGAAGACATCCCTGAACATTCACCTTCCTCGAGCGGCCAAACCAAACGGAGTAGAGCGACCGTCTGAAGCGTCTGAGGTGAATGGCGGAGGAGAATGGAAGTCTCAAGGAGTCTATAACCTTGCCTATGAAGTCAATACGCCAGAAGTCTCGACTAGATTGTAACTAAAAGCAGTGGCGTAGCCTGGGATTAGCCATGGTGGATGGGGTGGGGGGGGGGGG
This sequence comes from Strongylocentrotus purpuratus, assembly GCF_000002235.5. Taxonomy (NCBI): domain Eukaryota; kingdom Metazoa; phylum Echinodermata; class Echinoidea; order Camarodonta; family Strongylocentrotidae; genus Strongylocentrotus; species Strongylocentrotus purpuratus. The sequence continues at coordinate 33,313,460 of NW_022145597.1, read as the reverse complement.
GGTTATTACAGAAGGAGCGTCTCCGGTCATTGATGGGAAGAAAGGAGAATTAACAAAGCCACAGGTTGGGAGAAGGATATGTGCGAGGGAGGAGGGTCACCCCCTTTTCCTCTTTTCCGTATTCTTGCTTATTATCCTCCTTTTTTTAAACGTCATTCGGGGAGGGGGGCTCTCCATCTACCTTTAGCTCCACCACTGATTCAGCTGATACGGACTAATGGATTAATTCGGCTAGACTTTCATTTTTAATGTAGGAAAATAATATACGAAAATAATATAGACCCATTCCTAAGCAATGACTGTTTTTATATTATCCGTATTTTTGTCAAAACCCCAAACAACCTATGGAAGTGAAATTTTTATTTTTGGACGACCGAGGGGCCTGTCTACACTTAAAACTAAGTAAGTGTGTATTTAATTAATCATGTGCATACGCTCTCTGTTTCACTTTATGCAATTTCGCAACAAGATCTACACTTAAAGGTTATGCGAACTTTTGGTAATATTTCAACAGGATTGGGTTATGGAATTAATTGGGCTCTTAAACGCTAAGGATTTCGAGAAATTAATATATCAAAGTTATCGGTGCTCCCGATGAATTTCAAATAGCGCCTACGGCCATACAATGGTAGCTGCGACCATAAACATCTCGGAACATACAGCTCTGATATTTTCCAAACGGCAATTGAAAATCGGTCGATTTTACTCAAGAAACATTGTTTTGTAGCTAAAGTAATATCAATCTTTAGAGGGAGCTATACACCATAGTTTAATATTATTCACAAATTCATCATTTTAGACTCGATTTCAACAGCGACAACCATCACTGAATATTGTAGGCTCGCATATGTTTCCAATATGTTCATTTGAACCAAATTCATGACCCCATACCAAAAATTTGTATTACCTTTAAGATGTAACGGCTTTTCTGTATTATGTGTGAGCTTTAAAAATATGTAGGATCAATATGCTTATTATATATTGACATATCGATGGGGCGCTATGTACCACATTTGTGATTCCGTCACAAAATCACTCAAAATTATTGATTTTGTCAAAACAGTCAACTCACAATGTGATCTTGTCACGAAATCCATCTCGCAGAGTGATTTTGTCCCCAGAATTACTCTCGAATGATTCTGTTCACGGAATTATTCTCGTATCCGAATTAAACACTGGCAAAAGGGTGTATCTCAGCCTCATAGAGCGAGGAATAAAATTGAGAAAAATGACCTTGTTGTTTAATGATTCGCTTTTGTATAGTCTCCTTAAGAACGATTGATGATGGAGTTGGTTTTATGATTAAAATTATACCTGAAATATCATTTTTGAGTATTTTCACATTTTCATTTCCAGGAAACCTTGTTGTTTAAGGATTTGCTTTTTTTATTGGGCAAAAAGAATTTCCGTTTTAGTTTAATAAAATCCGGAGTGGACTATTAGGCTATTATTATTATTAGGAACAATTGATGATAGAGTTGGTTTTAGGAATAAAATTATACCTGAAATATCATTTTTGAGTATTTTCACATTTTCATTTCCAGGATCAGACCTGGTTTGACAAAAATAATCCTTATTGCCAACAAAATATACCAAGCCATATATTAATCATGTTGGACTTCCTTTTGTGTATCACTCATGGAATGCACTGCCGATTTACCGTCTATTTCATCAACCTCAACCTACTCATGCCATATTTTGGGATAGTGTCCCTGGCAAAGTGTCCCAGCTCACCCTAACGGGAAAAAATATTACCCAAAACATTAATTTTTATCTTTCATAAAAATAGAATTGGAAAATATTGGGTCATATGGTGGTTAGAATATGTTAAGCAGTATACTGATAATACCTTAGACAGTGACCACCAAAAACAGGGGAGGGGAGACGTCAAAAAAGAAGTGTTCAACAAAATCGTGGTAAAACTGTAGATGTATTTGAGAACAGATATTTATAGACTTTTTGTAGGATTTTAACTAAATTGAATCATAAAAGGTCAATCATTTTTTGATTTAGATAAGGTGTCACATACTGTTAGACATGTGTAATATAATTGAATTTCTTGAATTCATTTAAGATTATAGAAACCAATCTGTGGGTAAAATATTCTCTGGTGCCAAATTTGTTTCATTGATATTGACGAAAAGTTACAGGTTCAAACTATGTAACATAAAAAACTAAGCCATACCTTTTTGTTGCTTTGCTTTGGAGTAGCTTGCTATTAATGTAATTAATGAACTATTGAATATGTTTGGTCTATTTAGTTTAAATAAAAGTTTACGTGTTGTTTATGGTGCTTGCAAACAATACAGGATGACCTCAAGCCTATTTATTTTGCATATTGGTTTATATATAGGTCAACGTTTTTGGAAACTTATATTGGTAAATGATAATTAGAAAGGGGGAAGCCGTCCCTTTCCATCGTATTTTGTTGCAATAGAGGCTTTTAAAGTACACTTGAAAGTAACGCCTCCCCTTGTAGCAATCAAAAATATCACCGCATATACTCAATCGTGAAAGTGTATAGTTGTCACGAGTTGGGCCTTAGTCACACGAGTATTGTTTCAAAGGTTAAATCAATTATCTCCTCATATCTTTCTCTTCTCACGACATCAATTAAACCGGAAACACAACTATCTGGCATTTTTTTACAATCAGGAGGCATGACGAGTATTATAAGGAACTTTTACAAATTGCAATTTCACCGCCGCAAACGTAGACATAGATGATAAATGACGATGAGCAAGAAAAGAAAAACCTGGAATTTAAAAAAAGAAAAAAATAATCTAAGTGATTTTGATAATCCTACATTTTCGAAAAATAATAAATTCCATGGTTTCTGGTTTGATTTTTAATATATGAGAGGAGGAAGTGTATCGATCAGTCAACTCGTAAATCGTTCTGGTTCGCTGAAAGAGATCCCCAATGTGACAGGGTTATGAAACTACATCGTTAGAAACTTTACATCTCTCCTCTTTTCTCTTTCGATCAATCCCACACAAAAATTGCATATTATGACCAAGCACTACATCTATTTATATAATCCTTGATATCATACTTTATACAGTACTCGGATTATGAATATCAGTCAGTGCTTATCTATTCAAAAGTATTTGACGTATACATCGACAGGACACATACATTTTTTCCATAGCGTCGTGGGAAAACAACGACTCGGAAGATAAGCCAATTCGTAAGTTCATTTTATTGTAAACAAAACTGAATATTTTATGATGTTGTCTTGTAATTAAAATTCAATGATATTTGAAGTGTATAGTTACATATTTTTTGACATTACAAGTCTTGTAATCCCACCAAGATTACACAGCTAATGCATTAGCAAATGCTTTACCTCAAATGGACGTTTAAACATTATAGATAGGCCTACTACATGTATATTCATTATTTGAATAATCATACAAGTAAAGGTTTCTCGGACAAGATGTCAAGGAGGAGGCAGGGGGGGGGGGGGTTGTCATCGCGAATACGAATGGCAACCTTCAAGTTTCTAAATTATGTGTAAATGTACAAATAAAGCCTTCAGGATAAATAGTGCCCGAAATAGAAGAAAAAATAGAAACAGGAAAAAAATGCATTCAAGGATCGAGCGTTTTTTTTTAATTAGTAAAACAAAGCTGTGATAAGCTGGAAGTAATATTGTTTTCATCAAATTTTACCATCAATCTACAGATTTTGCCGCTGACCTGAGAAAACTTAGTGAGCTCATCCTCTAAACTTGATCCAATCAAAGGCCACGATGGATAGTTATTATCTACATATTGCTTTAATGACAGTGGTTACACTGCATACCATGAAAGAAGCCACGGCCACACCTGACAGTTGCTCTAGGAATGGTGACATGCAGGACTGCTATGGAAGGAATCTCAATCGCATACCCACAATCCTACCGTCAGTGACAACCGTGAACTTGGAAAACAATCGTCTTGATAGTGTTATGGGTGACAGTTTCGAAGGGGCCACTTCTTTGACGATTCTGTCCCTCGATAACAACTTGGTCCGGAATCTCCAGGTTGACTGGGGGAAGGACCTTATCAACCTTCATAGATTGTCCATGAATTACAATCTTCTGACAGCAATGCACAACGCAACCTTTGTTGGACTCGGTAACTTAAAAAGTATCCTTCTGAGTCACAACAAAATCACAACCCTGTTTCCAGGATGGTGTGACGGTGCTGACAATGTCTCTCTGGTGGACCTATCCGAAAACAAAATATCTTCCATCGGTCGAAACGTTTGGTGCTTATTTACACGCTTAGAATCCTTAGACCTTTCCAATAATGAAATCGCTCGCTTACAAAGCAACTGGGCTGAGGGTATGGTTCAACTCAGGTATCTTTACCTGCAAAATAACAATCTGAAAGCTTTAGAGAATGGCTCCTTCAGTTTCCTTATATCCCTCTATGACTTGGAACTCCGCAACAATTCTATCATGACGGTTGAGGTTGGTTGGGGACGGGATCTTGGCAAGCTGACGACACTTCAGCTCTCCAAAAACAAACTCAAGAAACTGCCGCCAAGTTTATTCTACGGCATGGTCCGCCTGACCCGGATTGATATGCAAGCAGCAAATATTAGGAGAGTTCATCGAGATTCATTCAAGTTTTTGGAAGGTCTTGAAGAAATAACATTACAAAATAACTCTATAGCAATAATCCACGAAGGTGTTTTCTCCGATCTTAGATCAGTGGAAAACCTCACACTCCAGGCCAATAAGATCTCTCGCATAGAGCCTAGATCGTTTTGTGGAATGGTATCCCTGGTTGAACTCTACCTTAACAACAACAGAATTTTGACTCTATTGAGGTACACATTCGCTGGACTTCGCATGCTGACACACCTATATCTGCAAAACAATAACATCGTCTCTCTGGCGGAATACTGGAATGCCGATCTCAATAATGTCCTCTTCATTGACATGAGACGGAACAACATCTCTAACATAGAGAACGAACGGTCAAACTATAGCTATTGGGGTGGGCCTACAGATCTTGATACTCCACAGACGTGTGGAAATGAATTATCAAGGGATGCCTCGCATCCAAAGACTGTGCCTTCACTGAAGATCCTGTTATTGTCCAGGAACCCGGTAGGACCTCTATTACATCGAGCCATTTTTAAAGGTTTGGTAGGGTTACGCTACCTGATACTCGCATATTGCAATCTTGAATCTATTGAAGGGTCATATTTTACAGACCTCATATCCCTAAAATACCTCGATATCTCCCACAACAACATTGTTTGGCTAGATTCGGAAGCCTTTAGATCCATTCCGTCGGTGGTAGCAATTGATGCAAAATTCAACGCAATCGAGTCTGTGGGCCCAAATACATTCGACGGCACGCACTTGTCATTCGTTGATCTTCACGAAAACGCTCTGCGAACAATTTCTCGTGACGTGCGGCCAAAACGATTCCGTGAATTCGAACTGCGTCTTTCCCAAAATCCATTGATATGTGACTGCAGGATTACGTGGTTACATAATCTGATTAAAAAAGAACGTAGTCGAAGTGTCAGCCTTTCTTCCTTATCGACGGTAGACTTCATCCTTCCGATGTCCTTTGGTGACATCAGAAGAGTAAAATGTGTAAACCTGAATGGTGGTCTACTGAGTTCCATTCCGAAAAGGTACATCCCTTGTGATCCATCGTTCCCCTATAATATGACCACACCAATGGTGCCTCCTGCAAATGAGATCCCAAATATGACATCCCCAAGGCACTTAAGGTCGACCGAAATCTCGACGAAGGGCAACTTGTCTACAATCGCACCAACTATGTTCACGTTAGGTGATGTAAACAGGAAAACAGGAGTGTCATCAACGAGTGGTCAAAACAATGCCATACAGGATAAAGGAACTTCCCAATTCTTCTCTACAAGCAACACTGTATATATCATTATTGGGCTGTTGTTGGCCGTAGTTATCCTTTTCGCAGGAAAGCAATTATCACAGTGTGGACAGAATTGCAGGAAGATATCCATTCGAGCGAGATCAGTTATTTACCAGGATATTAACAGCAGTCTGGTTATGAGACCTTCTCCCACTGGATCCCCTTCTAGATCTGCAGACTCTGAAGACGCCAACCATATACAAACCAATAAGAACCATCCTCTGTCCGGACATCGCGTACGTTTAACATCGCGTGACTTTAGACCTGTCCCTCCTCCACCGCCACCCCGAAGACGTGAAGACTTGGGGAAAGCAGTCACCCGAACACCCCCTCTAGAAGACCATACTGTACAACGACTGAGGAACAATCCTGTGGTTCGTAGCAAACGCGTTTCAAAGCACACCTATTTCTGCGAAGGCCTTGGACGTGTCCAGCACAGGGATGGTTCATCGACAGCTTTGACACAAAACCTTGGAGATGGAAACAACTTTAGTGATATTTTGTTCAAACCACGAGTCCCGCGTCACATGGACGTTCGGGCCAATGTCGCAACGGCTTCGGGTTGTCCACTTAAAACAAAAGTCCAAAGAAACGAATTTCATCGTGTAGTCACAGAGGCGTTGATTCGCGAGGAAGCCTCTGATTCGATATTCGTCACAAGAGAAACAAAAGCTTCAAATCCGAACCTGACGGAGACCATTGATGATGCTGACCAAGAGGGCGTCCTAACGAACCGACACTTTTTCCTCGATACAAATTGGAGCGCATGTGGGACGTCGAATAGCACTTTATTGCTTGGGGATGACTTTGAGAGAGATCGTGAAAGCCATGAAAACGGTGACGACGATGATGACACATCTGATGTAATTATATATGACATAAAGCAGGACGAGTTTACTACTCGAAATACTGATCCTGGTACGATAATGAAGATTGTATATTCTTACTCGAGTGAAGACGACTTTGATTGCGGTATTTCAGACCCCGAAACGGACAATGATGACAGCATCAACTATGATCTTGGAGTAATTGAGCTTGACAGTGAGAAGTTATCAATTACTGGATGTTCAATTGGTTTGGGGGATGACGATAGCTCGGCGTCAGAGTCACCTAACACGAACGAATTCATATTCCAAGAAACTCTTGTGTAGGACTAGGTTACAAGTACGAGTGTATCTACATAAATGTGTCCTTTTCACGGATAGGGTTGTTGGCTAAACATTAGAGCCAACATGAACAATCGTTATCATTGTATATCAGCAAGAATAATGCTTCTCCGAGCTCTCATGTGTTTTTAAAATATTTTTTATAATGTTTCTTTTAGGGCTCACTACCCCCCCCCCCCCCCCCCCCCCCCCCCCCACTGAGCGAAATCACATTTCCTGGGGCAAAAAAGAAAGAAAAAAATTTGTAGAGCGAAATATCGGTCGGGGCGATTTTCAAATTTCAGGCTTCTTCACCCCCCTATTGTTAAATCCTGGATCCGCCACTAACCTTGATAACTTGGCTAATATGACGTCACAATTCGGTACTATAGGTGGAGGCGCGATTGCTCAGTGGTAGAGCAGGGGTCTCATTCACGAAAGAACATAAAAAAACAAACTTAATTTGTACATTATTATGACTTTGGTTTGATACGAAATTATTTGCACTATGTTGATTTTAAAAAAAAATTAACTGCAAAGTGTGCAATAAATTATAGCTTTAGGGATTATGACCGATAGGCCAGTGATCTATCTGTTTATTTGGGATATTTCAGATTTTTCAAGTCTTAATATAACAACGGCGTTCAGTTTTGCTACGTTTGGATTCATTTATCAGCAGATACGTTCCCCCAATTTATCTTCATCAGTCCAATAACCTTTCGGAATAATTTATCAACACGTGCTTTCAAATTTAAAGGAGTATCTTTCAGTCACAAGATCCATAATTAGTTGTTTACTTTCACAACGACCGCTTAATTGGTGGTTTTGATTTCCGCAGTACTTGAAAGTAAGTGATCCGAGAGATAAACACAAATTGGGAATTGCTTATCTTTTTTCTTCTTCTTTATATTTTGAAACACTCTTGTATACACTCGTGTGTGTACACATTGCGTTTATACATAGATACGAAAACAACACAGAATGAATTCACATAGAAATTGTCGTTATTATGATTATTATTATTATCATTTTTATTACTTGATAAGAACTTCTGAATGCCAAAACGTCTGATAGGTTGTTTATATCAATAATAAGCCATATAAATAAACCCATTTCGTAACTTTTGATGTATATTGTCTCATTTTACATCATTATAATAAGAGGAAATGATAAGATATCCTATCGCATGTAAAACACTAGAACGACCAGGAAGCGCAGTAACCAATTTTTATATTTTAATGGAATATTTGCAAGACTATGGAAATCTACCAAACGTATTTTTGAAGTAACCACTTTGCGAAATGTTTTTACTTCAAAAGTTGACAATATATCCCACTACTCTGTTGATATTCGTTTTTGTGTTTATGCTGCATCACAATACCTAGTAGGCCTATATATGTTAGGCTTTGCATTGAAGTTAATGTTGTTAATTCGATATAGAATTTGCTTGAAATAACTATTGAACTTTGTTAATTATAAGAAGATTTTGCACCTAATGTTTTGGCTTGCGTTTTTCAAAGTATTCGTAAGATTTTGTAAATATCACTAAAGGATTTCTTTTAACTATTGACGTTAGAAACTATTTTGTTTTAAAGATCTTCAAAATTTCAAGAGTAAATGGAGAATTTTATTATTTTGTAAATCAAATAAACATTCCCTGTACATCTAAGAAACATTAGTAATATTAGTCATTGAATCTTAGATACAGTTTCTAAATGGTCCTTCTTTGATTCTGTGAGGCTTGTTTCTTTCGTGCCCATGGTGATCGCATTGGAGTTAACCTCTTTGAAGGCACGCCCCCTTTGGCAGCATCGGCCACGCCTCTCTTTGATCCTATCACGTATGTCCTTCAAGTATGGTCGAAAGTTTGGTTGCATTAAGCCGTAGATGATCGGGTTTAAACACAGACCAACACACTCCAGGAGAGAGGCGACGTGAGATGCCGTGAATACCTTGCGGAAATTCTGCGGCGCGCAAAGGCTTAGCCAGAGATATACTGCGTAAAAGACTCCATAGTTGAGCGCGAAGACAAGGGCGATGATGAGGATGGATTTGAGCACCGCGAGGTTACGTTTGAGCATGCGCGACTCCAGGCCGTTTGAGGAGGAGGAGGAGCCGCGTAGGGAGGAGGCCTTACTGAAGAGACTGCATAGAATGGTAACATAGCAACAAGCAATGACCATCAGTGGCAGGACGTAGGAGAAAATACAGGAGATGATGATGGCGAGAACGAAATCATGGAAGGTGAAAGCTTCGTAGGTGGATTCGGTCAATTCACCAGCGTATATTGGAGTACAGACTGCAAAAGATACTGTGGGGGATGAAAGTTGATAAAACTGAGTTAGAGTATGTTTGAGATTGGAGTAGTCAGGGCGATTGAGAAAGGAGTTTGGGAACATGTGATTACTGTGTGTATTTCAGAAGAATAAAAAGAGCTAGAGACAGGAAAACATAAAGGTACAGTACAGAGTGAGTGAGTGAGACGAGAGGAAAAAATGGAAGAAGAGGGAGAGGGAGAGAGAGAGAGAGAGAGAGATGTGAAAGGAGGCGGGTTAGACAGTGACATTGTTAGGATAGAGTGAGAGCGAGAGATAGAGATAGAGAGAGAGAGAGAGAGAGAGAGAGAGAGAGACTAATGCTAATAACTAAGGATGGTGATAAAGAGAGAGGGAGAGGTGGGAAGAGAGAAGAAAACAGAGTTAGTACTAGATAGGTATAAATACAGGGAGAGAGAGAGAGAGAGAAGCAAACACAGAGAAAAGATGGCATACACGAGGACATGTAGATACATGTAATATAATACTTCGATAAAATAAAGATAAAAAGCGTTACGAACTACAAATTTGCGTAACGTGGGCACATCCATTGAGAGGCCCTCCCAACTTTTGGGTGGGAGGCGAGGGGCATCGTCTTATGTGGTGGATGAAATTCGAATCAATAGAGCAACTGATAAAAAAGTGATGGTGTTGAAGACAGCCTTATCATCTGCTTTTCACTTTCCTTTCCACTTTTCTTCTCCTTCTCATTTTTCTTTCTCTTATTTCTTGAAGTTTCTTTCCCTCTCCTTTTCTTTCTGCTTCTTCACTTCATACGGATTAAAAACACGATGTTAGCTAGAAATACGGAGCAAGTTGTAATTGTAACAACCACAAAATAACAATTTTTTTTTTTAAATTAATAATAAAAAAAATAAAAAAATCAACAGTGGACACTTTCCTTCGCGTCTGTGATGTCTATGAATATTGCACACTTACCGAACCACGCTACGACTCCGATGATGAAAGCAAACTTGACGGTCCGGAATCGTTTAAACCTAAATGGATGAACGATAGCTAGATATCGATCAAAGGCTAAGGCACAAAGCATCGCACATGTTGCATTGGTTAGCACCTGTAAAAGAATTTGGGGAGAAAGGATCTCACCATCTTCAAAAGGAATAATATATATATATGCTTTTTTAGCAGTTAGGTAAAAAAGAAGATCCTCAAACAATCATCTTAGGCATATGGACTGTACGACACTTGATCCACGTCATTTGTCTATGCTCACCGAATTCCTAAGTTCAAACATAATCTAAAACCCTAATGCATCAACCCTAACCTTTGTTGAACGTAAGCACGGATCAATTGTCGGGTCACCAGCACATGAGAGGAATTGAAAGTAAATTGTCACCCATTTACAGAAACTGGAAGACATCTTTGTCAAAACATGTTGATATACGTTTTTATATTTTAATTTGGGTGCCAGTACTTTATTCAAAGCCTGGTATTCACCTTAAAGAGAGAAATTCCTTGTAAACAAACGAATATGTCGTGAGGGTATTTTGATTTAAACAAAATGTTTAGATCTGATTCAAGGTGTATGGATGCAGTAGCGTGGTACAGACTAGAGCAGATATTAACATGTTACAATATGGCATATTTCACAGGGTGATGCATTACAAAAATGGCAATACATAATTTTACACGTTCTGGTACTATATCGTAAGATCGTCTCTAAATATACGGAAAAGGAATTGACGTCTTACACTAAGAAGAGAAAAGTATGTTTCAAAGTATAGTAGAATCAAATATTAAACTTGGGTAACAGACTATAAAATCAGAAGAAAGCGCCTTAAACGAGCTATTCATTGTGTTCAGTTGCTGTAATTGCCGTATCAATACCTGATGATTGTTTCAGTGTGTTCTAAAATCGGTCCAGTTTATGTTGCTTCATTGTGTGTACGTGTGCATACTTTCACAATGTTTTATACCTTGCTTATATGGAAACATCAAGGTCATTAACCCAATGCACCCTGCTAAACGGTTTTCTACTCTGACCGAATTCATAACTTCAGTTCTAGACCAAAGACTTTACCGAACCCAAATCCTAAACCTAACCTATATCTTTGATGCAATCAAGTTTGGAGGAGTTCCACATGATCTAATGGCGGAGCACCTGTGTATTTACCAGATGGAAGTAGACGCTCACTGAACGTGGTATCACGGACTTTGCCATCCCTGAGACACCACGAGCGTATTCAGCGACGTCGGTTATTGATGCCATGATGAGGAAGATGATGTCCGTGATGCAGATATTGGCCGCATAGCAGTTGGGAACAGTTCTCATTGTCTACCAATACGAATAAAAAGAACAGCGATCTTTAGCATCGACGTTATCGATACCGATTATGACTCTCCTCCTCTTCGCCCTCCTCCTCCTCCTCCTCCTCATCATCATCAATATCATCATCAGTGTCATCGCCATCACCTTCATCATCAGTATCATAATCATCATAATTATTATCATAATCATCATCATTATCTTCATCATCATCTTCATCACCTTCATCACCTTCATCATCTTTATCATCTTCATCATCATCATCATCATCATTAACCATAACAGCAACAGCAACATCGCTAATCGTGGCCATTCTATGAAATAACTGTTCAAATGAATATTCATTCGGCATCTGTCCCTCTCGAAAGACAAAAGGAATAAAGCTTAACCAAATGATTGTCTGTAGGTATAGTTGTCCGGCCGAGCTTTGCTGTCTAAGATCAGTGTTGACCGGACACAATCCTGATCCACTCGACATCAATAATTCTCAATCATACAGCCATAGAAGTAATGCTGATAGTATATCCTACCTTATAAGCCACTATGATGTAAAGAACAAGGAGATTGGTCACGAACCCGATCACGATGATGATGACGAGTAAGGGTAAGGCGACAATATAGAAGTCGTGAACGTAGTCGCAGTCGGCTGGACGATAACCACACGACGACATATTGGTCATATTTCGCTGACTTCCCATGCCCATGGGCGGTGGGTACGGTAAACGCATCATTTTATTCTAATATATTTCTAAACCTCGAAACCTCGATAGGTTGAAAGTGATACTAGTGTACACATTGATTTACACTCGAAAAGCGTTTTGTAACTATTGGAAAAGTCGCAACAATTATCACACAAGTGTCAATTGTATTCTCAACCGAGTGACCCCTCCTCAATATGTCTCCGTAGGATACGAACACATTGTATGTATGAAATTGATTATCATTCCTTCCTTTTTTAGATGAAAAACAAACTGAGTTCAAACTCGTTGATATAGTGGTGTTGCTGTTACTATTGTTGCTGATGAGGATGCTATATGGTCGTCTGTGGATATTAGCAATTTCTCCACAAATAAATAAATGAAAGCGCTTGAAAGCTAGGAGCTACAAGAAGACGATTCTTCTTGTTAAGTGCCTCTAGATCTGTGCCTGTAGCAAAGTTTTTTGCATGATATTCTCATCGGCGGGTTTTTCAAATTAAAAGTGGTCTCGGGTTACCTGCATAATACCCGCTTAAGTGTGAAGTTATGTCACAAACGTCAACATAAGATGACTGTATAATGGATCACAGTTGACCAGCAAAAATTCTAAGTTATCGAGCTATAGGCCGTTGCTATAGTATTATTTCATTATCAGGGTGCTGATGATATGCCCTTGATTTTTCGATGTTTAATGTTACATACCACTCATAATGAAATATTTCGTATTCTAGTAGTGCATGTCGCCTCTTAATGTATCTGCTTTGGAAATAGTGAGGAAATTGAATTACAGTTCTTTCTCGTAGCCTCGGTACCCATTATTACCAAACGGTGTATTTCAGGAAATGCTGCCAGGTACCCATTTTACACTTCCATGAGTTGCAACAACTAACGATAGACAGTTTTTCTAAGGACAAGACTAAGTCGATATTCAAACCCATGACCTTTTCATCCATGGTCAAGTTAAATGAACCACTAAACCGAGGTGCCCCATTTGCATGGAATCACGTGATTAATCACATGACTCGCATCCATCTGAACTTGACCAGTTTGCAAAATATGCATTCTTACCCTTCATGGCACATCCCTATGCCTGCCCATATGCTGTATCTTACATGTGATCAACATACTCAAGCATTGAACTTGTAAATGATTCCTCAACTTAAGAGATAGAAGACACTTTTTCATTGTTCACATTCGAAGAATGGCAAGTAGCTAGGTTTCTTTTTTTCCTCTTTCATATACCTCAGTAGTTCATTAAATGTTCTCAATTTCAGCGCTGTAGACTTTTCAAAGTGATGATATTGTGTCTGATATTTTGGACAAAGAAATTTCCCTTTTTCGGTGTAAAGCCACAATCATGCTCTGGCCATAATATCTCCTCGGTCAGTTTTCTACTCTTACCGAATTCACAAACTTCAATTATGGAAGAAATAAGAGATATAATGTAATAGGAATAGATATATTAATAGAAGATAGTCTTTTTCGAGGTTCCTTTAATTGCATGGTTTGGTGAGAAATTGTCCAAGGAAAACAAACATCTTTATAGACAGGTGGTCGCTAAAGTCGTTTCACAATGTTTGTTATTCTTTCATAAATAAAAAAAAACTTTGTTTTTACAGAGAATAGAGATGTTGCTATACGGTACTCCATGGAGGCCACACATCCCTTATCGATGACGTCGACCCAAACTTTGAAAACGATCTCGACACCGCCAATGAGGTCGAAGTCGTTGACGACGAGATGAAGGCATCTTTGACATCCCCCCCCGGCGTTCAGAATTTTCTCGGCGTTGGTTATGATATCATCGATGAAACTCCAGAAAGTGGAGAAATCCACAACGGTGGCGTTGACCCAGGACTCAAGGTTATGATTGCTAATTTTTTCTTTTTTTTTCTTTCCTTCTCAATATCTTCTTGTCCACCACAAATATATGTTGGCCACATGAAATATAAATACTGTAGATCCAAACAAATGTATGGTACAAATTGTTTTTCAAACTACAAACGGCAAAATACAATACAAGATCAGAAATGGAAAATAACAACGTTTAAATATTAGGGGGCAAACAAGAAAAGACATATTTCACTAGGCTTCGTGTAGATATAGGTTGGCCATGTATGTGCTTTGATACCAGGTTATTATGTGCCATTTAGTTCATGCAAAAAAGAGATTTTTTATTTTCTTTATAAATAGAGAAATCAAAGTCGGTTCCTCAACTTATTCTCAATCTTCGTGTTCTCTTTCCATCTTCCGTTATTTCTTCTTTGCTCTCCTCACTCATTCTCTCTCTTTCTCCCTCTCTCTCTCTCTCTCTCTCTATCTCTCTCTCTCTCTCTCTCCCTCACTATCTATCTTACTCAAACTCGCCTATTACGATCGCTTTCGGAGTCTTGAGTGGGTTGATTTTTAGTCAATTTTATTCAACTTTTATAATTTTTGCTCGAATTTACAATTTAAACAAATGTATATTCTTACTAAGTGTGAATTTAACATTGCAATGATGCCAAATTCAGTCAAATTCGAAATTAATAAACCTTCTTTTTAAACCCCCGCCAACGTGCATGTTGGGAGCCCCAAATTCGCTGAAAAAGTGTAATGATGTGAAAGAGGATGTCATTTAACACTAAAATCTGCAACCATTTTCAAGACAAAAGTTTTTGAAGACAAATATTGGTGAAGGAGTACAAAACTTGGGATATATGTTCTACGCAGAAAACCTAATTTTTGTATTCTTTCATCAATTTTTCATCAACAACAAAGAATAATTAATACTAATAATTGAATGTAGCCCTACTTATTAACTTTGTGAAATGCAAACAGTTGTAAAACATTGCTGAATTCACATTATATTAAATACGTGAATGAAAATTACATCAAAATACTATCGTTATACTTTCAACATACCCAAACATCAACTTCTGCCGTATTTTCAGCAGATCGAATGAAATCATTTTTAGTCGAGTGCAGTGCTTTCAGTATAATGGGCTGATATAAATTCAGTACAATAACTTTCGGCAGTTGCATAAACATCTAGACTCATTGAAAACAAATAATAATGTCCTTTGCTTTGTAATTGGACACATAATGTTATTTTAGTAACACAAGTCAAACCTGTAATCATGTAATCGTATGACAACAAAACTATAGCGCTATACTGAAATCATTTAGAATTTTGATCGACTCACCCTTTAATTTAGATACTATTCATGTATAAATAGATAAATAGATAAATAGATAAATAATTAAATAAGTAAATCAATAAATGAATAAAAAGATTAAATAAAATAATTAATCAGTTTAATGATAACTCATTATGGTTCAAGTGTTGATACCAAGTACTTCGAATCTCATAGACGCACGATTATGTGCTGTTACAGGATGAAACGTGACGTATCGTGCGGTTACTGGCTCAGGAAACAGTATTGTCACATATGTGGCTTCATCAAAATTTCCTGCATATGTCTGAAAAAGAACGAAAGCAATGGACAATGTTTAGTTCTAATAATGATGATAATAATGATGATGATGATGATAATAATAATAATGATACTAATAATAATAATAAACAATTGTTTTTATTAACCAAGAAAAGCCTCATCAGCATCACTGTTGCTATACCCAAGGGCCCTGTAATTCGAATAATCCCCGGAAACTTCCAGGTTCCCATTTACACCTGAGTGGAGAATGGCAAATGTTGATTAATTGTCTTGTCTCGAATCCCTCGGTATCACTCTTCCATGAGAAGTGCAATATGGCACAGAGATTTCATCCCCAAGGCACATAAATAATTGATTTTAATGGAACTGTTTCTATTTTTTCAATACTTTTTCAATTTCTTATAATTTTGCATACTAGGAAATGTCATGCATTGGATGTGTAAATTTATGTAGATATGGGAAAATGATTGCATGCAGAAAAAACAAAGAAATTTAAACAAAACATAAGTATATAAGTAATACAAAGAACATAAATAAAAAAGGAAGATGATAGATTTGCAACAAATGACATAAGCAATTTCTGGAACGCGAAAATGAAACTCACTTTTCGTACCCCACACTGCTCTTCCAGAGCAAAGGTCCAATTTGTATTGTCCCTTGAGTAGGAGATTTGGAATGACGTAACCCTTTTGTTTGTCCCGGTCCGTCCCTGTGTGATAACACCAGTTACCAAAGTATCCTCGCCGAGATCGACCTTCGTGTGATTTTAATGATAAAAAGAAGAAAAAATATTGATATATCCGATGGTAGATTATCTTGCATTTGATAACATTGCTTTGAATGAATGGCGCAGTACGGGATATTCATGTATATATTTATATATAATTAGTGATATGATAATCAAATACATGATCAAAGGGCAACAATTTATTGTCAGATAAACAAAGAACATTAACTAAACTGTGGAGATTTCACGGTGTAACAGTGATTAGCAATAATTACAAGTATTTAACTTGATCACCAACAAATAAAATTGAATGCCCCAAACAGGCCCACCGCGAGCGCCGCGTTTAATAATTTGAATGCACGAAGTAGGAACTTGTATTCACATTTTCGAATTTTCTTTTACCGAACATTAATAAGAGTGCCGATAAATGAGATTAATTGCTCGGATTTTGAATTTAAATGCCCGAATTCACCGGCGAGCGACCTCAATGTGAATTTGAATGCACGTTCATGAATTTGAATGACAACATTGCGAAATTGGCCGCAAAAACCTTTATTATATTTATAAAATATGTGATTTCAGACACTTCTTGAAATAATAATAACAATAATAATAATACTGGTCATAATAATAATGATGATACTATTACAAGTAATAATGATAATATTAATATTAATAATAGTAACAATAAATATAATAATATCAATGATAATAACAATAATATAGGATTTCCCGGCGAAATTCGCGAGTTTGTCATTCGAATTCATTTACTTTGCATTTAAGTTAGCGCAGATCGGCTTTGCCATGCCAATTATCATTAAATTTTCCCGTTTTGGTATTTAATTTAGAATTTTGGTCAAAGGTTTTCATAGATCTGTCATTTAATTTAGAAACTGCTTAACTAGCATTCAAATTAATCGTCACTTGTCGAGGCGTCATTTTTATCATTCAAATTAGTACCTGTTCGTATTCGAATTATGTTTATTCAAATTAGGAATGTTAGGGGGAAGAAATCCAACACACGTTTACAGTTTAAAAAAAATGCAATTAAATGCATGATTTGCCATTAGGGTCATTAATTTTGAGGACAATGCATATTGGTGTAGTCAGACATTGGGTAAAGAAGGGGCGAAATCAAGGGATATGGCATTTCTGCACGGACATTACAGTTTGTTATTCTTTATGTATGCATACTTCTAATCAGTTACCCAATAGATAGCCAGGTAAACCCCTTTTCTGGTTCTTCTTCTGGTAATCTTCAAAGGGCTATGCAGCCTAACACGAAGAGAAGGTTGATTTGTATATATTCTAGCTGTACACAAAATATTTTTTGATATGGAAACACTTCAATTCTAATCATCTCAATGCGCATTTAGACATGCTAGAGCAAATTACCTTGACCCACTTATTGTTGTCGTTAAGGTCGGAGGTCCATGCCCCGGCGGATCCCCCTGCAATGACAACGGCATTCAGCCTTCCTCTGTAAGCTTCACGGCCGGAAGTTGAGAACGATGACGAGGTCAAACTAGAGTCTGGTATCCGACCATCTTCCACGCCTAGCCCCTCACCGAGAACAGAAGGGGTGCAACCAAGTTTCGCATCGAGGTTCAGCGACGCTGCAAAAAAGAAGAATAAAGACCTTGTAACTAACGTTATTTTATTTCCTACTAATTTGCAAGGCGAGGTTGTCCTTTCAATATATTTTCCTTAAATATTATCCATGAAATCTACCCTGTCAACGAGCCATATGACATATTAATAATTACAAACGAGCAAGGAATACAAAACAAAACATCAACAAAAACAAATGGAGAGAAAAAAAGGGATTTGTAATTAGGAAATGGTTAATCTTAGTTAATCAATATTTAGCATGATTATAACATTAGAGGTATGTTGATTGTTCACGTGTTCATAACACCTGCCATGCACATTTTGCAATATTTTCCTGTATTGCTTGAGCCTGAGTGTGAGATGATGATTATTAATAATTACAGGAAAAATTCCTCCGTTGGGCCATGCATTATGGTTCAAGGCATGCTCACATAGAGGATTTTGTTATGTTAGGGGTCGGGGCAAAATGCAATGAATTATTGATAATTTATTGCATTTTCATTGTTTTTTTTAAATTTGTGGAGGCGTCGACGTAGTGTAGCCCCCGCTGCGTACAGTCATGATTTAGTGGCTAAGAAATGGCCTCGTTACTGTGAGCCCCCAGGATCAAAACTGTGTCGATGTGCTTTATTAGTGCCCTTTCATGAGGCATTACTTTTCATTACTGTCAGTTATGACTTAAGGGCGTAGGTCCCCTAGTTGATTAGCATAGTAGCATACACATGCTTTAGCAGTCACGCAAATTAAACACTCACAAATTATTATTCATTAAAATCTGAGAATGTATACTATTATCTAGATCTATTAGGAATAAATCATTGTCAAAATCATTCCATAAATTGGGGTAAAAATAATTATTCCACCATTATGACCAACAGTGTATATATATGTATATATATATAAACCTTTTCTTTCAGTAGTAGTCCTACTCTCCACCTATCTATTGCATTAATTAGAGGTCACTTTTGTCATTTTTACAAGGAGTAAACTTTCTCTTTCATTAACAGTCCTACTCTGCACTAACCTATGGCATCAATTAGAGGTCACTTTTGTCATTTTTACAAGGAGTAAACTTTCTCCAGGAAGCTCTACAGTCTTACTGTACACTTACCTATGGCGTCAGTTAGAGGTCCATACCCATATAGTTCCATCCTCAAAGAAACGTGACCGTGATTAGTCTTTGGATGTATCCGGAAAGAGCGTCCAACTATCGGCCTAGCAAGCGTGTGAGTCACATGGCTATCACGGTCATAATTTCCCGGAAATATCTATAAAAAACATATTAAAGTTATATTGCAAAGAAAACTCTTTCTTAATGAAGCTCATCGTTAGTCCATAACTCTATACGGCCTGTGCAGTAATACAGTGCTGACTACACACATTATGGCTTTGGAGAGCCAGTTATGATTATCATGGCAATAGTTTGTTTTTCTCACATTTGTTTTCTTCTCATTGCAAGTCCATATCTTAGTATCCTGAACAGTAATGTCTGAAACAACGAAGAGGTGATATATAGTAAGTTCCCTATCTGCATGACTTGATCAACTAAGATGTCATTTTCGTATGTTGTGATTCTTGTTTCTATTAATTCATTTTGAAAAATCCTTATTGGTTTATTAGGTAATCAAGGGGCCTATATTATGTAAAACGAAATAAGGAAATTCCTTTTCTCTCTTTACTGTTCCCCAGTTTTTGAGCTAAAACTAAGATACAGAACTATGTAAACTTATTGTTCATTTTTTTTTCTCCAGGAGAGCTGGGGTATATACTTCTGTTCATGATATAGATAATGGAATATGGAGGGTTTTTTTTCTTTCTTTTTTCATTTTTTAAAATCCCTCTATGTTAAAATGGAAAACTGTTTTTTTCTTTGGTTGTATTGTAGTTTTTTAAATTTCAGAATATATAGATTAATAACAATAATATAAATAACAGTAGGAACTCGTTATATCAAAGCATTGTTTCATAAGCTTTTACTTCAGCAAGACAATCCAAACGGTTTTATTCCTTAATAATATATACCATTTTTGTTTGTTTTGTTTGTTAATTTTATTTTCTTGTCAGCCCTGGCACAAAGAAGTTGTATTATAGTATAGCGATCAGTTTTCCATAGGCCCATGGAGTTCTAACGAGGTTACACTGTATATTTCTGAACATAAAGACCACCGATGAAGGTTCTTTTAAAATGTAAATGAGGAAACCGAGGCTCTGCATTTACCTCGACTGATCCAGAGTAAACGTTCAAATAATCAGTCCAAGCCATGTTGTCAAAACTAGAAGAAAAAGTGTATGACGTCACCCACTGATCAGCGTTATTTCTACCCTGTGTCGTTATGGCCGTTACGATATAGCTGGACTCGAATTGGACCTGCATCCATTGGTATTGGTCGGGCGGGTTTGCGATCCAGACTGTCGCAGAGTTCAGGCGGCCAAAACGGCTGCAGTAGGACGCCGCGTAGCAGGTTGATTCGGAGAAAGCCGAATCGGGAAGAGCACCACTCTCAAGGCCGAGTGGTTGACCAGATATACTACACGGGCTCACTGTTGGAAATAAAGTCAGGAAATAATACAAGCATATTATAGAGTAAAATAAAATTGCAAATAAAACACGAGAGTGAAAATTTATATTTCACACCATAGCATAAAATAGTCATAAAACAGTCGGTATACACGGTGTTCCAAAAAATGCAACGAGATTATGATATCTTAAAAAAGTATTTTACCGTCGTCGGTGAAATTTCGTAGGAGATAAATATTAGAACGCAAGAGACCGCCATTGTGATACTATACAGAGAAAACATTATTTTTGCAAAATTCACAATGTTTGAAATATTTACAAAGAGATCATTTGAATAGCATTAATGCCAATATAATTATATTAAGCGCACACCTTTAGCTTTTGTATAACCATAAAATCGTTATGAAATGTTTTATTCATGATTTATTTATACAATAATGTTTAATGATTTGGTTGTTGCTTATTGTTATTCATTTATGTTTCACATTCTATAGTATTTACAAAAAATTACGTTGCGTATATTATTTCTAACATTGTTATCTGTTGGTATTTTTATTCTTATTTCAAATCCAACAGAGGTTTTGGTTGCAATTAAGAAATAATAATAATAATGCTGCGTTTCATTACAAAAATGATCGCAAGTTAGTATTTTTCGGTTGAACTATTTGAAATTTACAGAACCATAAGGGGATACTACTGCAGGTTATCAACGAATTTTCATCGAAGATGGTCGAACATTTTTAAAGATGTTGCCAATCAAACTACCTCTCCATTTTGTTAGACTCCCTGTACAGGTAAAACAAATTTTCATTTTGATAAAGTTTCACTGATGAAGTTACTCTGTGTCAACTCTGTTTAGACGAGGCATATTATCATTATTACCATTATTATGATTATTATTATTATCATCATCATCTTAATCATAATCATCATTATTATTATTGTTTTTGCTTTAATAGTTATCATTACTATTAAAACTATTAATATTAGCATTATTAGTATTATTTTTTATCATGATTAACTTAATTATTATCATCATTATCATTACTTACCAGGGCAACACACAATGGAAATCATTTCGTGCTCGCTTATCCGCCCCACTTTAGTCTCACTGTACCAGCAGTCGGTAATGTTTGTGGCATTAGCAGGGCATTTCACTGATTCGGCTTCAGCAGGAGCATCGACGGACGAGGACTCATACAATGGACTGCTCACCGTCGCAAATACTCCTTGTTCAATAAAATTGAAGTAAAAAGTAGGATACCATAGTAGTTACAATATCATTTTGAAGAAAATAAATGCAAACCACAAGAAAATTTCAACATCATTGATTACAACAAGAACTGATATGTGATGACATACTCCAAATACAATTTGGGAAGGCTCCTGAAACAAAAGTTTTGAAAACTGGAAAGAATAAGAGAGGGATTCAGGTTGAAGAGGAAGAAAATCAACTATAAAATGGAATTTAAATCTCCAACTCGACCAGAATTGCAAGAGTTGCAATGGCAAAGGGTACATTCAATCAAATGAAATCCGTAATAAAAAAAATAAAACATTATCATGAAAACAAAAATCCGTAGCTTTAAAGCACGTCTGCACTAGTTTGAGCAGGAGGGATTAGACCACCCAGCGTGGTCACTGACAGGTGGCGATCTCACCATATCAGCTCTCAACTAACACAAGAAAAAGAGGATCATTGGGGACCAATGGTCACCGCTCAGGCATTGTTTTCTATATAGAGGGAGCAAGAAGCTACAAGTAGTGCAGAGGGGCTTTGAGTCATTATATCTAATTCGTTTTTCTCTAAAGGTTGGAGTGTTGGAAAATAAACAAAGAGCTTTAGAGAAGACTACAGGCCACAGAGACTTGGTTCTTGAAAAAGATTATGAATATATCATGATCAGAAAAAATAACTAATGAAGAGGTGTTCCGAAAAGAGCCAAAAAAAGGATAATGTCTTACCTTCAAACCCTAGATACTGACATGCCAATTGGGATAAATTCATGTTCCAATGATCTTGATGTACCAGCACGTACGTGTTCGGACTGGAGCGGGACGTTAAAGCAAGTGTTCCTTCATTTATCTTTTCACCAAGAAGCTTTAAAGAATGGATGGTTACATCTATATAGTTTACAATCAAAATAAGACAGGTATATTGAAAGAAAAAAGAAAGACAATGGAAGTCATTTAGTGACCAGGGAAAAACGAGTTTCTAACGAGACTTTACAGTGATGTGAAATGTCTTAAATATTTTATTTTCTCAGCTCTCCCATCAAACCTGAAAATACTAATTGGTTTTGCGTAGGGCGCTAAATTTACCAACTCAAATTTACATCATAGTTACTAAGTACTCAAATTGAAGTCGTATTAGAACACGTGTTGTGTAGATTATATCAATACAGTCAAACCTTTCAACTGAGGGCACCCAAGGAAACACTGGCCATTGTAAACAGGTGGCCTTTCTAGGTAGGTTCTATATTAACACACGTTTCTTCCTCAAGGGAGACAAACTACATGACGACTATAGACAGGTGACGTTATAGAGAGTGAGCCACTATTAAACTGGTTTGACCGTACCTCTTCTTTTGTATACTCGATGTATATCATGGTGGACTTCAAACCAGAGGCTGGTAAATTCTGTATCGCTATCCTCACGAGTACATGTAGAAAAAGGGTTCAACAAATGCTTGTCCCTCCCCCTTTAAAAAAACCCTCTGTATCCGCCTCTGTCTCACTTACCTTCCTCACACCTTTCATCAATAGAGCCATCTAAACAGAAGAACTTAATCCAATTTCGCTCTCCTCATCGAGTACCATGTAAGACAAGATTTTGACCAGGGTTTGCCCCTTTACCCTCCGAATAGAAGACAATAAATCCCTAATCCGTTTCTGCTTCTGTCTTACCACCCTCATATCTTTCACCACGATAGTTGTCGAAGCAGAGACAGTGATAACTGTCTTGCATTTGTTTACACGTTCCTCCATGCAGACAAGGGTTCGCCCCCCCCCCCTCTACTCACTTACAGGTACCTGACTCTGCCTTTGCAATGTCGTACTTACCACTCTTGCACCTTATTCTTGTTTAACCATGCTAGCCCTCTTATCTCGCCATGTTTGCTCTCCTCACAAGTACAAGCATCTCCATGTTAGACAAGGGTCTCCCCTCCCGTACATACATCCCAAATCCTTTACCTGCCTCTATACCCATGACTCACTTACTTTCTTCACACCTTTCACCACGGTAGCGATCTAAACAGAGACAAGTAAATCCTGTCTCCGTCTCCTCGCAAGTGCCTCCATGAAGACAAGGATTTGAGCGGCATGCTGGTGACAGAAATAAAAACATTGATATAAAAGTGAATACCAGAAGGTCTAATACATTCATAAAAACAGTTTTGTAGAAACAGGGGACACGAGGGTTTATGTCTCAACCAGTGGTTAAGAAATCAAAATAAATAAGAAAGCGAGAAAAGAGAGAAATAAAAAGGAGGTGACAGGAATTAAAACAAATACGCTTAGAACACTAGATCCCCCTAAACAGTAGCCTTGTAAGTTCTTATTTCGTTTTTAGAGTAAGTCCAATGCCCCTTCCCCCTTCCACCTAAACCAACAAAAGTGCCGGAGCTGTGCCTTAATTTTAATTCAAATTGACAAATGACCCACCATATGTGGGTTTCCGACACAGCTTCCAGTAAATCTGTGATTAGTTGTGCGTCATTTATTGATCATGTTTTTATTCAAATTTCATATAAAGGAATTAAAAAGAAATAAAGAAATCAGTATCATTATTATAGAAGCAATGGACTATTACTTTCGCGGTTGACATGTGATAACATTTGTAAAAATGGAAAGCTTGAGAGGATTACCAACAAGGTGGCACATGGGGCACGTGCCCCCTTAGTAAAAAGGCAGAAAAAAGAAGGAGGAAAAAAGAAGGGGAAAAAGTGAACAAGAGAACGGAGAGGGAAAACGAGTAAAGAGTAGATATAACAACCCATCAGAAGCCCATCATTATGATTAATGACCTGATACTGTGCTTCTTCCACCGAGTAAGTTTGGGTCACCTACTTGTTTACTTACAATCATATACATGTTCTCTTAGCAGTCAGGTAAAGCACTCCCCAAACATCATCAAAATATTGTATTATTGTAGATTTAGCATTCGCTGAATGAGGGAGAAATTCATCTAAAATATCCCCTGGAGTTTAGCTTTAAACAGAATCTCTCTAAAAAAGGAAACACAGGTTTGTTGTGAATTAATAAAGCAATCCAAATTATCTTTCTATAGCTTGTATTTCACTAGAAGCTCATTTCCTCTTTTTTAATATGACACCAGAACCATCATCACTTAGTACCGATTTCAGACAGTCTAAAGTAAAATTGTCAGACACCCAATTGTCCGAATGAGCAGATAGCTGCCACATTTGGTTCATTTTACTTTTCTTTAGGAGAGGAAAGGATATGGAAATAATTGTCATTGGAGATACACATGTTGGCAATCTAATCACAATGGAATAATCACACTAGGACCGAGAAGGCACAATTTGTAATGGGTATGAGTATGATGATGGGTATGGTTATGAATGATTGATTTGACATCATCATTGAGCCCTTAAGCTCCCTCCCCTGTAGAACAGCTACGTCATAATGGACGTGTAAGTAGCACAATACACTTTAGTAAATTAAATGTATGCATCATACATTATACCGAAATGGATTCACAGCCTTTTACGTGTAAATTTGTCATGTGTTTTGGAAAATTAAAGCAGGTTTTTCGGTCGGCGACTTTGTAAAGGGTGTATTATGCAACGTAATCATGCTTCAATAAAGAGAGGAATTGATTTATGTGGGCGTGATTCATTATATTTCAATTGCAGTCGAAATTTTATTTTCGTCTGAATCATTATTTATTATTTATTGTTTCCCTTACTTATTTTAGCTTCTACCTGGTTTTCCGTACGATACGTCAAAGATAGCTTGTTTAAATCTAATGAAATTCGATGCAATGTTAGATGTAGTTACTCGCCCTGTACTGGATTTTGTTTTCCCTTCAAGTCGACATTTTCATTGTACAGGACATGTGTAAACAACTAGCATATATGTGTCAAAAGACCCCTTCAATAAACTGTCAAACCGAAAAGAAAATGTATTGTTATATCAAATACTTTCCTTTGTTCAAGTAAGTTTCAAGCATTGGTTCATCTAATTTTCTTTGGGCAAAAAAAAATCATAGTACAAAATGCTTAGTTTATCATGTTTATAAAATATCAAGTCAACTGTTACTTGATAATTGAATTCACACTTTTCCTATATATATGTCACAGGTTCATTTGAAAATTTAAGTTTAAGTTGATATGTATATAGTATGCATTGGACATTTAGTGGAAAAGGTATTTTTAAAAGTTGACAAGAGCCAATTGAACTAAGAAAGCTTGCAAAATGGAACAGCACGAGACAAAAAAAGCCCGGAAGGCAAAAGATGAAATGTTTGGTGATATCAGAAGTAATTCTTGATTATCCAGGAAAGCCTTTTCAGCCTTAATGCTATTCTTCCTTGGGGCCCTGCAATTATCCTACAGTTATCAATGACAAAAGATTACTCATTTACATCTGGGTGGAGTTGGACAATATGTCTTGCCAAAGCACATTTTAGTGCCGGGCTACGATTCGAACCCTCTACGGTTGGTTTGAGAGTCAATCTAATTAGCCACTATAATTATCCCGACACCTCGTATCGGTGAATACATGATTGTCAATTATATTGAAAGAATGACACTTTCGGTAATATTATGCCTGGTCACAGTAGAAGTGCAATTCACAAGCTCTGATCTGTGTCATAATAAAAAGGATCTTCTTCTTCAGTGCTATATAAATATGAATTGAAACCAACTGTTTTTTCGGCTCCTGCGTTTTTTCTTCGGTTTAACATTAGGAGCGGATCCAGGAATTTCTCCCGGGAGGGGGGGGGGGGGGGGGGGGTGGCACACGGCGGGTAAGAGGACATATATATATATATATATATATATATTTTTTTTTTTTGAATAAGCGGGGGAGGGGGGGGGGGGGGGGGGGTAAGAGCACTTTTTTTTTTTGCTCCCGAATATTTGAAAATCGCGCCGGCCGCAAATTAGCTCTTTTTTTTTGGGGGGGGGGGGAAGTCCCCTGTGCCCCTGGATCCGCCACTGAACATGTCGTTATTCCGGTAGTTTGTTATTCCGATGGTTCGTTTATTCCGATGGTTCGTTTATTCAAAAGGTTTGTAATTCCAAAGGTTCTTATTTCAGACATTAAAATATTGCTCGTTATTCCGAAAATAGCGTAGAACCATGTATCGTTATATGTATTTTCTTGAATAAAGATGAGAATTACAACCCTTCAGAATAATGATACCTCTTTCAACCATGGAATTAGGAACCCCCTGGTGAAGAGAAATTCGATGTTTTTTCTCGGAAGTAGTAAACTACCAGGTTATGAACCTTCAGAAATACGAGGCCTCCCCCTTTTTTCGTGCCACCTCATTTCGGGGATTTGGCATGTAAATTCTACCTGGTTCGGTGCAATAGTAACGTCGGACATCGTCAGGAATCGGGACATCTGTTGGGAGGTCGGATATTAACCAGTCTAGATCGGGTTGCATGGGTTTCGGGATCAATTGTACAGTCTCACCGCTCTCCAGAGTAATCACAGGACATGACATCATGGACACATGAGGACAAACGTCATGTACGTCATATGATGCTACGATAAAAATTGATGAGAGAATGAATAGATTAATAAATACATCGATGAATAAATCATTAAACGAATTGATAAATATATAGAAGTAAACGTCAATTAATACATATCTGAATAAATGACTAAACAATTAGAAGAATAAACGATTGAACAAATAATCAAATAAATATTAATAAACATCAAAAGCAAAATGACTGAGCTATGTACGAGTTATGCAAATGTAAAACATGTACTACTGGCGGGACTCGAACCGCGGACCTTGTGATCCACAGTCTGGTAACGTATCTACTAGACCACGACACAAGTAATTAGTCGTTATACTCTAGATTTTTTTTAACGTGCCATCATTCACGTCTATCACTGTGGCTGACATTATAACAGTCGTACAAAAGCTTTGTAAAAAGAACCATCTATAATTATTTTAACAATTATTATTTCGTCATACGAAGAACAATGAACGGGGAAACCATTTTTTTTTATATATTTAGTATTCAGCTTGTGGGGTGGGGGTACTTTAGAAATGTTCTCCGTTCCCCGTGGGGTGGGGGGGGGGGGGGTCGGCATGTACAGGTATATGTGATACTAGGGACTTTTAGATTTGCTTGGACTGATACGTGTGACGTCCATTCAAGGCAGTGCATTAGAGGACGTCGACCGTAGCAATCCACATTGTCTTCGTGCAAATCTAAAAGTCCCAGTTATTGAGTGATCTGCGACGTAGTTTTTGAAAGAACAATTTCTGGTCCAACTGCTAAATCAATTTCAAAACAACTAAGCATGCGGATATACAAGAGATAACAGGTTCCTGATGGTGAGTGTGAATATATATATATATATATTTAATATATTTGATAATATGGAGGCAATCTGCAGAACGGCCTTGTAAATAATGAGAGACAACCATATGCCGTGTAAAAGGGAGGTTATAAAATACAAGTCTTCAATAAACTTACAAATATGATATGAGCCTAAATAATTACGTCCATAAAATGCAAACTAATATTAATAGACATGAGTGTAAGCCTTAACTTCAGAAAATGTGCAAGTTATACTGGGAATATATATCTAGGAAAGGCTTGTCTCTGGATCTGCTATTAAACTTCAATAAAGTTGTGTTCTCAAATCTTGCCTATCAAGTAAAATGAAAAATTTGATTAATTATTTCATTTTGAATACAAAACTTAGTAAAATGTACTCGATAGATTTTAGAACAATCTAATGTATGAATAAGAAGTTCAATTCTGATTTATTGTATGGAATTGTTTGGTTACATCTGGGGGTGGTTAACTCGGGGTGGTTATCCGGGGGTGGATGTCCAGTAGGTAGGTGTCCTAGACTATACGCAGGAAATTAACATGATGATTTCAAAGAGATTTCAAAGATTTCAAATTTATTCATGTTTCCAACAAAACATTACAAATCAATTATAAGCATTTAAAACAAATTTAAGAAATACATGTTGGAAACAGATGGGTCCACTAAAAAGCAATGCTTGTACAAGTGTGAACACCTCAAATGAAACTTAGGAATAATGAGTAATTAAATTATCTAATCTGTAACTACAAAAGGAACTACAAAATAGGGGAAAGAAAAAGGAGGATGCCAACAGAGACGAGAAAGGGACAAGACAATACTTTACACGACAAAGATAGAAGAACACGGTCATAATACCAAGAGTAGACAATGAAAAACAGAAGTGAGGGATCGAGGGTACAGAAAATAATACTAAATGATGAGCTGCATGTGGGGTTATTGATTATTGATTATTGCTTCATAATTGTGTTATAATCCTTCAGTTTGCCCCTAGTCTCATAAGGATGATAAATGACTTTAATATTCCAAAGTCAAATAGCTTGTACGCCGAAGTGAATTATGACATATTGGGCCAACGTCCCGTGTCGTTAGAATATAAATGGAAAGACCGAGCATTATGAACAAACGCTAATAAAAAGGGCAAATAATCGGCGACCACCAAACGAAAATGTATTTGTGTTTGCTGCGTGTGTGTGTATGTGTGTGTGTGTGTGTGGAGTGGGAGGTGGGTATTCGCACCAGCATAATATCTTTTTGAAATGACATGAAGTGAAACGTGGCTACATACAATACTTTTTGTAAATAGTATAAGGAAATAATAAGTGTACCCCCTTCCCACACACACACACACACCATCACAAGTTTGGTGGCTCCTGAGAAAAACGTCAAAAATAATGCATGAGGGTGTTTGTTCATATTCTTATTTTCATTTGTTGTCAACGGCTTTTATATAATGTTTGTAATCAAAATTATTTTTTTAGCTTACCTGTCGTAGGAACTAATATGTTCACGATGAGGAAACAGATTGTCCAAGGGTAAGCCTGGTGAAAGAAAAATGAAACATTGAAACATTGAATTATTGAATTATACCAAAATGAAGTTGGTCAGTGAAGCTGCAATATTCATTTCGTACAAAAAAAATTCTCTTTGCATGTTTCACTCTCCCTCTATTTCCGCTCATCCCTCTTTACAGCTTTCTTACTTTTCTCGCCCGTCTCATCTAGACCTCTCTCTTTTCCTCTTCTGTCTTTAATTGTCCGTTCAATTTCTCCTGTTCTCCCATCTTGTTATTTTCTCTCTCTTTTACAATTTATCTATTTCCCCCTTTTTTTTTCGCTGTCTGTATTTTTGCTTATATGATGCCTAAATTTGCATTGTTATATTGTTTTGTTCATGGTATACAAATAATTCATGTTTGCGAGTGAGTTAGCAAATACGCACTGCAGCCAGGTGAAATCACAGTGAACGAGACTCGTCTAGTTCATTGTCCATCTAATAACCAAGTACAGTGCATGTCACTAATGTACAAGCTTAAATAGTTTATAAGACGGGTCTACAGTATGAGTTTGAAGTCGACAAATTGACTAAAAATCCGATCAAAATGACAAGAGTCGCATATCATGGAGGCCGCCATTTGCTTTATTGAATTACGTCACATCCCAACAGAGGATGAATTACACTTCGCAATGAATGATCAGACTTTATCAAGACGTAAATAATTCTTCTAGTAATTGAGGAAAAAAACCATAGGAAGATATTAAGTTCGAAAATGTGCAAAAATACAACAAATAATGAGCCTCAGTACAATTTTTTTTTTATGTACCCTGTCTTTGCAAATTTATATATATATATATATATATATATATATATATATATATGTAAGAATCCATCACATATACAATAAAACAAACAAAAAACTCAATTTATGCACGCTTAGTTCGGGTCGCGGGAAAATCGTACACTGGGCGATGGGCTCACCAAATACCTGTAGACAAGAATCTTTCTTTCCATTGCGGTGAATATTTTTTTGGAAAATGTTCATTTTTTTATTGTGGATTTTAATCCGGAGTCAACGTTGTACTCGAAAAAACGAAATACACTGTTGGTCATAATGGTGGAATATTTATTTTTACCCCAGTTTAGGGAAGGATTTTTAAAAATTATTTATTTCTAATAGATCTAGATGATGGCATACATTCTCAGATTTTATTAAATATTAATTTGCGAGTGTTTGTTTTGCGTGACTGCTATCATATGTGTGCTACTATGCTAATCAGCTAGGGAACCTACGTCCTTAAATCATAATTGACAGTAATGAGGATTAATGCCTCACAAAAGGGCACTAATATAGCTGATCAGCACGATTTTTATCCTGGGGCCTCACAGTAACAAGGCCATTGCTTAGCCCCTGAATCATGACTGTACGCAGTGTTTGCTAGGGTACGCGGCCCCTTCCACAAATCCCCCAAAACGAAGAAAATGCAATAAATTGTCAAAAATTCATTGAATTTTCCCCCGGCCCCCTACAGGAAAAATTACTCTGTGTGGCCATGCCTTGAACCATAATGCATAGCCCTACAGAGGAATTTTTCCTGTTGGGGGCCGGGGGGAAATGCAATGAATTTTTGACAATTTATTGCATTTTCTTCGTTTTGGGGGATTTGTGGAAGGGGCCGCGTACCCTAGCAAACACTGCGTACAGTCATGATTCAGGGGCTAAGCAATGGCCTTGTTACTGTGAGGCCCCAGGATAAAAATCGTGTCGATCAGCTATATATTAGTGCCTTTTTGTGAGGCATTAATCCTCATTACTGTCAATTATGACTTAAGGACGTAGGTCCCTTAGCTGATAAGCATAGTAGCACACATATGATTAAGCAGTCACGCAAAACAAACACTCGCAAATTAATATTCAATAAAATCTGAGAATGTATGCCATTATCTAGATCTATTAGAAAAAATAATTTTTAAAAATCCTTCCCTAAAGTGGGGTAAGAATAAATATTCCACCATTATGACCAACAGTGTACGTAAAAAAACGATACTTTCTTTGATAAATTAAGTTTAGTTTTTCTCGATTGATAGCATTTATCTATTTTCCATCGTATACATTTCCCCTATTTCTATTATAACTAATATAAA
The DNA here is from genome assembly GCF_000002235.5 of Strongylocentrotus purpuratus. Classification (NCBI taxonomy): domain Eukaryota; kingdom Metazoa; phylum Echinodermata; class Echinoidea; order Camarodonta; family Strongylocentrotidae; genus Strongylocentrotus; species Strongylocentrotus purpuratus. The sequence continues at coordinate 33,281,623 of NW_022145597.1, read as the reverse complement.
ATGCGCACTCCAAAGTTTAAAAAGAAATCGAAATATTTGTATTATGGTCGTGACCATAGGCTACTATTAGCAGGCCCGTGTAACCACTTTTGGATTGAATTACAAAACAAAACCATCAATCCTTTCACTTGTTTATTAATTTCATTATTATGAAAATACAGGTAAAAATAAATAGATAGTTAGCCTGTAAATTAAAACAATTCAGACACTTTTAAATCGTATCACTTAGCCACGACATCCACAACTCAAACAAACCTACTAGCAAAACCATATACTCACATACGTGTAAACACCACAATAACATACACTCACAAGTACACGCTCATACACCCCACAGCACCATTAAACAACCACGCACACACACACACACACACACACACACATCCCACCCCACCACGTCTACGCACAGATATATGCACACCACACAAGGATGCTACTAGCTTTTGTGTGCCTTGTCTGTTCCGGACAATTATTATTGTAATCAATAATAATATGTCGATTTATATACTCTACTGCGCTTAATACAAAATACCACATTATTACCCAGGCTGTTCCTGATTGCCCCGAAATAGGTTCGAAAGCATTCAAGTAATTTCTTCCTACCGGGTGCCTACTTACTTCACCTGGGTGGAGAATTACAATTTAGATTAATGACTTACAAAAGGACATTAGCACCTTGGAGGAACTCGAACCGAGAACAAAGCGATTCAAATTCCGGTGACGTATCCACTTGACCAAGACACCCCAATCATTATTATCATTATTATTATTATTATTATTATTGTTATCGTTATCATTAGTATTAGTATTACTACCACTACTTCCACTGGCGTACCTATGGGGGGGGGGGGGCAGGGGGGGCAGAGTGCCCCCCTGACGGGCTCCAGGGGAAAAAAAGAAAAAGGGGAAAGAAAAGAAAAGAAAGGGAAAGGAAAGAAAAAGAAAAAAGGAAAAGGAAAGAAAAAAGGAAAGAAAGAGAAAAAAGGAAAAAAAAGGAAAGAAAAAAGGAAGAAGAAGAGAAAAGGAAGAAAAAGGGAAAAGAAAAGGAAAGGAATAAAAATGGGGGAAAAAAATAAAGAACATGGCCGTAAGCACCAGGGGGGGGGGGCAGTTGACCCCAGATATTTTGAAATCGTACAGTTTTTTTCCTGAAAATGTAGTGTAGGCCTATACCAAATCCTTCAATTCTACTTTTGAAAATGCAAAAGTACCCTCATGACCAGTTCGGTCGCTCGAACTCCCTTCACTCCTTTTGCTTTTGAGATTCTTCGAAAACTTTTAACGCATCTTTCCCCCTTCCCCCATCAGAAAAATATTCCGCATACGGCCCTGAAAAATTAAAACAAATGAAAATAGGAAAATATAAGTGATATAACAAATTTGAAACTCTTCGCTGGCGCGAACTGCTTGCTAGCCTATTTTGTATTAAATTTTTTCACTTCCTCGTCCCCCTGAAAAAAGAAAAGGATTAGTATTGCCTAGAATACAATTGTGCCTGCCCCGACGGGCCCCGACCTGCAACCATGGCAACAATAACACACAATATATGTACCAAATGTTACTAAAAGAGACTAATTCATTTTTCTCGCTCGCTACACTCGCTCGCGAATAAAATGAATAGACATTGCTTTGGAAACAATTGTGTCCACCCTTGACCTGCAACAATATCATTAAAAATGGATGAGTTTTTTCGCCCTCTCGCCAAAAAGGAATTGAATCGCGTTAAACGCGATTGCGTCCATCCTGACCTGCACCAATAAAAACAAGTTTATTTATTAATTTCTATTAAAAGAGAATTTATTTTTTTTGCTTGCTCGCTATGCTCGCTCGCCAAAATGGAATTGACACCGCTAACGTGCCCGCCCCAACCTGCAACAACCAGTTAATAATTATGTACGAAACGTTATTCAAAGAAGTTTTGGTGTGCTCCTGCTCGCCAAAACTTAATTAACATCACCTTAGACATGATTGTGTAAGCCCTGCCCTGCAACAAAAAAATCTGAAATTTATGAACCAACTATCATTACAAAAATTTTGCTCGCTCGCTACGCTCGCTCGCCAAAATAGAAATAACACCGCTTTTAATAATCACGTCCCTGACATGGAACAATTAAACCAAGTTTATATACCATATTTTCCCTATAAAGAGAAGTGATTTTTTTTTGCTCGCTCGCTACGCTCGCTCGCCAAAATAGAATTAACACCGCTTTTAATAATCACGTCCCTGACATGGAACAATGAACCCAACTTTTATGTACCATATTTTCCCTATAAAAGAAAAGTGATTTTTTTTTTCGCTCGCTACGCTCGCTAGCTCGTGGAATTATGTGCCCACCACTAACCTGCTACAATATCATTAAAAAGAGAAATGTAGGGGGTTGCCTGCCCGCCAAAATGGGATTGACATTGCCTTAAACACGGTTGTGCCCGCCCCCTACCTGCAACAATGAAACAAATTTTATATAGCAATTCATTGAGAGAAAGATGTATTTTCGCTCGCTAGCTAAAATGGGTATAAAATCACCCTAAACACAATATTGTTCCCGCGCCCTGCATGGGACAATTGAACCAAGTTTAAGTGGCAATTATTAAAAAAGAAGTGATTTTTTTTCTTGCTCGCTACGTACACTAGTTTGCAAAAAAATGAAATTAACGTCGCTAACAAGGGAATGTTCCCACCCCCAACTTGCAACAATACCAGTTTATATACCAAACGTTACTTAAAGATTTTTTTTGCTCGCTCGCTCGCTCGCCAGAAGTGAAAATTAGCATCGCCTTTTTTGTTTGTTTCGGTCGCTTGCCCCCCCTGACGGAGTACCCCAGGTACGCCACTGACTACTTCTACTACTACTGCCATCTTTATTATTAATATTAGAGGGTTATTGGGTATTCCTATATCACTCATGTAATATAAAACATTGTCTCATTGTTGTTCCCGGTTTTGTCCGTCTCTCAATGTTTATGTGTGATCTATTATCAAAAGAATCTTTAATTATGTCTGACCGGTTAAGTATGAACTCGGTACATTTTTATACATCCGATCCGTGTTTATATTACATGAGTGAACAGGTATATCCGGTGAAATTGATGAGATCCCTAAAACAATAAAAGGCATTTGCCGAATAATATATAAAAATTAAATTAAAAACAATAAGAAATGATAAAATAATATATAAAAAGGGGATATATCATGAAACTTTTCGTACATGATCGATCTACCCTCGACAGTAACTATCAACATTGTGAAACATAAGGAAAAGCACCTTTTCTATAAATTTCAAACCCGGCATTACGTCTCATACATAATTTTTCACAAGTGTTTTTGTTTTACTAAAAATAATCAGAAAACCTTTTATTCTCACCTTCATGATACTCGTCCCTCCTTGTTTACCGTAAACAGACATGATGATATTCGATCGCTGAAAAACCCCAGTTGTAAAGTCTAATGGTGTTGGCATATCAACCCATAAATGCGGGATATGAGTATGCCAGTGTCTTTGATGAATTACTGGCGAAACGAAAGGATTAGCCCGGTCGATTGCAAAAATGGGGTAGCATATATTGGCGACTAGTTTAGTGGCGACATGAATATGCATTATTCCCCACGTCACAGATGTGCGTGCGTATGTCACATACTATTACACTAGTACCTTGGTACGTACGTTGCTCCGGAATGAAGAGAAATCACTATAAAGGACAAAGCACTCCGTGAGACCAAGTACAAAAAGAGAATTAACTAGACATGGAATACTTGTTTGGAACAAGTATAGGTGGGCTGTTTCAACTGAATTTTAGATAAAATAAAGCCCAAAAAAAACAGAGAATTAAAAATAGCAGTACGGTCCTCAGAGCGACATCATCTCCCTAATCTAGCTAGTTTTTTTAATAACATAGAGAAGAAATCCTTTCCAAAAGGGGTTACATCTATGTGTCATCAAATTAGATTCGAGTTTTCATTAATGCATTATTCTTTCGTGGCTACATATAAAAAACTTTCAAAAAGATGATTTGTAGAAAAGAATAAGAAAATAAAACAGGTGCACCAAGCAGCTCATTGTACTTACTGGGTATAACCAAATGGACACTTTTTGTCAGGTACTTTTATTTTGCTTAAATATCGATAGTTGACAGCCAGATATTGTACAAAATGTCTGGATTCGAATTAGATGGTTGAAGTTGTTTTTATTTTTTCCTTATTTTTTTCATTGCTTTCAAGAAGATAATTTCAAACGTGGGTTAAAATCTACCCCATACAAATTTTCATTGTAAACAGTGGTCTATGAGAGTGTAGGCCTATGGCGCTTGTGGCGAACAATAGCCCTTTACAAAATCTTTCATCCGGGCCTGCAAATTGTGAGGTTTGAAGAGCATAAGGCACTGGTTTTTTTAACTATGACCAAATACCTAAATGACCCTTTGAGAGCCTGAAACTTTCCAAAGATAAAGAACTAGAAATCAGTAACAACTTTTTCTAGTAGCATGGACCTAGGTTAACCTCCCATAGCTTAACGAAAATTTTTCATCGTTGCTTTATGCGCATGAGGTATCCCTGAACAGCAAATTGTTTACGGAATTTTTTAACAAAATTGACATGCCATTTTGGTCGGAGCTGAAAAAAATATATAGCCACAAACAATATGGTTTTTTTTCTATTGATAATTAATGAGCATGAGTGGATCTTAAAGAAACTTAACAGTAATCTGAATCAACTCCCCTATTTTAATAGAAAAGTGCAATTGAAAATGGCGTTTCGGACGTTACATTTTCCGTAAACAATATAGACCCTCATTTAACCCACTAGAACAACAAATTAATGAGATTGTATATGGTTTGAGTGAGTTTATTAGTTGCTCCAATTGATTATATTAAAAGAAAATATAATTTAATTATAGTAGCGCTTATATTAGAAATATACTCAAAATTTGAAAAAGTCGTCTCATTTTCCGTAAACAGTTTTGTAACGTCCGAAACAATTTTCAAGTTGAAGTAGCAGAAAATATATCAACAGCAGGATATATCTATCATCACATTTTGTTAACATCTCATTGCAGCTACCCACCAAAACAAAGAAATTTGCAATACATTACTACAATACTATTTTATAGTTAAAACCAATTTTCCGTTAACAGTTGTAACGTCCGAAACAAATGTAACGTCCGAAACAAAAAATACCAATAAAATGATAATAATCCATATTTTAAGGTATCTAGAGTGAATAAATCATTATGAAATAAATTATTATAAGTCTTAACACAAGTCAAAACACAAATCAGGTCTTTCAAATCCATTAATTTTTTGTAATCACAAGAATGGTGTTTCGGACGTTACACAATTTTATTGTTAACACAAAGTCGACAAATTTCACCTAATTTTCGATCATATCTGCAAGTTACGATTTCACAATGGACACTCCTGTTAAAAACACTATTTTGATGATTTTTTCAGATTTAAATATAAAAATGTGTAGAAATATGATGCCAAAAATCAAATAATCCGTAAATATCTAAATTTTCTGCAAAATTGACTTATAAAACATAAAATATTGAAGCCACACTTTGTGATGCAAGGCATGGCTGGCTGCTTCAATATATCCTTAATTGTAATTTATCAGAAAAAATCTCAACAAAAGTGACTCATAACAAATATTCAGACACTTTAACAGCACTTTCTGGTATGCTGTTAGCACGTTTCGGACGTTACATTAAACTGTTAACAGACATTTTCATACTTTAACTAGTTCAAATGAGGGGCAATGATAGATGTGAGAATAGCAAATTTCATTTGTTCAACCTCTCCTTTTGCTATAAACATTGGTGTGTGTTTGCAAATCATGAGGTTTTCATTTTTATAGAGGTTGTTCCAAATTATGTCATATAACCAAAGATTGTATGGTCAATTTACACTATCTGGTAGGTTACAAAAATAAAAATCACCCACTTAAGCAATACCCAGTGTGCATGTTCATGACATGGATATGATACAGGTATATGAAGTTGATAAAATCAAGCAAATTAAAATGTTTTTCTAAAAAATTTATGAAAAATATGTATTTTCATCTGAAAATACATTTTAAAAAGGGCACCCAGTACATGTAACTAATCTATGTAGAAAGGATTAATACTGCCATTATCCAAAACTGGAATTGGCATTTACACTTAATAATGATAACAATTTATCAAGCAATTTTATGAAATTGGCTTGCACACTACATGACACACTCATTGGTTGCATACATGTACAATTGATGAGCACAAAGGCTTCCATTATAAAATATTAATCAGTAATCAGTATCTGATACCTATTCTAGAAACTTGTACAACATAATGTTGACATAGCTGTAGATCTGCCAAATTTCCAAATGACAAGAAAATGGATTACCAATTTGTGGGGGTAATTAAAGCATGAACATGAAAATAAGGTGTAGCCTCTTCAAAATTAATTAATTCATAATTTTATCCTTTCATTGGATGAACTACCCTCAAATGTAATAGCCTTATGTACAAATACTTTTCAGTTTTCAAATGCTTGACCCTCATAACAAAATGTACATGTTAATGATCATTTCATGATCCTAAAGATATAGTGACTTCCTCAAATTTATGCAAGAATATCGGGATGTACAATGAATTAGGATTCCCATATTTCTTATTACTTAAATGACTGGGGATACTTTTATATACTTTTATTTGTTAAAAGTATTTTTGTAATGTTTTGCTTACACTGTACATACTGTACATGTATGTGATAGTGATATTATTGAATGACACACTACATGAATCTAGTTTTAGGCAAAGTACAAAGCAAGCCGATTAAACATCTATGTTGTAAAGTTTGAAGAAATTGATGATCTGATTGAAATGTTCACATCTTGTAACATCCGAAACAAACTATAGCATATATTGTACACTGTTGTTCATAACCTGCAAAAGAGAGTATGTTTGTAACTGAATTTTCTAGGAGTTGTGATGACTACAATTGCTATTAGCTCCATATTTCACTTTGTTAGATCACATAAGCATTTTTAACTACACGTTCCTGCATGAAATGAACAGTATACCTTACATAAATTGAGTAGTCGATGAAGACAATCTAGGTGTATATGCAAAACTAATTAAAACTACACAAGTTTTTCAATAAATTTTAAAGAAATATTTGTCTGCAAACAATTAATGTAACTTAGGTCAATAATACTTAAAGAAAAGCAATTAACTTGAATAAAGTTATGATGTTAACAGTGTGTAACGTCCGAAACACCAGTGGTATGACATATCAAAATTATTAGGCAATGCACTGGTTCCCCAATTTTTTTGGATGTATTTAACTTATACCATCAGTTGTTATAATAAAATCAGTTTGACCTAAGAAAAAAGCATTTTACCTAATGAAATAAAAACTTTTTATTGTCAAAACCCTAATTTGGAGCTATTTTTCACTTTCAAGGGACACAAAATCTGTATTTTTCAAGATAGAAACTCAAAAATTTGCATGAATAATCTCTGAAACATATTCTTAAAGACCAACATATTTGTTGATGAAGTTAATAGCAAATGAGTTTTATATCACAGTTATTAGATATGCTATAGTTTACAATAAAATTGTAAAAACTCAAAGTATTCATATCTGGTGAATAAATAAGGAGATAGATTAAGGTCCAAAATTTGCATTTCTCAAAAATATGAATAGTCCTGATCCTAAAAATACATGTTTGAAGTGAGTAAACATGATTTCATTTCAGACCCTATTGTGGACACATTTGGTATATGTTAAAAAAACCAGTGCCATAATTGCATATTGATACCGTGATGTGATGGTAGTTAGTTTCTTGTCTTTTCTCAGTTAAAAATGCAGATCATGTGCAGAACCCCCCACCCTGGTTGTACTCAAAACTGTGTAGATATCCCTACGACAATAAACCGAGCGCCACCGCCATCGAGCCAGGAGGCATAATAATCTTCTTTTGTTTATCTATAGACCGAGGTTTCCTTGGTTTATATAGGAAAATGCAGAGGCAGTGCTACCTAGGGAGCAGGGGGCACAGTGCCCCCACTTTTTCTAGTACCCCAAAAGTGCCCCTTTTTACATAGGAAAAGAGCCCCTATAATTTTTTAAGAATTACCTCTATTACTTCGTAGAAGTGCCCCTTCCCCTTTTCACCTCTTATAAGTGCCCCTTTCGTTTCGACACGTCCCCCGTTCCTTCGACAACTTCCCATTTTCCTTTGATAATTGCCCTATTCAAATATGAGAGGTGCCCTTTTACTTTGACAAGTGCCCTTTTCCCTCCTGATAAGTACTCCTTTCATCTCTAATAACTGCCCCTTTATTTAACAGACGCCCCCTTTCCTTTCTAATAAATGCTCTTTTTCCTTCTTTGTAAAACCGTAGGTCTACTTTTTTAATATATCAATGTCCACTGGTATTTTCCCAAGCAAAATTGAAATTGCGAAGATTATTCCTGTTTTTAAAAAGGACGATCGTCATTCATTAAAAAATTATCGACCAATATCATTCTTGCTCATTATAAGTATCGGCTTGCATGTTGATGTAGGTATACAGTAGGCTCGCGGTTGCACTATGTGAGAGAGAGAAATGATTGGGAAGTCCTGAGAAGGACTCTCGATAATCTTTCTCTCTTGAGTGTGTGTAGTCCTGAAAAGGACTGTAGGTGTAGTCTTGAAAAAGACTGTTGGTTATCGTTCTTAGCTTATAGTTCTAAGGAGAACTATAACGCCGGTTGGAGAGGCTAGGGAGAGGGAGTGGCTCGACGTTTCGAACAGGTTGACAATCCGTCGTCAGGAGAGAGGCTTTACCAAGATTTGAATTGTACATGAATTATATATTCTGGGTTTAAAATCAAGGTATGATATGTTTTAAATCTAAGTTTTAACACATTTATTTTATACAGTAGGCCTGCGGGTGCACCATGTGAGAGGGAGGGAGGATTGAGGATTGATACATTTATTTTAGGCTGGCCGAATATCTCGCAAAATTATCAGATATATATATATATATATATATATTTTGAAGTAGACAAGGATCAAGATTGCGCCAGAGCGTCAAGTCGTGACGTTAAACTTATTTCAATCCGGTCCCCAATTCTAAAGTTGATCACCAAATCATACATGCAACACAATTCACAGGCAAGATAGAGGATAAACGGCTCACAGTTGATTATTATTTCGTGCTGCCAAATTTACCGTTTAGTGTTACCTTCTTCAATTTTTCTTCTTAATATATATATATATATATAGCGACGTAAAAGGTAATGCGATTCCAATTGCTTAGTGAATACACGCAAGTCCTTTGTGGCCCGCAGTCGCCGTTCATTTACATGGCGGCTTGAAATCTTGCGGTGCTTCAGCGCGCCATACCTGAACAAGCCTTTATGCTGGCTGTACAGATATGAGGCAATACAGAAGATTCAATTCAATTCAATTTAGTTTATTTCACTTCTAATTAAAAACCTAACATAGCGATGACATTTCAATATATTATACATCATCCGAGTCTGAATAAATTAATCCCGTCCTGTCTTCGACACGAGGTGGCGCTACACCTCTTACATCTTCCACATTTATTAAACCATGTTAACAAAGTTGAATGAATTGACTCTTGTACATACAATCATTTTCAACTCTTCAGTTTCAATCAAACCTACCATATTAACCTTTACATTCATGTTTGGGTGAAATTCCTGAAATGTCAACACAAAAGTTTAAGTTGTTTAAGACACACAGCATTTATATTTAAACTTGTGTTTAACTAAAAATGCTAACTCCCAAAAAACACTTTACACTTTGGCTCCAGAATTTCTACCCAAAATGATGAAATGTTCAATTACCAAATCCACATAACTAACTAGAAACACATTTCTGAGTTATGAAATAGAACAAAACTTAGTCATTTCTTTCTCCTCTCTTATTTCGTTACTTTAAAATGTTTTTTTTAGTAATATACTGATGATTAAATGTAGCCCTACTTATTGAGTTTATGAAATGCAAACAGTTGTAAAACATTGTTGAATTCACATGATATTAAATACATCAATGATAATCACATCAAACTACTACTGTTACAATACTTTCAACATTACCAAATATCAACTACTGCCGTATTTTAGCTGAGTGAAATAATTATTAGTCGAGTGCAGTGCTTTCAGTATAATGGGCTAATATACAATGCAATAATGTTCAGCTGTTGCATACCCATTTAGACACATTGACAACAAATACTAATGTCCTTTGCTTTATAATAGGACACATAATGTTATTTTAGTAAGACATGTCAATCAATAAAATAACCACAATAATGACAACTGTTTTGATAAATTACGCACACATAATTATCAGCAATGTCTCATGACGTACAGGCAAAAACGCTAGACTAAATACTATTTCAAACTTCGAACTACGGTTACTTTTTCTCAAATTTTTATTTGAAAACCTCATTTATTTTCTCTTTTTTTAAAGAAAGTAAATGAATTCCATTTTGTTCTCTCACTTCCATATACTCATAGCAATACAATTCTACATCATTTAGTTCTCTTTAAATGTTTTGCTAAAATTCTGCAAAGTTAGCTTCCCCCTATAAAGCGCTTTACCAGTTATAACATACCGAATCGCTTACAGTATTAAAGGTAATACAAAGTTTTGGGAAATTTTGAAAATTGGATGGAAAGTGATTATTTACAACTTTGATATATTTCGATGCCCCTGTGCCGTAAAAGAAAATAAAATTTAGCCCCTAAAACACTTCTGCTTTCGAGAAAAATTGAAAATTTTAGTCAAGAAACATTGTTTTATAGCTTAATTAATATCTTGACCTTGAGAGGAAGCTATACAACATGAAGAGTTTATTATTTACAATTTCATAACTTTAGACTCGATTTCAACCGCGACAACGATCACTGGATATTGTAGGATCGGATATCCTTCCAATATGTTCATTTGAACCAAATTCATGACCCCATACCAAAACTTTGTATTACCTTTAATATTACCCAGGTCATTGGATTCGATTACTATTCCGCACATTAAGGAGCACATTCTCCACTCCCTGGGTAGCATTCTAACTGGTCGCTATTTGACCTTCGTTTATTCTTCCGGCTATCCATTTCACACATGGGTGGAGAGGAGCAATGTAGATAAAATGTCTTGCTCAAGGACATAACTGCCGTGTCGGGCTCTAACCAACAACTTTTCCATTCCCAGTCAAGAGATTAAACCACTCGACTACGATACCTTTTCCAAACAAACGTTACATTTACTTTAGATTTCAGATAAGGACAGATTTAATCAATCTACAAAAAATCATGAAAGTCAAAAAGTATAACTTTTGATACTCAATACAAAACCTTTACCACCGTAATATCAAATTGCCTTCGTCACCAATGTGACCTAAATTGACCTTTCTGACGTAATTGACAAACAAACCATACCGTTGGTCAGAATCTAATAGAAAATATAATCTCAAACATTTGGTAGAGAATGGCTGTATCGTATCCTCTCTTATCCATCAACATTATCATATTAAGTAATTGTAAATCGTATTTGAACACGTATATAGAAAATGCACGATATAAATACATTATTGTAAGTAGTAGTAGTAGTAGTAGTAGTAGTAGTAGTAGTAGTAGTAGTAGTAGTAGTAATATTTACATGAGACACACATGTATATCGCATTGTAAAATTCAGAGTGCCTTTGAAAATATATGTACACTCTAGTGGCTGTAGACGTCTACCGAAACACCACAATTCAGATGTGTCAACCATAGTTATATCAATAATTTTGCAAAATTATTTAAGGGGGAAAACAAATTTTCTTAACGCTCCAAATGTACTCCTCGTTGACCTTCGATTTACCACTTTCAGTGAGCATCTACATTTTGGTGTAAAGGGAAGTCCACCCTGATAATAAGTTGGTTTTAATAAAAGCTCAAAAATGATATAGGAACAAGTCAGTGATAGTCCGATCACAAATAAAGTTATGCATTTTTGAAGTTGCGATGAATTAAACACAAGTTGGCTCTTTGTACATTAAATTGTATACAATTTAATTTTCTTCGTTCTTGATGACGGAATAGAATTGTTTCCCATACTTGGAAATAGAAACATTATTATTTGCAATAACCATTAGATAGGGCGCATATATCATGGAACATTTTCTCGAGGGATTTTTTTTTTTTTTTTAGTACAGAGCAAAAGGGAGGGGAACTCGCAAGATACGTCACAGAGTTGCCAATATGTGTTTAATTGATTGCAACTTCACAAATTCATAACTTTGTTATTTTTAATGGGAATTTGCTCAAACTGACCTGCTCCTCTCATTGTTTTGCTTCTATTAAAACCAAGTTGATATCAAGGAAGACTTCCCCTTAAATAATAGCACGGTTGTTTACTTTATTCCTTGGCTTCAGAGTGACGTACTGGATGCCTGTCGTAGCAGCACGTTCCATGTGCTCCCGAATCGAATGGTAATCCATCGTGCTTCTGTTAATTACATCCAATGGCTTTCAAATAAATTGAACTCCGTTTCTCCCATAATTTTTACATCCACTTACATTAGTTAACTTGAATTCTTCCACAAGGTAGTTTTGCGCATGATGGAGAAGTAGTTCTTTACCGATTTGCAAAGCATTTCCCGTGCATCTTTTCCTCCTGTTTTCCACAGTGCCTGTAGCTTTTCAACATCTTTGGTGGTGACTTTGATGTCTGTTAATCTCTGACTTTTGTCCCTGTATATGTACATGTACCTCTATGTTTATTTGCATAAACCAGCTCTGGGCATCAGGAATCCCAGAACTCTGCTTGGAGAATTTCGCTGCTCTACATGCAAGCACATTACTCATTCCAAATAAGACATTTCATCATTAAAATACATACACAACGCAGCATCCGTGTGCATTGCGTCTTAATTAGCTTACACCATACAAGGTGATATTGCTAGTAATCGTGTGTACGAATCTTGATATCACAAGAAGCGAAATTCGATGTCCCATCGGGAAATCACTCGAGTTTGTTTTCGTGTCTCGGAGAGCGTTCGGGTGAGGGAGATTTGTGATGATGAGCTTTCCACACGAAAAGGGTTTATTGAAGTTCGCCGTATATTGTTGATAATGTCAGACTGAATTGTCGCTCTATCGTAAATGTTAAGTCTACTCTCGGTTATCAAATACAGCTAATATCGGGTAAATACCCGGTACAAACATGGGTTCAAAATCTCCATGAAAAAAAAGAAAGTAGATTTCTGTAATCGTGTAATCGTATGACAACAAAACTATGGCGCTATATTCAAATCATTAGAACTTTGATCGACACACTCTTTAATTTAAATGAATAAATAAGTAAATAAATAAATGAAAACAATTAGATTGAATAAAACAATAAATAAATTTAGTGATAACTCGTTGTGGTTCAAGCGTTGATACCAAGTACTTCAAATCTCATAGACGCCGTCACAATAAATGTTACAGGATGAAACCTGACGTACCGTGCGGTTACTGGCTCAGGAAACAGTATGGTCACATATGTGGCAGCATCAAAATTTCCTGTATATGTCTGAAAAGGAACGAAAGTAATGGATATTTTCTTTTCTTATAATGATAATAGTAATGATAATAATATTAATGATAAATAACTTGTTTATTAACCAAGAAAAGCCTCATCAGTATAACTGCTGCTATTCCCAAGGGCCCTGTAATTCATATAACCCCCGGAAACTCCAGGTACCCATTTACACCTGGGTGGTGAATGGCAAATGTTGATTAATGTCTTGCCTCGAATCCCTCGGTATAACTCTTCCATGAGAAATGCAATATGGCACCGAGATTTCATCGCCAAGGCACATAAACAATTGATTTTAATGGAACTTTTTGTATTTTTAAAATACATTTTAAAATCCTTTAATTTTGCACACTAGGAAATTCATGCTTTTGGATGTGTTAATACATGACTGTTTATGTAGATATGAGAAAATAATTGCATGCAAAAACGTACAAAGAAATTAAAAAAATACATAAGTAATAAAAAGAGCATGAATAAAAAAGGAAGATGATAGACTTAACAACAAAATAAAATAAGCATTTACTGGAAGCGCAAAATGACACTCACTTTTCGTACCCCGCAATGCTCTTCCAGAGCAAAGGTCCAATTTGTATCGTCCCTTGAGTAGGAGATTTGGAATGACGTAACCCTTTCGTTTATACTGGTCCGTCCCTGTGTGATAACACCAGTTACCAAAGTATCCTCGCCGAGATCGACCTTTGTGTGATTTTAATGATGAAAAGAAGAACAAAATGTGAATTTATCTAATGACAGATTATCTTGCATTTGATAACAATACTTAGGACAAGCAATATGTAAAAACATATCAACCATTTGAACGGATGTTGCTTTCAATATGAGCAAATCGAAAGGGCTGGTCAGATTTGAACGATATGATGTTTTAAAAATTGTGCTAGTTATGTGTTCGTCTTCCTCTTCCTCTCTCTCTCTCTCTCTCTCTCTCTCCCTATCACGCCCTTTCTCTCTCCTTCTCTCTCTCTCTCTATCTCTCTCCCCCATGTCACCCTCTCCCCATTCTCACTCGCTCTCTGCCTCTCTCCTCTATATCTCTCCCTCTCCCACCTTTTCTCTCTCCTTCTCTCTCTCTCTCTCTCGCTCTTTCTCTCTATCTCTCTTCCCCCCACGTCACCCTCTCCCATTCTCTCTCTCTCGCTTTCTGTCTCTCCCCAATCTCTTTCCCTCTCCCATCATTTCTCTCTCTTCTGTGTGGCCATGCAGTGAATTTTCCTGTTGGGGACCGGGGAGAAATGCAATTAATTATTGATAATTTATTGAATTTTCTTTGTTTTGTTATATTTGTGGGGGCTGCCCCCTACCCTAGCCCCCGCTGTGTACAATACAATACAATAAAGTCATTTCTATAGCGCTCTTAAAAACTAACTGTTGTTTCTCAGTGCTTTTACATAAAAGTTATCAAAGAATCTATTGTTTATTTTGGTCAAAGAGGAGAGTTTTGAGACATTTTCGGGAGACATCCAGTGAAGGTGCTAATTGAATAAAACGTGGAAGCTCATTCCAGAGTCGAGGAGTACATGCATGGAAAGCATTGACGCCAGCTTTGGTGTATGTGCGAGGAACGTGTAGCAGGTGTTGTCAGTACACGACCGAAGGCCAGGACGAGCAGATTGGTAGGGTACGATGAGAGAATTGAGATACACTGGAGCTTTGTTTTGGATGCACTTGTAAAAAAAAAAGCGTTGCTTGATTGGAAGCCAATGTAGTTCTTTAAGCAACGGGGTGACATGATCGTGCTTACGGGCCAAGTAGATCAGCTTTGCTCCGCGATTCTGAATCTTCTGGAGTACAGTCGTGATTCAGTGGCAAAGTAATGGCCTCGTAACTGTGAGGCCCCATGATTAAAACCGTGTCGATGTGCTATTATTATTGCCCTTTTGTGAGGCATTAATCCTCATTACTGTCAGTTATGACTTAAAGGTAATACAAAGTTTTGGCTGGATAGTGAATCTTTACACTTTCGATATATTTGGATGCCCCTGTGGATGTTTATAAGCACTAGGAAATTTAGTCCCTAAAACACTTCTGCTTTCGAGAAAAATTGAATATAAAAATTTACCGGTGCTCCCGGTAATTTTTGATAAATTTCAAATAGCGCCTACGGCAATACAATGATAGCTGCGACCATGAAAATCTCATAATATGTAGTTGTGATATATAATTTTAACCCGGGAATAGCCAATCGGTCAATGTTAGTCAAGAAACATTGTTTTATAGCTAAATTGATATATTGACCTTGGGAGGGAGCTATACAACATAAACAGTTTTTTATTTATAATTTCATCACTTTAGACTCAATTTAAACCGCGACAACGATCGCTAAATATGTAGGATCGCATATGCTTCCGATATGTTCATTAGAACCAAATTCATATCCCCATACCAAAACTTTGTATTACCTTTAAGGGGGTAGGACCCCTAGTAGCATAGTAGCATACAGATGCTAATAGTGGGGCTGTTAATTAGGCTAAATAGGGGTCGTTAGGTGCAGATTCTTCCAAAAGCACCACATTTGGCCCAGAGGTAGCTTATACCATACTATTACGATTGCTGCGGGGCGCCAAGAAGGGCGCCCTCTGGGACCGCCATATTGGGCAAATCCAAAATGGCCGCCATCTGAGTTAAAGGTCAAGCATAGTTCCAAAAAGAAAAGGGTTAGTATGATAATAGTTTATATATTTATGGGGGTTTGGGGGTCAGAGAATCTGATTATAATGTTCTTTTATCATTTTGAGGTCTCATTGGGGCTGTCATGTTGGTCATATTGGTCAAATGAAAAATGGCTGCCATCTGAGTAAAAAGTCAAGTGTAGGTCCAAAAGAAAAAGGGCAGTATGATAAAAGTTTATTATTAAGGGGGTTTTTGGAGTCAAAGAATCTGATGATGATGTTCTTGTATCAATAACAGGTCTCCTTGGGGCTGTCATACTGGTCATATTGGCCAAATCCAAAATGGCCGCCATCCGAATTAAAGGTCAAGTGTAGTTACGAAAGGAAAATGGGCTAGTATGATAAAAGGTTATATATTTATGGGGTATTCGGGGTCAGAGAATCTGATTATCATGTTCTTTTATCAATTTGAGGTCTCATTGGGGCTGTCATGCTGGTAATATTGGTCAAATGCAAAATGGCTGCCATCTGAATAAAAGGTCAAGTGCAGTTTCTAAAGGAAAAGTGGTAGTATGATAAAAGTTTATATATTAAGGGGGTTTTCGGGGTCAGAGAATATGATTATGATGTTCTTTTATCGATTTTATGTCACTATCCTGTCCTAAGGCTACAATGAAGTCCATTTCTTGGTTAAGGAAGATGAGGGAAGATGCGCCAAATTCACACTTGAGTTGGTTAATGATGTAGGCGTACACAACTGGTAGACCACGGGTTCCCCTATCATTAATAGACAGTAGAAAAGTACCTTTTTGTGCGGCATTTCGTAGCCCAAAAGGCATGCGCTCAAATTCAAATAACCCAAAGGGTGTGGTGATGGCTGTTTTGGGCACGTCTACTGGATTGACTGGAATTTGGTGACACGCTCTGATGACATCGAGTTTGGAGAAAACTCTCTTGCCTGCTAGAGCTGAGGTGAAATCTTGAAGATGGGGAATAGGATATTTATCGGGCACTGTATTCCTATTTAGTGCATGGTAGTCACCGTTCGGTCTCCGGTCTCCGGGGGTTTTCTTGGGCACCATATGAAGTGGGGACGTCCAATTGCTGCCAAAAGGTCGAACGATGCCTAATTCTAGCACTTTTGCCTCCTTGTAGACTTGGCGTGCGATGTCTGGAAATTGGTCAAGAAGAGATTTGTAAGTAGCTTGACCGTCTGCCTGGACAAACATGGGGCTGACATATGGAAAAGAAGAAAGGATGCCTCTTATAGATAGATTTGTAGTATAATCGATGAGATTGAGATTGCGCACATCTACCAGAAAACCAAAGTGATGGAGAAAGTCTGCCCCGACGATAGGAGGATATGTCGGCAATGATAAAAATCCACCTGCAAGCTTGGCGTAGGCCGACGTCGAGAGTCAAAAATACCTGGGCATACTCCGGCTGCAAGGAGGCGACGACGTAGACAAACTTTGTTTTCTGTTGGGTGATGCCTCGGGTCATGAATTTTGCCTGGACTTGGGCAAACCAAATAGTAGGATCATTGTGCCAGAAAGGAGGAAGTTTGAGTTGAACATTGGAGACAGATGAAGGGCAAGCAGAAGTTTCAGAAGTTGAAGAATGGGTGTGATCGTAAGAAGGCATGATGACAGTTGAAAGATAAGACATGAGTAGAAATATGAAGGAAAGGGAGACAATACTTTAAACAGTTTTGATGGAGAATATCTGCCACTCAGCAGGTTGGTCGGGTTTAGATCACGTCGGGTTCACCAGTGAAACAATGCTCTGCAAATGCGAAGGCGGATGTAGCAACAACATTGACAGCAACGACTAGTACAACATAATGGTGAAATGTATGGGCGCAGGCCAAGATTTATACATATATCGAGAGCATTTGTTGTGCCCAGTTGAACTTACTGATTATATAACTGGACACAAACCATTACAGCAATCTATTCTGACCAAAGATGTAATGTTGGAAAACCTTCCTTGATTTTCTTAATTTATTTGTTGTGTCCAGCTGAACTTACTTATTGAATAACTGGATACAAACTATGACAGTAATCAGTTCTACCCAAAGATTGAATATTGGAAAGCCTGCCTTGCTATTTGTGTTTGTCTCTTTATACACAACTGTGTAACTGTAACTATTTCCACCCAATATAGGAATAGGTAAACAATATGGAATAAACAAATCAAGCAAATGGAGGGACACCACTCACGCAGAACATAAATAAGAGCCTGTAAGCCGACACTACTCAAAAGGGTTGTTTTAACATCCATTTTAGGATTATGTATGGAAACATAATAAAACCCAGGTAAAATGACATACAAGGAACTGTATTATATAACTACTGAGAAAGAAGTTGAATTACAACTCACGTCAAATAAGTAATTGGGAAATATACCCTCACAATTAAAGCACTTATAACGTCAGGTCATAAACATAGCATCAATATTTATACCACGAAAAAAATATTGTTGAAACCATGACCACCATTGTCCACCATGGTTTAACTTCGTAGAATCAAAATTAACAAGTATATTATTTCCGTACGATAAACAGAAGTGACAGACTTAATGGTAATGTATGGGTTGTGTGTTTGTGCGCATGTGTGTATGCGTGTGTGTGTGGTGTTTATGCGATGTGTGTGTATGTAAGGGTTAACTAATGTATGTCAGAATGTTTAAGTATGCATGTTAACCATTGATATAACCATGAAATTAGTTTTATCTCAACATTACATCCCACAAAAGAGAAGAAAATCTAAGTATGCACATCATACTAGAGTATGGGGCTAAAGCCTGGAACCCCCACACTTCTGGTGCTGCCGAAGGTCTGGAAAGGGTACTGAAAACAGCTGCTCGTTTTGTCTTCCGCGACTACCGAAGATCCACGTCAGCTACAGGGCTTGTTTCCCAGCTGGGATGGGATAAACTGCACACACGTCGTCTTCTAGCACAAAGCACCATGCTCTTTAAAATACACCACCAGCTAGTCAACATTTGTCTTCCTCACCTCATAACCAAAGCTACATACATCAGCAGAAGAGACCACACACTCAAGCTCTCTGTTCCTGTGGCAACAATAGAATCCTACACGTACTCATTTTACCCCCGCACCATTCGCCTCTGGAATCAACTACCAGCCACTGCAGTTACTGCCCCAACAGTTGCTGCTTTCCAGATGACCGCCCTCCCTGTCATCAGAGGGTTGGAACCTCCTGTAGGTTCCAGAATGCTGTAAACCATATAGCAGCATGATTTTTTACTTGCACGTCACTGTTTTACTGTACTATAAAGAAATTGTACACCCTTTTGTTGTCTGCACCTTCATCTGCTGTCACAACACATCCCATCCCAGTATAGCTTGGAAAAGCTGCTTCAGGGATTACCTCATCAAGTATCATAGCATTTGCCTGTTTGGCAGCCATATTAGATTTGACCATTTTAACAGCCCAAAAGAGACCTTCACATCAATGACAGAACATCATATTCAAATTTGCTGACCCTGAAACCCCCATATTTCGAAAAAACTTTTACTTGTCTAGCTCTTTTTCCTATGAAACTACACTTGAACTTTAACTCAGATGGCGG
Source organism: Strongylocentrotus purpuratus (assembly GCF_000002235.5). Lineage (NCBI taxonomy): Eukaryota > Metazoa > Echinodermata > Echinoidea > Camarodonta > Strongylocentrotidae > Strongylocentrotus > Strongylocentrotus purpuratus. The sequence continues at coordinate 33,261,841 of NW_022145597.1, read as the reverse complement.
CCATTTTGGATTTGACCAGTATGACCAGTATGACAGCCCCAAGGAGACCTCAAATCGATGAAAGGAAATGATTATCAGATTCTCCGACACCGAAAGCCCCATAAATGTATAAACTTTTATCATTCTAGCCCATTTTCCTTTAGTAACTACACTTGACCTGTAACTCAAATGACGGCCATTTTAGATTTGACCAATCTGACCAGTATGACAGCCCCAAGAAGAGCTCAAATTGATGAAAAAATATCATAATCAGATTCTCCGACCCCCAAAACCCCATAAATATATAAACTATTATCATACTAGCCCTTTATCTTTTGGAACTACGCTTGACCTTTAACTCAGATGGCGGCCATTTTGGATTTGACAAATATGGCGGTCCCAGGGTAGAAATCGTCATAGTATGGTATAAGCTGCCTCTGGGCCAAATTTGGTGCTTTTAGAAGAATCTGCACCAAAATATCCCTAACAACCCCCACTATAAAGCAGTCACGCAAAACAAAGACTTGTAAATTATTATTCAATAACATCTTAGAATGTAAACTATTATCTAGATCTATTAGGAATAAATCGTTGTCAAAATCATTCCATAAATTGGGGTAAAACAAATATTCCAACTTTATGAGCAACAGTGTATAACAACTATCCCAAATATAACTCCATCGTCATGATCACTCAACGGATTCAAGGCTGGGTTCTCATTATTATAAAGAAATTGAAGGAAACTGATTCGTCACTACTTATGCGTCATTATTAGCCAAATGATGAATACATTAACATAAATGAAAAACTAAGCGGAGATGACCTCACTCAAAAAACGTAATACGCATGCTCGAAGCTGATCTGCGTTTTTTTTCCTTGTTGCGTGAAGAGTATATACGAATATAGGAAGCATCGAACGAAAAATGAATAATTCATGACCTTCCAGCGCGTTAAAAGCGTGTTCAAATGTCTAAGCGAACATGGCAGAGATTTATTAATACACTTGAAATATATCATATTGCAGTATGTTATTTTTTATTGTATTCATACTTCTAATCAGTTAGCCAATAGAAAGCCAGGTAAACCCCTTTTCAGGTTCTTCTTCAAGTAAACTTTAAAGAGCTATGCAGCCCAACACGAAGAGAAGGTTGATTATACATTTTAGCTGTACACAAATTATTTCTTGATATGTTGGCATACTTTAATTCAAATCATCTCAACGCGCATTTAGACATGCTAGAGCAAATTACCTTAACCCACTTATTGTTGTCGTTAAAGGCGGCGACCCATGCACCGACGTTTAACCCTGCAACGGCAACTTCATTAAGCCTTCCTCTGTAAGCTTCATGAGCAAAACCCCAGATCGATGACGAGGTCAGACTAGAGTCTGGTATCCGACCATCTTCCACGCCAAGCCCCGCACCGCGGACAGATGGAGTGCAACCAAGTTTCGCATCGAGATTCAGCGACGCTGCAAAAAAGAAAGGAAAAAAGAAAGGGGAAAAAAAAAGACTCAGACACCTAAATGACCTTGCAACTAACTTTCTTATATTTCCTACTAATTTGCAAGGCAAATTCGCTGGCCCACCTGGAAATTTCTTGAACTTGCCTTCGGGCTCGGCGAGGATTCGGGTTAAGTTCAACCCATCGCACGGTATACGATCTGACTACGACCCTATTTTGGAAGTGTTTGCAACAGTATTTTATAGGAGCAAGCTAATTCGGCTCAGACTCGTAGTGACATCAGGTCATAACATCACATTATGGCAGAAACTTTCCGGAGTCAATTATAAAATGTTGGCCTTGTACAACAAAACAATTGATATAAACTCTGTGGTTTTGGAATGATCAAAATGTGGAGAACAAATATACACACATAAATGGGTAAATGGGCCTGCACACAAGACAGTGTTTCGTCCAGAGTTTCTAAGTTTTAACAATTTCTTGTAGAATGATGAGAGCATTTTAAGAGCAATGCAGTTCAGGGGACAATTCTACTATAATATTCTCCCCAACTGACATACTAAGAGAAGGCAAGCTCACTATTATATATTTTTTCTTCAGCACTGTACCGATATATATATATATATATATATATATATATATATATATATATATATATAAACCTTCTCTTCCAGTAACAGTCCTCTTCTCCACCTACCTATGTCATCAATGAGAGTTCGTGTTATCATTTGTACCAGAAGTAACTTGCTATTTTATTATTGTGCACTAACCTATGGCGTCAGTTAGAGGTCCGTACCCATACAGTTCCATCCTCAAAGAAAGGCGACCGTGATTGGTCTTTGGATGGATCCGGAAAGAGCGTCCAACTATCGGCCTTGCAAGTGTGTGAGTCACATGGCTATCACGGTCATAATTTCCTGGAAATATCTATAAAAAAACATATCTGCATTACTTGATCAACTAAGATGTAATTTTCGTAAGTTGTGATTCTTGTTTCTAATAATTCATTTTGAAAAATCCTTATTGGTTTGTTAGGTAAACAAAGGCCTATATCATGTAAAACGAAAAAGGGAAGTTCCTTTTCCCTCTTTCCTGTTCCCCAGTTTTAGAACTAAAACTAAGATACAGCACTATGTAAACTTTTTGTTCCATTTTTCTCCCCAGGAGAGCTACGGCTTATAATTGTGTGCATGATATTGATAATGGAATATAGAGGTTTTTTTCTTTTTTTTCTTCATTTTTTAAAATCCCTCTATGTTACACTGTAAACATTTTTTTCTTTGTTTGTACTGTCTTTATTTTATTAAAACAAAAACAAAAAAACAATAATAGAAATAACAGTGGGACCTCGTTATATCAAAACACTGTTTTATAAACTTTTACTTCAGCAAGACAATCCAAACGGTTGTATTCCTTAATAATATATACCGTTTTTGTTTGTTTTATTTATTATCTTTTATTTATTTTTTTCATCCATGGCACGAAGAAGTTGTATTACAGCAATCAATTTTACATAGTCCCATGAAGTTCTTACGAGGTTACGCTGTATATTTCTTAATATAAAGACCACTGATTAAGTGTTGTTTTGTAATGTAAACGAGGAAACCGCAGTTTTACATTTACCTCAACTGATCCAGAGTAAACGTTCAAATAATCAGTCCAAGCCATGTTGTCAAAACTGGACGAAAAGGTGTATGACGTCACCCACTCATCGTATTTGTTTTTACCCTGAGTCGTTATGACCGTTACGATATAACTGGACTCAAATTGGACCTGCATCCAAGGGGATGGGTCGGACAAGTCTGGGAGCCAGGCTGTCTCAGAGTTCAGACGGCCAACACGGCTGCAATGGGACGCCGAGTGGCAGGATGATTCAGAGAAAGCCGAATCGGAAAGCGCACCACTTTCAAGGCCGAGTGGTTGACCAGATATATTACACGGGTTCACTGTTGGAAATAAGGTCAAGAAATAATAAAAGCATATTACAGGGTAAAACGACAGAGGCCTAAAAGTGCAGATGAAACACGAGAGTAAAAATTATATTTCACACCATAGGATAAAAGTCGTAAAACCATAAGTATACGCGGTGTTGCAAAAATGCAACGAGATGATATCTTAAAAAGCATTTTACCGTCCTCGAAGAAATATCTTATGAAAGGATTTTGCAATATCCCCTAGCCTCTCTTTAAATTGTATACGGATATACGATCTGAGTTAATACTATAATTATAATTTTTCAAATGTTTACAAAGAAATCACATTAGCATCAGTGCCCATTAATATCAAGCGTACATATTGCGCATTTGTAATTTGCGACAAATATTTTCATTAAAAAAAATGTTATGAACCTGTATTTAAACATCTTTTAAGAACAAGACGCGAAAGAAACTATTTCAAGAAGGTTTTGAGGTAAAGTATGAGTTACGTACTTGCTCTCTTCATTTATATTTCAATCATCAAGACAAACAATAAACTATAGGAAACACAAGGCATTGTTTTAAAGGAAAAATAAAACTTGATTTCGTAATCAACTCTTATATTTAATTTAGGTTAGGAAGCAAACACGGGAGACATTACGTTACATTGATGTGTGTGTAAATGATATTAATTTTAATTATCATCCCCTTTGTAACAATAATGTTAATTTGAGAGCTTGCAACGCAACATTCAGGCACCAGTTGTGCGCTAATTGTGCGATGATGCTATTCAATGCACTTTCCTCGCAACAATGACTTCCGATGTTAAATACATGAGTCCGGGCAGCGCCAGCTCGATTTACCGTCTGTCCGATCATGGCTGGGTATTAGGCGCTGCTCAACGCGCTCCACAAGAGACAACAGCTAGATTTTTATTCGAAGTTTGTTTCACTGAAGAAATGCCCAAAACACGCAAGAAAACCAAGGAGCAAGTGGGGGAAAAGGAGCCTGCCGCAGGTAAGCCTATTGCCCCGGTGACACTTGCGGGAAGTATTCGTGGGAGCGTGCGGGAGGATGCGGGCGGATGCGGGCCGTGCGTGAAATGCGTGACAGGATTTTCAAAATGTCCAAAATTTTGGCACGACAATTTTGTTTGGCAACGTTCGTGAACACTTCGTGAACTATGCGCACCATATGCGTTGCCTAGTCGTGCCAGTGCGCGCCGATGCGTGTCCGATGGCCGGCCGATGGCCTAGTGGCACGTATGTTCACGACTAGTTAACGACTAATTTGCGCACAATTTGCGCATTGGCTGCGCATAGATCCCGCGCAGTTTTAGCATGCCATGCGCACAGTCTACGAATGCGTGTCCTGGTGGTTACGCATTGCGTGAACTATTCGTAAAATAGACGTGACCCTCCGTGCCACTAATTGGCACGCATTGGCACGCCACAGAGCGGGGCAGTGCGGGACCAAAATGCGGGCAAGTGTCAACGAGGCATATGAGACACCCACAGATGCCCCGCCGATCACCGACCGGTCATCGGGCAATTTCTGTAAAATCATCCGGTGGGCGGTGGGAGACCGCCCGGGAATCGGTGTGTCATCAGTCGGTCACTGCCGGGACGCCCCGCGGAGAAGCTCCCCGATTTCGTCCAGTTTTTACCTAAAATCGACCGGTGACCGACGGGGAATCGACAGGGCACCTTCCAGGCATCGCAGAAATTGTTGGGCGGTGCCTAAATTCCTGCAGCGACCGAGCAGGCTATAAATCTGGCGGTCGCTACTCTGAGTAGTGACCAGGCGCGTACACAGGGGGGGTGTTTGGGGGGTTAAACCCCCCCTTTGGTAATTTTTTGTGTGTAAACCCCCCCTAAATTTCTCTAAAACCCCCCCTTTTGGATTGTTTTTTTTGTTTTTTTGTTTTTTTATTTTATTTTTATTAAAAAAAAAATAATAAAAAAAAAAAAAAAAATTCTCATGGTTGACCTAAAAAAGCTGACCTTACCCCCCCCCCAACGGAGCAAAATGTCAAATTTTCAAATTTCGAGACCAAAAAAAAAAAAAAAAAATGTGTCCTCTTACCCCCCCCCCCCCCCCCCCCCCCTCCCCGCTTATTAAGCGGCTGGCTGAGTCGTTGCGAAAAATTTCGGCCCGATTTATAAATGTTAAAACCCCCCCTTGAAAAAATCCTGCGTACGCGCCTGGTAGTGACCATAGCTTTAAGTTAATTAATTTAATAATGTTTAATGATTTTATTCTTGCACATAGTCTGTTATTCATATACTATTGTATTTTTGTATCAAATTCTTCAGTTTCTTTTACTTTGCTTATATTATTTCCTACATGTTTGTATTTTTATTTTTATTTGAAATCCAACTTCAAGTTTTGGTTGGAATAAAGAAACATTAATATTAAGTGTTGGAAAATGTCAAGTTTCATTAAAAAAAAAAGATCGTATGTTAGTATTTTTCGCTTGAATTATTTTGGAATTCACTAGGGCATACTACTACAGGTTAGCAATGAATTTTCATCAAGGATGTTCGAGCATTTTTAAAGAAGTTGCCAATCAAAATATAACCTATTTTTCACTATTACTAGTACTTCTGAAAGTATTAATATTATCATTATAAGCATTATTTTTTATCATGATTACTTTTATCATTATCATTATTATCATTTCTCACCAGGGCAACACGCAATGGAAATAATTTCACTCTCGTTTAACCGTCCCACTTTAGTCTCACTGTACCAGCAGTCGGTGATATTTGTGGCATTAGCAGGGCATATCACTGATTCGACTTCAGCAGGAGCATCGATGGACGAGGACTCGTACAGTGGACCGCTCAGCGTCGCAAATACTCCTTGTTCAATAAAGATAAAGTAAAAAGTAGGATACCAGAGTAGTCAAAATATCATTTTGAAGACAATAAATGCAAACCGCAACAAAACATTAACTGTATCGGGTAACACCAAAACTGATTCGCGATGACATACACCATATACAAATTGGGTAGTCTCCCAAAACAAGAGTTTTGAAACTGGAAAGAATAAGAGAAGGATTCAGGTTGAAGAGGGAGAAAATCAACTATAACATGGAATTTAAATCTCCAACTTGACCAGAATATATAAACTTATATATAAGTTAACAATAATTATGTTTCATACCAAGAAAACAGAGTGGATGATAATGTTTGTAAAAAGACTCAAACGCTTCCATGGAATCTCAAAAATAAAGGGAAACAATAAAGCAAGTCTTTAAGAAACTTTGGGTACATTTTAGCATCAGATGGGAAATGTATTCATGAGATAAATGAAAGAATTGCAACAGCGAAGGGTACATTCGATCAAATAAAAATCCGTAATGAAAATAATAAAACATTACCAAGAAAACGGGTGTCAGCGTTGGACAATAAACAAAGAGCTTGAGAGAAGATTCATTACCACAGAGACCTTGTTTTTTAGAAAGATTATGAATATATCATGATCGGAAAGATAACAATTGAAGAACGGTTCAGAAAACTATCACTCATCAACACAGTAAGAAAGAGGCAAATGCAATTTGTCGGTCACATAATCATACGGAAAGGATAATTTAGATATATATATATATATATATATATATATAATATTAACAGGGAAGACTGCTAGAAAGAGAAGCAAGGGAATACAAAGCCTCACATCATTTGCAAAGCCTGAACAAACTTGCAACCAACAATTCAATTAGCGATATCAGCTATTTAAGAATAGCTGTTAATAGCAATGGAGGGCCATTAAGCTGATAATGATAATGTCTTACCTTCAAACCCTAGATACTGACATGCCAGTTGGGATAAGTTCCAGTTCCAATAATCTTGATGTACCAGCACGTACGTGTTTAAACTGGAGCTGGACGTTAAAGCAAGTGTTCCTTCACTTATCTTTTCACCAAGAAGCTTTAACGAATGGATGGTTACATCTATACAGTTTACAATAAAAAAATAAGACATATATATATTGAGAGGGAAAAGAAAGAAAATTTAACACATTTAGTGATCGGGTGAAACAGGTTTTAAACAAGACTTTACGGCGATGTAAAGTGTCTAATTAGGGCGCTAAAGTGACCGAATCATATTCAACTCATAGTCATTATATAAGTACTCAAACCTTCAATTGTGTTGATGTGAATGCAATTAGCGAATAGTTGATGAACGATGTGTGATCTGCCACTCCTATATTTACAGGGCAATCTACCAAAAGGAATAGTGGGATTTAAATATGTAGTTACATCGAAACAAAAGTTCCCGTTGACAAAGCGGAGGGAAATGCCCATAATCAACACAAGATGTGTCACTATCACTTTACACTAGGGTTTAATACTTTACTGGATGAAACAAATATAACGATGAAATTTCATTTAAGCATTTTATCAAATCGTATTTCTGGAGTCCCTGTGAAATACCCCTCGGAACGCTTAAATAACAACAGTGAATCACAATAGCACAGATATGGAGATCTACATGGTCATACGACCGCATTTGTTGATGTTTGTGTTCATCAAAACACACAAAACAAGTATATTATTTCAAATACAGTCAAAGCTGTCAACTGACGGCTCCCAAGGGAATACTGGCCACTGTAAACAGGTGGCATTTCTAGGTAGGTTCTATAACACACTTTTCTTCATCAAGGGAGACAAAATACACGGAGACTATAGACAGATGACCTCTATAGAGAGGTAGCCACTGTTAAACTTTTGTACACTTAGCCAATTCTTTCCTTCGATGTATATCATGATGGTCTTCAAATCAGAGGCAGGTAAATCCTGTATCCCTCTCCTCACGAGTACATTTACATCTTGTGTTTGCTCCTCCCCTTAAGCAAAACCTCTGCATATTCCTCTGTCTCTTTCCCTCCTCACACCTTTCATCAAGACAGCCATCTAAACAGAAGTAGTTATTCCACTTCAGCTCTCCTCATCGAATACCTCATGTAGAAATACATTTTGCCAAGGGTTTGCCCCCTTATCCCCACCGTATAGAAGACCCCCCCAAACAAAAACTGATCCCTTTCTGCCGCTGTCTTACCATCCTCACAGCTTTCACCACGATAGTTATCGAAGCAGAGACAGTAAAACCTGTCTTGCTCTTCTTCACAAGTTCCTCCATGTAGACAAGGGTTTGCCCCACCCCTCCTCGCTTATTAATACCTGAATCTGCCTTTGCAATGTCGAACTTACCACACTTACACCTTATTAAAAAAAACATGCTAGCCCTCTTATCTCGCCATGCTTGCTCTCCTCACAAGTACAATCATTTCCATGTTAGACTAGGGTCATACCCCCCCCGCGCCACCCGTTCAAAAAAACAAACATGCACCTCCTTTATCCCACTTACTTTCGTCACATCTTCCACCACGGTAGCGATCTAAACAGATACAAGAAAATCCTGTCTCCGTCTCCTCGCAAGTGCCTGCTTGAAGACAAGGGTTTAAGCGGCATGCACTCTTATCTTGCCATGCTCGCTCTCCTCACAAGTACATGCATCTCCATGTTAGACAAGGGTTTACCCCCCCCCCCTCCCCGCCTCCCGTACCTAAATTTCAAATCCTTACTTGCCTCCACCTTTGTCTCACTTACTTTCTTTACACCTTTCACCATGGTAGCGATCTAAACAGAGACAAAAAAATCCTGTCTCCGTCTCCTCGCAAGTGCCTCCATGAAAACAAGGGTTTGAGCGGCATGCTGGTGACAAAAATAAAACAGGGGGAAAACATGGATAAGAAAAGTGAATACCCCAAGGTCTAATACATTCATACAAAACAGTGGTGTAAAAACAGCGGACATGAGGGCCCATGCTCCACATAATGGCTAAGAAATAAAAAGAAATAAGAACGCGAGAAAAGAGAGAAAGGGACAGGGGTATGGGTGACAGGAATTGAAACAAATAGGGTAGGTGCAGGGAATTGGAGACCGCAGGGAATTGGAGACCACCAAGCTTGAACCCATTACTGTCTGTCCGTGTCGGCTCCAATATTGCTATAGCGCCATTTGTGGCCTTTAACAACACTACTGCATATATCCAATTAATTTCGAAGACTACAATGTGCTCTTTCTCCGAGAAAATTGGAAAAATTGACCAAGGTAACCAATTTTCATCGTAAAATTTTGCACTGATATAAAAACACAGTTTTCACTAAATGTTGTGGTGTATGCAGATATTTAGGGGTGGCTCTTAAACAGTAGTTTTAAAATGAAGTTTATGAAGTGTGCCAATCATCACAAAAAAAAACTTATGGCCATTGTATGTTGTGAATGGGTGTTTGACAGCACATTATGAATGTTGTCTGATCAGAAATGTGTGCAGGCAATGGGGGACACCAGGTCCAAGATTTAATATTATTATTAATTTATTGGTATATAATGATCGACTAGCAGCACAAGGCTGAAAGGGTCAATTAACAAAGGTACAGTGATGTAAATTATATGCATGTACAATAGTTTTACGAAACATAGTAAATCAATCTGTAAGATAATGACAATACAGCAGAATTATATTGCGTTCGTTTATGTACATGACGTGAAAGGATGTACTAGCAGAAGATATACAAGAGCAGGGGAAGGTATATGCTTCATGAAAGTGAGAGTGATTAAGCGAATGGAGTAGAGAGAGAGAGAGAGGATGGGAGAAAAGGGGAGGTACAAAGAGAGAAAAGAAGATATATATAGATATATATATATATATAGAGAGAGAGAGAGAGCAGGGAATGGAATGATCATAATTAAATAAACATATTATTCCTAATTACATGTAATACATTAATGAAAATTAAGAGACTCCGATTTCGGCGAGACAACAATAATCATCATCAAGTACATGCTAGAAGAGAGAATGGGGAAGGTTAAAAGAAAAAAAGAAGGAGAGAAGTTTGAAGAGAGAGAAAGAGGGAGAGAGAGAAATGGGGGTCGTTTGTTGTGAATGTCGAGTATGCCGAGGACAGTAAATGACCCGATGCTGGTTGGTTAATTGCCCATGTACAGAAATATTTTTGGTCACATTGTTTAAAATCGTTTCAAAATTACAGTGAGTTCATTGGCTGCATATATCTCTTTTCAAATAGTGTTTGAACTAACCATAACAAACCCATTTTCATTCAAATTGTATTTAAAATGTCTTGATTTGTAACTGTCCCTTATTACCTGCACAGGTAGGTAATGACAAACCTTTGGTGCTGACGTCAGTAATTATTGTTATCTTATTAATCAGTTACATCATGCCCACAATTTTGTTACCAAATAAAGAGAAGAAGTTACTGAAGAGAACACAAAACTTTTTGTATGTGTAACATTTTTCATGTTTATGTAAATTATGTAAATGTGCTTAAGGGTGTCCAATTCCCTGCACCTACCCTACGCCTAGACCACTAGACCACAAAACAGTAGCCTTTTAAATTTTTATTTCGTTTTTCGAGTAAGTCCGATCACCCAACCCACCCCAGAACAGAGCCTGAGTGGAGAACCTACAGGGTGGCACAGAGGGCACGTGCCCTCTCAGTAAAAAGGCAGAAGAAAAACGAAGGGGTAAAAAGAAGGAAAAAAGGAAAACAAGAGAAAGGCGAGGGAAAACGAGTAAGTAGTCGACATAACAACCAATCAGACGCCCATCATTATGATTAATGACCTGACATTGCGTTTCTTCCACCGAGTAAGTTTGGTGCCACCCCTTTTTCTTGATTATGTTTATAATGGATTAACATGCGCTGTAACACACAACGGAACGATTCCGTGACCGTTTATTCAGCAGCAGCCCTTAGAAATTATGCTCTTCATCAACATAAATTGAAACATTAATCAGGTGGAAGGATTAATTCATTTCTGCGGGCCGGGAAATCCCGCCTAGTTGAACGGACTTCTAACCATTATACTCACAAACACACGTTTCTATGGAGGGTCTATTCACCTGGTCACCTAATTAGTCCATTCTTTGGCATTATTTCGATTGCCTCATTTCCTTTCATAAAACGTAAGGGATTGTGCCTAACCAATTGCAAATTACGCTACTTGTTCATTCATGCGTGATCTTTCTATGATGAATAGGGTCTCATCAATTATTATGTCCACATCAACAATTAAAACCTAAGCCCCTGTCTCTCTCTCACTATGAACATGACAGACAATGAAAGCGGACAAAATATACAGTTCCTCAGGAAAACAAAGGAACATCCCTTCACTGCTATTATGTAAAAATGTGTAGAACAGGTGAATATGCATGTGACACCTGTTCTACACATTTTTACATAATAGCAGTGAAGGGATGTCCCTTTTTCTACCTGAGGAACTGTATATTTTGTCCGCTTTTATTGTCTGTCATGTTCATAGTGTCTGCAGCTATTGCCGCAGGGAGGTGTAAATAGCACTTCAGTAAATTAAATGTATACATCATATATCAGACTGAAAAGGATTTTCAGCCTTTTACGTGTATATTCGTCATGACTGTGTTACGAAATATTATAGCAGGTTCCTTGGTGGGTGTTGCTGTATTATGCAACATATGCTCCAATAAAGAGTTGAATAGATTTTGTGTGGGCGTGATTCATTATATTTCAATTACAGTCGACATTTTATTTTCGTCCGAATCATCATTCATAACTCATTGTCTCCCTTACCTTTTTTGGTTTCTACCAGGTTTTTTGTGCGATGCATCAAAGATGGCTTGTTCAAACTTAATCAAATTCGATACAATGTTAGATGCAGTTATTCGCCTTCAACATTGAAATTGTCATTGTAGAGGGCATGTGGTAGGGTTTAAGGCAGGCTGAATGAATGTGCTATTTTGCGTGTTAATAACTTGCGTAAAGGTGTCAAAAGACTTCTTCTATAAATGGTCAAACCAAAACGAAAATGTATCATTATTTAAAATGCCTTCCTTTATTCAAAGTAAGTTCCAAGCAATGTTTCATACAGTTTTCTTCAGGAAAAAAAAATCATAGTACAAAATGCTTGGTTTATCATGTTTAATTTTCTTATATTTGTCAACATTTCATTCGAAAGTTTAAATTTAAGCATTTAAGCAAGGAAGCATTGCAAAATGGAATGGCAAAGAAAAAAGCCCGGAAGGCGAAAGGTTTAACTGTTTGGTGATATCGGAAATAATGTTTGTTTATCCAGGAAAGCCTCTTTAACAAGAATGCTATTCTTCCTTGGGGCCCTGCTATTATTCTACAGTTGTCAATTAAAAAAGATTACCCATTTAAATTTGGGTGGAGATGGGCAAATATGTCTTGCCAAAGCATGTTTGAGTGCCGGGCTGGGATTCGAACCCTCTACGGCTGGTTTGAGAGTCAATTTAATTAGCCACTATAATTATCACGTCACCTCCTATCGGTGAAAATATAATTGTAATTATTTTGAATGAATGACATTTTCGTTTTTTATGCCTGGTCACGGTAGAAGGGCAATTCTCAAGCTCTAATCTGTGTCATAATAAAATGGTTCTTCTTCAGTACCATATATAAATATGAATTGAAACGAATGCATTTTTTCGGCTCCTGCGTTATTTTTTGGTTACATGTCGTTATGCTGGAAGTTTGTTATTCCGATACTTCGTTTATTCCGAAGGTTTGTAATTTTGAAGGTTCATATTTCAGAAATGAAATAGGGTTCGTTATTTCAGAAATGACATAGGGTTCGTTATTCCAAAAATGACGTAGAACCATGTATCGTTTATCGGAATTACGAACCTTCCGAATAACGAGACAGTTTTTATTTTCAGAATTACACACCTTCAGTATAATGAACCCTCTTTCAAACTATGGAATTAGGAACCCCTTGGTATGGGAAAATTCATTTTTGTTGGAAGTACAAAACTTCCGAGTTATTAACGTTTAGAAAAACGAGGCCTCCCACTTTTTTCGTGCCTCCTCATTTCAGGGCATCTGCATGTAAATTCTACCTGGTTCGGTGCAATAGTAACGGCGGACATCATCAGGAATCGGGACGTCTGTTGGGAGGTCGGATATTAACCAGTCTAGATCGGGTTGCATGGGTTTTGGGATCAATTGTACAGTCTCACCGCTCTCCAGAGTGATCAAAGGACATGACATCATGGACACATGAGGACAGCCGTCATGTACGTCATATGATGCTAGAATGGAAATCAATGAAATAATTAATAAACTAATCCACACATCGATAAATGAATAATTAAACGAATTGATAAATGTAGAAGAAACTATTAAAACAACTGGAAAAATAAATGAATAAACAAATAATTGAATAAAAATAAATAAATATGAACAAAATCAAAATGACTAGGCTATGTACGAGGTATGCAAACCATAATTTTGTAGTTCTTGTTGTTCAAATAGGAAAAATCGACCACGCACCTCTACATAATTACAATTACACAATTACCCCTCTAAACCAATAATCCCTCTGATAATTACCCATCCGGACAACCACCCCTCTCGCTCGAGGACAATAACCCCCCCCCCCCAAAAAAAAAGAAAAGAAAAAAAAGAAAAAGAAGAAGAAGCTGTTATTATTAAAACCAAGTTATTATCAGGGTAGACTTTCCCTTCAATCAAAGGGGGGGGGGGGATTTCGGGGGGGGGGGGGTAATTATCCTCGGGATGATTGTCCTTAGTTGTCCTTGGGTGGGAGGGGCGAGTTAATTATCCTAGGGGGTAATTATCCTGGGGACGATTGGCCAGGGGGGAATTGTCCTGATACGAACTTACATGTATACTCAGGAAATTAACTGATTTAATTCAAATCCAATTCAAATTTTATTGTTTAAATCCAAACAAATAAGATCATTCTCAAACTTGTTGGTTATAACATTAGATAACAAATTTCAAAACTATAGTGTAAATTAGATAACTGAGTGTAAGATGACAATAACCAGGAAAGACAAAAATAAACGTACTACTGCATGTCTCTTCTGGAATATAATAAAAGGGACGAAAATAAATTAAATTAATCGTAATGCTTTTTACAACTTTTTCTTTTTCCTTTTTTCTTTTCAAATTAAAATTGAATAATGATAATTATTGCTTTCAAATCGTGTTATTATCATTCAGTTTGTCCCTAATCTCATTAGGATGATAAATGACTTTCAATATTCCAAAGTCAAATGGCAAGTGAATTATGACATATTGGGCCAAAGAACCGTGGCGTTAGTATATCAATGGAAAGTACGAGTATCATTAACAAACGCTAATAATCAGCGACCACCAACGAAATGTTTGTGTGTGGGTGTGTGGGTGTGTGCGCGTGTGCGTGCGTGTGTGTGTGTGTGCGTGCGTGTTGAGGGGAGGTGGGTATTTGCACGTGCATATTATCTTTTGAAATGACTTGAAATGAAACTTGGCTACAGATAATACTTTTTTAAATAGTATACAAAATAATTAGTGTACCCCTCACCACACACACACCCTCATAAGTTCGGCGGTTCCTGACAATAACGCCACAAAAAAATACATGAGGGTGTTTGTTCATATTCGTATTTTCATTTGTTGTCAAAGGCTATTATAGAATGTTTGTAATCAAAATGAATTTAGGAGGTTACCTGTTGTAGGAAGTAATATGTTCACGATGAGGAAACAGATTGTCCAAGGGTAAGTCTGGTGAAAGAAAAATGAAACATTGAATCATTGAATTATTGAATTATACAGAAAAGTTGGTCAGTGAGGCTGCAATATTCATTTCGTGCATAAACATTCTCTTTGCATGTTATTTTTGTTTCTTTCTGTCTCTCCCTTTCCCTCTCCCTCTATTTCCGCTCATCCCTCTTTACTTTTTTCTTACTTTTTCTCGCCCTTCTCATCTAGATCTCTCTCTCTCTCTCTTTTCCCTCTTCTGTCTTTAATTGTCTCTTCAATTTGTCATGTCTCCCATCTCGTTATTTTCTCTCTCTTTTACTATCTATCTACTTCCCCTTTTTTCCTCGCTGTCTGTATTTGTGTTTATGTGATGCATAAATTTGCATTGTTATATTGTTTTGTTCGTGGTATACAAATAATTCATGTTTGCGAGTGAGTTAGCGAATACGCACTACATGCAGGTGAAGTCACAATGAACGTGACTCGTCTAGTTCATCGTCATTCTCATTAATAACCAAGTGCAGTGCATGCAAGCTTAAATTCTTTATAAGACGGGTCTACAGTATGAGTTTGAAGTCGAGAAATTGACTAAAAACCCGATCAAAATGACAAAAGTCGCATAATCATTGATGCCGCCATCGCAACAGAGGATGAATTATACTTTGCAATGAACGATAAGACTTTATCAAAACATAAATCATTCTCTTAGTAATTGATGGAAAGTTCGGGTTTCTCTTATTAAGAAAGACATCATAGGAAATTATTAAGTTCGAAAATATGCAAAAATACAATAAATAATGAGCCTCAGTACAAAAAGAAATTAAGTATCCTGTCCTTGTAAATATATATATATATATATATATATATATATAAGAATCCATCATATATACAATAAAACAAACAAAAAACTCAATTTATGCATGCAAAGTTCGGGTCGCGGGAAAATCATACACCGTGCGATGGGCTCACCAAATTCCTGTAGACAAGAATCTTTCTTTCCATTGCGGTGAATATTTT
Organism: Strongylocentrotus purpuratus; assembly: GCF_000002235.5. Taxonomy (NCBI): domain Eukaryota; kingdom Metazoa; phylum Echinodermata; class Echinoidea; order Camarodonta; family Strongylocentrotidae; genus Strongylocentrotus; species Strongylocentrotus purpuratus. The sequence goes on along the minus strand of NW_022145597.1, from coordinate 33,245,885 downwards.
TTTGGAAAATGTTAATTTTCTTATTGTGGATTTTAATCCGGAGTCAACGTTGTACACGATAAACGAAATACGTACACAAACTGTAAAAGGAAAAATAAAAACTCCCGATACTTTCTGTGATAAATTAAGTGTAGTTTTTCTCGATTTATAGCATTTATTTCTTTTTCCATTGCATATATTTCCTCTATTTCGTGCATCATTATAATCAATATAAAATGCGCGCTCCAAAGTTTAAAAACAATTCGACATTATATGGTCGTGACCATAGGCCACTATTAGCAGACCCATGTAACCATTTTTGGATTGAATTACAAAAAAAAAATATCATCAATTCTTTCACTTGTTTATTCATTTCATTATTATGAAAATACAGGTAAAATAAATAGATTGTGAGCCTGTAAATTAAGACAATTCAGACACTTTTAAATCGTATCACTTAGCCACGACATCCACAACTCAAACAAACCCACTAGCAAAACCATATACTCACATACGTGTACACACCACAATAACATACACTCACAAGTACACACATACTCGCGCGCGCAGGAAAACGTGGACCTGCCATTCTTTCTGTCAAACCGTGGACTTCTTTATTTCAGGGGGTATTATCATAATGTTGACTACACATGATCAGTAGATGTTTCTCATTTAAAAACTTCATTTGAAAAAAAGAAGTTCCTTCTAAATCTCTTTCGAATTTTCCAAAATTTCAACAGTACAATTGTGGACTTTAATGTAACCTAGGGCTCAATGTGGTGAACTGTGGACTTGAGATAACGCTTGACCCCTACATGAAAACGCGGACCTGCTCTCTTATTCCTGTCAAAACGTGGACATCTATATTTCAGGGTGTATTTTGATAATGTTGACTTGGAAATGACTAGTACAAATTTCTCATTTAAAAACTTCATTTGGAAAAAAAAGAAATTCCTTTTAGTAACATGTTTAAATCTCTTTCCGATTTCAATAGTACAAAATTAATGTGGACTTTAATGTAACCGAGGACTCGATGTGGTGAACCAGGCACGGATCCAGGATTTCTTAGGGGGGGGGGGGGGGCCAAATTTGAAATTATGCGAGCCAAATATTGGTACGTAATGGTGACTAGCAATGACGTAATGGGGGGGGGGGGGTGCAGGAAGGGGCGATTTTCCCCTCCCTCCTCCGCAAAGCGCCGAAGCTTTGACGTTTCATTAAATTATTAGAGAAAGAAGACGATCCGTTGTACCGCTCTCGAAAATAATCCTCGTCTGAATACAGTTTTCCCCCTCCTGCGCGAAGCGCGGAAGCTTTTACGTTTCATTAGATCATTAGAGAAAGAAGACAATTCGTTGTACCGTTCTCGACTCCTAATCCTCGTCTGAATTCAGTCCCCCCCCCCCCCCTCCCGCGCGAAGCGCGGAAGCTTTGACATTTCATTTAATTATTAGAGAAACAAGACGATTCGTTGTACCGTTCTCGAATATAATCCTCGTCTGATTTCAGTTCCCCCCCCCCCCTCCTCCCGCGCGAAGCGCGGAAGCTTTTACCTTTCATTAAATCATTAGGGAAAGAAGGCGATTCATTGTACCGTTCTCGACTCTTAATCCTCGTCTGAATTCAGTTAACCCCTCTCCCGCGCGAAGCGCGGAAGCTTTTACGTTTAATTAAATTATTAGAGAAACAAGACGATTCGTATTACCATTCTTGACTCTTAATCCTTGTCTGAATTCAGTCTCCCCCCTCCTGCGCGAAGTAGGGAAGCTTTGACGTTTCATTAAATTATTAGAGAAAGAAGACGATTCGTTGTACCATTCTCGACAATAATCCTCGTCTGATTTCAGTTCCCACCCCCCCCCTGCCGCGTGAGGCGCGGAAGTTTTTACCTTTCATTAAATCATTAGGGATAGAAGGCGATTCATTGTACCGTTCTCGACTCTTAATCCTCGTCTGAATTCAGTTTACCCCCCCCCTCCCGTGCGAAGCGCGGAAGCTTTTACGTTTCATTAAATTATTAGAGAAACAAGACGATTCGTATTACCATTCTTGACTCTTAATCCTTGTCTGAATTCAGTCTCCCCCCTCCTGCGCGAAGCAGGGAAGCTTTGACGTTTCATTAAATTATTAGAGAAAGAAGGCGATTCATTGTACCGTTCTCGACTCTTAATCCTTGTCTGAATTCAGTCTCCCCCCTCCTGCGCGAAGCACGGAAGCTTTGACGTTTCATTAAATTATTAGAGAAAGGAGACGATTCGTTGTACCGTTCTCGACTCTCAATCCTCGTCTGAATTCTGTTCACCCCCCCCCTCCCGCGCGAAAGCTTTGACGTTTCATTAAAATTATTTAAGAAAGAAGATGATTCGCTGTACCGTTCTCTTCTCTTAATCCTTGTCTCAATTCAGTCCCACCCCCTCCTGCGCGAAGCGCGGAAGCTTTGACATTTCATTAAATTATTAGAGAAAGAAGACGATTCGTTGTACCGTTTTCGACTCTTAATCCTTGTCTGATTTTCAAAACTGTTTTATTGTCTGCTTCTTTTTCTGCCTACGTCCTCTTCCTTTTCTCTCCTCCCTTTTTTTGGCCAGCGTTTTTTTTTGGGGGGCCGCCCCCACAACCCCTGGCTACGCGCCTGCGGTCAGATGAACATATTTTGCTACTTTGTCCGCCCCCGGAAACTCAGGGGTTTAAGGCAATACATTACACACAGATAAGCATTCAGGGGCCCGCCTTAGGGCCCCTGGTGGGGTCGAGGGTGCGAACACCCCGGAATATCAGGGGTTTTAGGCATTGATTACGGTCAGACGAGCATATTTTGTATCAAGTACCTTATTTGTGACACTGGCAGAACACTGATTGGCGTGAGGTCCAGCGGGCGGATCTCCAGAAGCTCAAGGGTTTTAGGCACTAACTTACGGTCAGATGAGTATCAAGGGGCCCATCTTAGGGCCCTTGGTTGGGTCCCGGGGGCAGAGCCCCCTGAAGCTTATGGGTTTTAGGCGTTTAATTACGGTCACATGAGCATTTTTTAATACCGTATTTTGTTGTGACACTGGCAGTTAACTATTCTTTCTAGTAGAGGTGTTGTGGTCGAGTGGATACGTCGCCGGACTGTCGATCACAAGGCCCGCGGTTCGAGTCCCGCCGCTGCACTTATGTCCTTTGGCAAGACATTGGTCTACATTTGCCACACTCCACCCAAGTGAAGTAAAATGTACCTGGTAGGAATTTATTCCTTGAAACGCAGCGCGCGTAACAGCTGCACTGCTAAAGCCAGGGTAATTATGCTGCATTATTGTAGAGCGCTTAGAGACTTCTGACAAAGTAAGTGTTAGGCGCTATATAAGCACTGTAATTATTATTATTTCTTTCTTGCTCTCTTTCTTTCTATTTCTTTTTAATATTCTTTTTCAAAAAAGTGGGGAGGGGGGGGGGGGGGAGCTGGAGGCTCCCGAGCCCTGACATGTAGGCATCTCAAGAAGCATATTTCTTGCCTGGCTGTAAATTTAGGAATTTGTCATTTTACAACAAGCGCATAAAAAGTATAATTTACTAAAAAATGAGGAAAAATCTCTGAAAATTATGTAATTTCAGCATTATGTGTAAACCACCGTTATGGAATTAGAAATAAACTACGTTAACATTTGATTTCCCCCGAGCCCCCTCAGTACGCCAGTGCCCCCCCCCTCCCCCTCCCCCCCCCCCCCTCTGATCTACACTTTGTTGGCGGAAAAATCGCAACTGATCTCCCTTACCTTTCTTCTTTCTCTTTATTTCTTTCCCTTTCTCTCCTCTTTCCCTTCCCTTCCTTCTCTCTCTTTTAGGTTTGCTGGGGGGGGGGGGGGGGGGGAGCAAGGGCGTTTTGCCTCACCCCACCCCGATCCACAACTTGTTGGCGGGAAAATTGCAACTGATACCCCCTTCTTTTCTTTTCTTCTTCCTCAATTTTCCTTCCGTTTATCTCCTCTTTTCCTTTCTTCTTTCCATTTCCTTCCTTCTCTCTTATTTTTTTGATTGCGGGGGGGGGGGGAGGCAACAGCCTGGGAGGCGAGGCCCTTTCGCCCCCGATCTCCTTTTCTTTTCTTCTTCCTCTTCTTTCTTTCCCTTCTTTTCTTTCTCTCTCTCTCTTTTTTTTCATTCTTTTTTTTCCCATCTTTTTTTTCCCTTCTTTTTTCCCCCTTTTTTTTCCCTTCCTTTTGTCCCACTTTTTTTCTCCTTCTTTTTTGTGCCCAGGGGGGGGGGGGGGCGCCCCCCTGGATCCGCCACTGTGGTGAACTGTGGACTTTGGGTAACGCTCGACCCCTACATGAAAACGTGGACCTGCTTTTCTTCCTGTCAAAACGTGGACTTCTTTATTTTAGGGTGTATTTTGATGTTGACTTGGAAATGACTAGTACTAAATTTCTCATTTAAAAGCTTCATTTGGAAAAAAAAAAAGGAATTCCTTTTAGTAACATGTTTAAATCTCTTCCCGATTTCAATATTACAAAATTACTGTGGACTTTAATGTAACCGAGGGCTCGATGTGGTGAACTGTGGACTTTGGGTAACGCTTGACCCCTACATGAAAACGTGGACCTGCTTTTCTTCCTGTCAAAACGTGGACTTCTTTATTTCAGGGTGTATTTTGGAGTTGACTTGGAAATGACTAGTACTAAATTTCTCATTTAAAAGCTTCATTTGGAGAAAAAAAAGGAATTCCTTTTAGTAACATGTTTAAATCTCTTCCCGATTTCAATAGTACAAAATTACTGTGGACTTCAATGTAACCGAGGGCTCGATGTTGTGAACTGTGGACTTTGGGTAACGCTTGTCCCCTACATGAAAACGTGGACCTGCTTTTCTTCCTGTCAAAACGTGGACTTCTTTATTTCAGGGTGTATTTTGATGTGGACTTGGAAAAGACTAGTACAAATTTCTCGTTTAAAAATTTATTTGGAAAAAAAGGAATTCCTTTTAGTAACATGTTTATATCTCTTTCCGATTCAATAGTACAAAATTAATGTGGACTTCAATGTAACCGAGAGCTCAATGATGTGAACTGTGGACTTTGGGTAACGCTTGTCCCCTACATGAAAACGTGGACCTGCTTTTCTTCCTGTCAAAACGTGGACTTCTTTATTTCAGGGTGTATTTTGATAATGTTGACTTGGAAATGACTAGTACTAAATTTCTCATTTAAAAGCTTCATTTGGAAAAAAAAAAGGAATTCCTTTTAGTAACATGTTTAAATCTCTTCCCGATTTCAATATTACAAAATTACTGTGGACTTTAATGTAACCGAGGGCTCGATGTGGTGAACTGTGGACTTTGGGTAACGCTTGACCCCTACATGAAAACGTGGACCTGCTTTTCTTCCTGTCAAAACGTGGACTTCTTTATTTCAGGGTGTATTTTGATGTGGACTTGGAAAAGACTAGTACAAATTTCTCGTTTAAAAATTTATTTGGAAAAAAAGGAATTCCTTTTAGTAACATGTTTAAATCTCTTTCCGATTCAATAGTACAAAATTAATGTGGACTTCAATGTAACCGAGAGCTCAATGATGTGAACTGTGGACTTTGGGTAACGCTTGTCCCCTACATGAAAACGTGGACCTGCTTTTCTTCCTGTCAAAACGTGGACTTCTTTATTTCAGGGTGTATTTTGATAATGTTGACTTGGAAATGACTAGTACAAATTTCTCGTTTAAAAACTTCATTTTGAAAAAAAAAGGAATTCCTTTTAGTAACATGTTTAAATCTCTTCCCGATTTCAATATTACAAAATTAATGTGGACTTTAATGTAACCGAGGGCTCGATGTGGTGAACTGTGGACTTTGGGGAACGCTTGTCCCCTACATGAAAACGTGGACCTGCTTTTCTTCCTGTCAAAACGTGGACTTCTTTATTTTAGGGTGTTTTTTTATGTTGACTTGGAAATGACTAGTACAAAATTTCTCATTTAAAAACTTCATTTGGAAAAAAAAAAGGAATTCCCTTTAGTAACATGTTTAAATCTCTTCCCGATTTCAATATTACAAAATTACTGTGGACTTTAATGTAACCGAGGGCTCGATGTGGTGAACTGTGGACTTTGGGTAACGCTTGTCCCCTACATGAAAACGTGGACCTGCTTTTCTTCCTGTCAAAACGTGGACTTCTTTATTTCAGGGTGTATTTTGATAATGTTGACTTGGAAATGACTAGTACAAAATTTCTCATTTAAAAACTTCGTTTGGAAAAAAAAGGAATTCCTTTTAGTAACATGTTTAAATCTCTTTCTGATTCAATAGTACAAAATTACTGTGGACTTTAATGTAACCGAGGGCTCGATGTTGTGAACTGTGGACCTTGGGTAACGCTTGACCCCTACATGAAAACGTGGACCTGCTTTTCTTCCTGTCAAAACGTGGACTTCTTTATTGCAGGGTGTATTTAACCCACTTTTCATGCGTCTAGTGCTACATCACCAACCAGCCGGGGCCGAAAACAAAACAAAACACCACATTCATTTTGTCATCAGAGCTGAAATTTACAGTAGGTATGTGGAGTGCATGAAAACAGGTCATGACAAATTTAAACGTGGTGGTAATTTGTTTACGACGCCATTTTCCAAAATGAACTAGTATTTTGTGAATCGGGTACTTCTTCTCCTTATAAGTCTTCATTTTAAATATAATAACTGTCAGGTGAAAAAGGGTGCCTACATTATGGTTCAAAGGGTCGGGACATAGCACAGCACAGCTGCTTCATTGACAAGTTCAAATGTTTCAACTCAAAGACATTTAAAGGGGCATTTCGTGATCCACAACATTCCCCCCCCCCCGGATTTATACAAAACCACCCCAGATTTTGATGCCATCTGAAACCTTCGCCACCTGTTCTGCAGATCTACATGTTCACGATAGAAATCCTAAAATGTATGAACATTTTAATTTCTTTCCGTTCACAGAACGAAATCATTTCATAATAAATTTCTCAAATCAAATAACTAATAGTGAATATAGCTGTATCAATCCAGTAAATCGTATAATTGGCGAGTGTATCATGCTTAAACATAGTGTAACAGGTTTTCTGAAGATTTATCAGATTGACGAACAAACTTGCAAAAACCCTATCTAAAAATCCTATCTAATGCCTCCTAAGTGTTTCCAAGATAGTCTTATTACCATATTGTTGTTTTTCAGGTGAATATGTCAAAAACCAACCATTTGCAAACTTATAAGTCATCATGTGCATGCAACAAAGGTCGTATCTACATTTTCTTCATTTTGCGGGAGAAGCCATTTTGTGTTCAACTTTGTTTTCTTTGTCTCTTACCATCTTCTTTCTTTTATAAAATAAAACTGTTTAAATTTGAGACTTGAAGTCTAATTTAAAAAATGAATATTTAATTCTTTCAAAATGAAAAGAAAACTAATTTGTGCCCAAAATGTCAATTACGACCTTGTTTCATTCACATGGTGGAGTATCAAGATAAGCCGGAATAAAATCATAAAAACATGAGATGCCCCTTTAATATAAAATAAAATACTTCGACATGCCTTTCAAATACAGCAAAACTGTTTTTATTATTAAAGACAACTTTGAAAAAATAAGGCTTATAAAACAAGGTTCCAACAAAACATGATACATCTCAGTTCAGAGGACAACGAACACATAGGTGGGCTGTTATACAGGTATGGTAGGAGAGGAGTTACTCGCAACTTGGGGATTGTTTAGACCCATATTCATGCCTTCTTTTGCAGTGAAATCAGCCCCCAGTGACCTTTAAAAACAAAAATTCCCATATAAAAGTGAATCATGGTGTTGCAATATTGAAATTGGAGTAGCAAACTACATAACATTAATATTTACCTCTATCATTATTTGGTATACACAAGAAAGAGTTTGAGTACTAAGCTTCTGAATAGCGTTTTTGCAAAACCTTAATTTTCATGTTTAGATGTTACAAAATTGAAATCTGACATGATAAAAACTAATGTATTTCGCTTCAAGCTGTTAAAAAAAAAAAAAATCGTAAGTGGTGATTTTGCTTTTAAAGGCGGCATGAATATGGATCTGAACAATAACATTTTATTTAAAATCCCTACAAAAACCTTCAGTCCCAGCGAGGGCATTAGTATCTGCTTTGAAAATATCCACTTTGGAATGGCGTGCTGGGCAGTCAAGATGTGTACATCAAAATAAGATCGCAACAGAAATATCAGAGTTGGACAAATATTTCCCAAATATGCCCGTGTCTCTTTAATCAAGATCTTAATTTAAAGAATGAAAGTTACATTTGTTAATAAAAGCAAGTGGAAAGTATCAGCATATTTGTGTTCTGAACCCAGGATTCCGAATTCCATAATCCATTTCATTTTTGTATAGAACTCGGGTTACAAAGTGATATGTTATGAACATATAAACATTACATTTTAGTGGATGGATAGTAACATCAAAACATGACCAATACATCACTTTTGTGCTAATCTTGTCTTCTTTGTACAAAAGTATTGGGCAAAGAAATACAGTCAAACAAAACTGTTGGAAAATGGACTACATATAGACATTTTAAATTATCACTTTCATGTCAGATAATAGGTCACATTGTCCATGGAGTTGGGTTATAGTCCGACGTAGACGACAAACCAGACATAGTGATCATTCATCTCTTCAACCAGCATTATAGTTTTGCACATCATTCTTCATTTTGACTGTCTATGGGTGCTGGGCTATTCCCACTGGTGGGCCCTACAGAGAATCTAAATTCAAATTTGAATACGACGACAATACCCTTTGTTTCACAAAACATTTGTAGTGACGTCAACTAGTTTGCGTTCCAAGCGTATCAACCTGTCCATGCCTATTCAATCACCTTATCTTAACGATCATGAAGCACGCACGAAAAGCATGTGATGTCACTACAGACATTTTGGTAAAATACAGAGTAATGTACAATGTAGTGTAGGTATACCTATAATACAAAACATGATTTATTTTTAGAATGAATTTGATATAAAACAGCTTTTGCCCAAATAATATTTCTTCAATGATAAACCTGACCTTCTGTTTCAACTCCTTTTCTGAAATACCAGCCATTCCACAAATTTTGGTCAACCAGCATTTAACTGCAATAATACTGAACAATCAACTTTTTTAACATGTACACTATGAACGGTGAATTGTAAACTGTATATACCTGATCTAACTATTATAATATGATATACTGTTTAATACAGGCTAGTGGTTACATTTTAATACACAACTAACAAATGTATTACAACATTGCTCATACTAGCTACATCAAATAACAAAATGTTATACATATAATTTGAGAGTGCTCTGGTAAGAATATTTTCATGAGGTGAAAGATTAGTTGCACCATACCAGGAGCTAGCGGAACGGCCAATCTTCCACTAAAATGAAAATATTCTATCCGATGAATTAAACATTTATCATTTGTTGTATAACTCATCTACAGATTCCCATCTAAAATATTTTATAAATCATCAGGAAGACAAGATTCAATTCAATAAAAACTATTTTTTTAATGTTCCTTTAGAAGCAGAACCCACACTTATAATTGGCGGTGGTCATCACGCTTGGAATTCAAACCCAGAAAAAGTGTTCTTTGCAGGTGATGTCACTACAGAAGTTGTGATGAAACAAAGGGTATTCATTACTTAAAGCATACACATTTTTTTCCACATAACAGGAAAAGATTAACAATTGATTGCATTGCATGAGAACATGTCTTGTCAAGACATTTAACTCACTCTTTACAAAAAACAAAAACAAACACAAACATCAGAAATTCATAACAACAAACTGAACCAAGGGTAAATTTGTAATATGTCACATTTTCATATATGAACAAAACACTCTTGCATGCACTATCCATTTCAGAACTCTATATAGATTGTGTACATGTATGTAAAACTATAAAACTGTTCAAAACAACACTGGATGAAAAATTGAATACACTCAATGGTATATGCAAGATTGGAGTTGACCAACTCTGTAGCTTGTCACTACAGACGTTTTGGTAAAATACAGAGTAATGTACAATGTAGTGTAGATACCTATAATACAAAACATGATTTATTTTTAGAATGAATTTGATATAAAACAGCTTTTGCCCAAATAATATTTCTTCAATGATAAACCTGACCTTCTGTTTCAACTCCTTTTCTGAAATACCAGCCATTCCACAAATTTTGGTCAACCAGCATTTAACTGCAATAATACTGAACAATCAACTTTTTTAACATGTACACTATGAACGGTGAATTGTAAACTGTATATACCTGATCTAACTATTATAATATGATATACTGTTTAATACAGGCTAGTGGTTACATTTTAATACACAACTAACAAATGTATTACAACATTGCTCATACTAGCTACATCAAATAACAAAATGTTATACATATAATTTGAGAGTGCTCTGGTAAGAATATTTTCATGAGGTGAAAGATTAGTTGCACCATACCAGGAGCTGGCGGAACGGCCAATCTTCCACTAAAATGAAAATATTCTATCCGATGAATAAAACATTTATCATTTGTTGTATAACTCATCTACAGATTCCCATCTAAAATATTTTATAAATCATCAGGAAGACAAGATTCAATTCAATAAAAACTATTTTTTTTAAGTTCCTTTAGAAGCAGAACCCACACTTATAATTGGCGGTGGTCATCACGCTTGGAATTCAAACCCAGAAAAAGTGTTCTTTGCAGGTGATGTCACTACAGAAGTTGTGATGAAACAAAGGGTATTCATTACTTAAAGCATACACATTTTTTTCCACATAACAGGAAAAGATTAACAATTGATTGCATTGATTGCATTGCATGAGAACATGTCTTGTTAAGACATTTAACTCACTCTTTACAAAAAACAAAAACAAACACAAACATCAGAAATTCATAACAACAAACTGAACCAAGGGTAAATTTGTAATATGTCACATTTTCATATATGAACAAAACACTCTTGCATGCACTATCCATTTCAGAACTTTATATAGATTGTGTACATGTATGTAAAACTATAAAACTGTTCAAAACAACACTGGATGAAAAATTGAATACACTCAATGGTATATGCAAGATTGGAGGTGACCAACTCTGTAGCTTATCAAAGCTGACCCATAAGTCGCTGTTTGACCAACAAATTACCTCATACAGTGGCAACTCGTTCTTGCAAACCCTTTTCTTAACACAAAGTTCCAAATAATACAAAGAGGAATTCAATTTCCAAGGTGTTCTTGTAAATTTCATTCTATCCTGATAACACAAACCTAAATCCAAACCCCCACCAACTTTGTGTAAATGAGTTGCTACTCTACACAGTACAGGAACGAAGATGCTTCTGATCCCAGCCAAATGAGGAGATATCAAACTTGAATGGGCATAGTACCTTAACAAGTTTGATCAGATCACAGATTGGAGAAATGCAATGGAGCATCTCATGTTTGCAAAGGGACTTTGGGGCTAACTCTTATTATCTCCCCAGCTGGGTCAACACAAGTGAGCATCATATGTCCCCGTTTAAGCTGAAAACCTTTATACATGGGCTATTCAATTCCTAGGACGACCAGCCGGGAGGTAATAATCAAGGTTGGCCTGCAAAGTCCCCATTTGATCTACACAACTTTTAACATCTTAAAACATGTAATTACCTACAACTTAAGGATGCACCCAGCAACGTCAAAGTTTGCCATACCCTTAAATGATTTTTTTTTTATTGCTATCTTCAAACTCTGTTCCATCATGTCAGTAAATTCTGTGATGCTAATATAAACATTGAACCATCAAAAACTGTTTTGTGGACCCTTTTCAGGTTTAAAATCTAACAAAACTACAGATGAAACCTTTTTTAACGCAAAATGACAGTGTCCGTTTATGCGATGCATGCTACGTGTCCCGTCACATTGCAACACGATGTGCAATATCCGCGCAATCTATCTACGTGACACAACGCCCATGGAAACAGCAAGCAATGTAAACAGATGGTGAGACCATGTGGACGTTTACTCTCAAATCCATATAAATTCAATTGGAAAAAATGTCTAATGTACCATCGGATGCAGCATATTGTCGGCAACCGTATACCAAAGTCAGGAGACACAGGATCTTGGGGTTTTCAAGATGAGATTGAAAATGCAACTGAAAATCCATGTTTCTGCATAAAATCATAATTTCAGCCATTTCATTTTTAATAGTTTATATGAGTTTTGAACCCTCAGGACTCAAAAATAAAACATTTCTGATTTAAGATTTCATACAGAATACATTGTACCTACTAAAATCTAGTAACGTTTTTTTGTAATTAGGCCCTAGAACTTTTTTTATAGCCCACAACTCATAAGTTCAAACTTGGTTATTATATTTTTGGTACATTGTGAGTTATATTTTGGACACTAGGAAAATAATTTTTTGTTGCAAGGATATTTTATTTATGGTGGTCGAAAAAAATGGGTAAAAAAAATGATAAATTGTTGTCCAAATTGTATGTGTTCAATGGATTTAACAGGTCATTTTCAGCCAGAAAATGTATACCTTTATACACTTCCCATCAATAGTTTTTGAGTTACATACGAGATGAACTATACTGCATAAAGCATGTTGCTGAGTGCATCCTTAAATAAACAATGTTCTTGGCTCAGAAGCTGATCATAGTTTGTCGCAGAAATATACCCCACTTACCCTGCAAATCTTTATACAAACTGTTACACATTGGTCAATGCTCCCTGATAATTGACTGCAACTGGAAAATTATCGAAGCTGGCAAGCTTTGAGTCCACATTTGATCTGTAAAACTTTATTCACAATTTGGCCTTGACTAACTGGGGATCTGATCATAGATGGTACAAAGTCCCATTTGATCTGCAGACATAACTTAATAGAAACACATTGAACACATGATTATGCTTTAATGGTTATCTGGCCCTACCCAATAGCTGAGTGCGAGGACCTGATTAAATTTCACAAAAGGGGCAAATGGTCTACTTTTTGATGATTTTTTTGAAAAAAAGGGTCCAAACTTAGATGAAATTGGACAAGAGTGGTGAGATATTTATAAAGTCTAATAAAGGCCAAAGGTCCATGGTAATTGACCAACAGTCAAAACCCAACTGCTAACCAAGTTGTCTCATAAATCAAAATTAGACATGTTACTTTTTACACAATTTTCAATTTCATGGGACTTCACCTGGCCTTGACTAATTGAGGATCAAAGGTGGTAGCTATGTCCCATTTGATCTGCAATGTACTTAAAAATCTAAATTTTGCAAGTAGCGGGCCTTTGACGAGTCAAGTTAGCCATAAGTCCCCATTTGACGTGCAAACTTTAGTTTACACAATGTGGATGCTTCCTCATCAGCTGGAACTAGCCAACTGAGGACCTCGATCATCACAGTTGGCTCTTAAATCCAAACATTATACATAGCGGTCCTTTGACGAGTCATCATGGCCCTGATCAACTGGTGAGCCAAGTAAAGTTGACCAAAAGTGCCCATTTGACCTACAAACTTAACTTTCACACAATGTACACATGCGGATGCTTCCTGGTAATCGGACCCAAGCCAACTGAGGACCTGATCAAAATTGCCCATAAGTCACTAGTTGATTGCAAAACATTACATACTGGCCTATTTAACTGGGGAGCCAAGCAAAGTTGGCCTAAAGTCCCTATTTGACCTGCAAACTTTATTTTACATAGTGTACACATGTGGATGCTTCCTTGTCATGGTCTAAGCCAACTGAGGACCTGATCACAGTTGGCTCTTAATTCCCAGTTGATATGGAAAACATTATACATCTAGTCCTATCACGAGTCCTATCAACCATGAACCTAATCTAGGGGAAGTGAGCAAAGTTGGAGTTTGACCTGTAAACCTTTATGCACATTGTTACACATGTGATGCTCACTGACGTTGACCATCTGGTGATATGGGAGCTGATAAAATTGACCTGTAAGTCATCATTTAAACTGCAAAACGTTAACCTGGCAAACTGGGGCTTATCAAACAACTTTAGCACAAAAGTTCCCATTTGCCTTACAATCTTCTATACAGTATACATACTGTTAGACACAAGTCTACTCCCTGGCCCTGACCAACTGGGCAGGTAATTAAGTTTTTCCTATTAAGTTCCCATTTGACTTGCAGAACCATACACTGCTTTACACACAGTATGCTTCCTGGCCATGGAGTTAACTGTTAACCTATATAAAGGTGCACCTCTTCCAAAGCACAGCCCTTCATCAAGGAAACCAGTAAGTGGGTTATATGAATAAGAAGCAACCACATTTTACGCATGTCAGTACCTGAAAAGATTTCATCCAAAATTGCGGAGTGTGATGAACATGATTAATTTCACTCATAACAGGTTGAAAATTCACTAAAAATCCAGTGGATTTGTCTTTCTAATTTGGTTTCTAATGAAATCTTTGACTGTTGTCCACCTTTTAGTACGACCCTTCAGGTCTGCATCCATCTTGCAGTACTTCATTATTTTTTCTTTACCGGGCAGTTGGCGTGAGCGTAGTTCTTCTTTAAAGTGTCTGTGTATTGCTTGTTTTTCTTCAGCTGTCCAAGATTGTCTGATACTCCTTTTCTTTCTGCTGGCACCACGGTCACTTTCCTTGTTTGCAACTTGGTCACTCTTCTTTCTGCTTTGCTGCGGCATGCTCATACCTTTAATAGTGAATTAGACAAATAAGTAGGGAAACACAATTAATGTTTCAGGTTCAATGACAGATTTTAAAAAACTTAACCAAATGCAGAAGATGGTAGCTGAGAGAAGAGTGGAATGGTTATATTTTGATTTTTTTTTTAAAGTTACAATTTACATTACTTTTAGCTAGTTCTTCATTAAAGCTGTCTGCATTAGGAGTGCCATTTAGCCAGAATTCAAACTACCGTTTGTAAAGAGCATAGAGATTTTGACATTCATTTGCAAGAAGTCATACAGTTAACTGATGCGTAAATGAACTAGTAACAATGTCGTAGAAAATGTGATCATTAAGTGATTACATAAAGTACCTATGGATGATATACACCTGTTGAGGGACTAATCTAGATCTGGATTACTTTCAAAGACAGCAAGTTTCCAGATGAGTCACTGATTACTGAGCTGACATTAGCATAGCGCATTCGTAACTAAACTCTGCATAGGCAAATATTCAAAATATAGCAAATAAGCGAATGCTAAAATTCAAATAGTGACACAAGGATAATCACCTGTTGAGGGCATCTGGAATAATCAAAGTAAGGATAAACTAGATGGAACTTCGACTGCGCGCATTCGAAAATGATGCCTCCGTCATAGAGCAAGTTTACAAACCAAACAGAAGAAATTTTCAAATTCGAATTTCATTGTAATCCATTAACAGGTTCTCAGAATATCGTGATTACAAGCAATTTCTCATATACATATATGACCCTTTGATCTTTGACCTCATGACCCTAAAATCTACTCAGTTCATTGGCTCTGCAAGATGTCCTGAATTAAATAGTAATCCATCTGTCAGTTCTAATGATAAAGCTGTTTTTGCATACATAATGAGCCCATGACATTTGACCTTTGACCTCATGACCCATAAATCTACTCAGTTCATTGGCTCTGCAAGATACATACATGACCTAAGTTTGGCAGGAATCCATCAATCGGTTCTTGAGATAACGCGATCACGAGCTGTTTTTCATACATAATGAGCCCTGTGACCTTTGACCTTTGACCTTGTGACCCCAAAATCTTATCAGTCCATCGGCTCTGCAAGATACATACATGACCAAAGTTTGGCAGGAATCCATCAATCGGTTCTTCAGATAACGCGATCACGAGAACGGGACGGACGGACGGACGGACGGACAACCCGAAAACATAATGCCTCCGGCTACTTCGTAACGGAGGCCTAACAAAGGATATAACAAAGTAATTCATTCACACCTTCATTTTCTTTGTCTGACATCTCATCCATCAAAACAGCATCATCGGGCCTGTTCACTTCGTTGTCAGGATCATCATCAACATCTGGATCTATGTTGCATTCTGAAAAACAAAAAACAAACACAGATTTAACAAGAGCAGGTGAAAAATAACATACATGTACATTATAATCTTTGCAAGGGTAAGTTCATAGCAGACAGCTGTGGATAGTCATCCCTGTTTTGCTTTTCATGTAAACAGCACAGCTGGTACCACAACTACTCTTCAATACAAAGTGTATTTAGAGAGACAATTCTGCAAGTGTCATCATTTTTTTTAAACACATGAGTATCCAAAATATATCAAAATATGCAAATTAGCTCATTAAATGTCATGATTATGCAAATAATGCAATGAAAAGCATCACACAACATCTTGGCACCTCAGTCTGTCACCCTACCAGGTTTCAAATGAATCAGGTATAGCGTTTAGCCTGCAGAGCATTTTTTTTAAGGTTAACCTAAATTGCATTGCAAATAAGCTAATTGAAATTCATGAATATGCAAATAATACAGCTCAAAGCAACACATGATATTGTGGCACCTCACTCTATCACCCTACCAAGTTAGAAGTAAATCGGGCATAGCGTTTAACCTGCGGATCATCCTACCAAGTTTTGGAGTAAATCAAGCATAGCGTTTAGCCTGCGGAGCATTTTTAGAAGGGTTAACCGAAAACGTTAACCGAATCGGTTAATGGAAAGACGGACATAGATAATTTGGATTAGTATGTGCCACCATGAACGTTCAGTAAGGCGACACAAAAATCAAATCACATATTCAAGTATTTGAAATGTTGGCAGCTTCCCATATATTGTATCTCGGATCAATTCTTATTAAAACTGGAGGTACTAATGAAGACATCCCAGTTTGCTTACCAAAAGCATGGAACTTCACAAACTGAAGGATATAGCAAGCATACAAAACTAAGGAAATTATACAATATAAAAACTGTGTTGTATGAGAGTGAAATGAATGATTGAGATGTAACATAAAAGTTTTCTGGCCTAATGTAATCTCAAACTAGAAACCGTTATGATCTCACTAACCAATCAGATATCACTTCAGATAAAAGTAGAAGGAAATGAAAATGGTATGGCATATTCTCAGCCATTCTATCTAGCACAAAACATAAAAAATAGTCATACCTTCATCTGCATCTACACGAACATCATCCAACGTCTTTCCTGCCATTGCCTTTAGGTCTCCCTTCTCCATGCTGAAGAGTACTTTAGAAATCTTTGCTACTTGCAGTGACGCATCTGGCAGGCGGTAGTAGGCTCTGTGGGTTCTTATGTCATGGCCCATGAAGGTGGCTAAAATGTCCACTTCATTATCCTTCAAATTCATGATCTGAGAGCTGATAGCAATGTGCTTCCTGAGTTTTGTCAATCTAAGCTGATCTGGATACTTTGCTCCACACTTTTGGGCATGATTTCGCACTGTATCAGTTGCTCTCAAGTGGCCTCTTCCATCGGGGTTTGCAAACAAGTAGGGATTTCCATCATTGACTACTTGTGACCTTTTCTCCATCAACAAGTCAATGCTGCCTTTCATGTCATCTGTTAGCAAAACGGGTACAGTGTTATTGCATTTCCCATTAATCTCCACCCTCCATACCACATTGCACAACGCCTTTTCCCATTTGGTTAGGCCTTCACCAAATATTCCACCTTCTCCTTTTGTGATACACTTGTAATCACTGAGGGGCATCTTTGAAACTTCTCCCGGACGCTTCCTGTTGAAAACACACACCTGGGTCAGGGTAACCTCAGCCAACTGTTTCCATCTGTCAAGGGTCTCATCACTACTGCAGCTGTTCAGCTTCTGTTTTCCCTCTTTTGTTTCTTTTCTCACATAATTGGACAGTGCAACAACATCTGTTGTCAAAGGAAGCAGCCTTGATGTATTTCTCTTGTTTACTTTTAATGTACGCAGTGCATGTGTGCTTACTTCTGCTTCCCACTTGAGAGTATATGATTTGATGAACTGTTTGCATTTCTTTTCCAAACCAGCATCTGCTTGCAACAGAGCATTTCCCATAAGGACTTTGGCAGCCGTCACCAGTGTATATCCGACTTTCAGTGCCAGGCTAGGTGTTGTGTACAAATGTGTATCCTCATTAAATCCTGCAGCCTTCCTAGTTGCAGCTATGACCTCATTAAATTTGGTAGGACAAATCAAATCTACCAATGAAGCCGATGGGTGATCATTCAATTTTCTGTACTCACGAACCAGTCGTGCAAGTTCACGCAATTTTTGCCGTATATATGAATACTGGTCTTTGTCATGCCCATGCTTCAATGTCAGCCTCTCTGCTACTTGCTGCATTAATCTATCTGATTTCACAACTCTCAATATATCATCATCGACTCCCATTGATAATATCATGTGCACCTTTGGGCTTACTCCTGATGGGCCTGGAAGCATCATTCTACCAGTTTGAACATGTAAGGTTCTTTTTTTCTTCTTGGGTGGTTCACAGGTCTCATCCTCATCCTCAACATCTGGTCGCAATTTACATCTATGAACATGCCTGTACAAATCATCCTTGGAATAGAAAGCATAACAATGACTACATGGCAAATATTCTTCTGGATCCACATCATATTTCGGTCTGTATGCAACAATCAAGGTACCTTTATTTTCTTGAAGGACTTTGACATTGTGACGATAGTTTCCGTAATTTCTCATTTTAGCTAGCAAGTTTGCCTTTTCTTTCATGTCTTTAGTTGTAATCCATTGCTGAACCTCAGTCTCGTTGACATGTTGTGGTGTAAGCAGATGCCTCGGCAGTTTCTTTTGTGGTTGACTACAAAATTTACAGTACTGAGGTTTGTCCCACTTTCTACAGTTGTTGTTTGAAGTGGTCATCACATTAATACTGCAACTGGAGCTTGAGACTTTTGCACTTTGAACACTTGCAGAGGCATGGGCAGGTGAGGTATTAGGTACTGAATGGTCAACAGGCATGGCTTCACTCTCCTTATTATCACTGACAGAAACTGCCACAGAGTTACTTTGACGTCCACGTACAAACCGAAATGGAATGAAATCAGCCTCATCACTGCTACTACCTTCTGGATCAGATTCGGCTTCATAATCACTATCGGAATCATCTCCAGATGGTTCAGATGCGACAGGAGTGTCGTCATCTCCAGATGGTTCAGATGCGACAGGAGTGTCGTCATCTCCAGATGGTTCAGATGCGACAGGAGTGTCGTCATCTCCAGATGGTTCAGATGCGACAGGAGTGTTGTCATCTCCAGATGGTTCAGATGCGACAGGAGTGACGTCATCTCCAGATGGTTCAGATGCGACAGGAGTGTCGCCATCTCCAGATGGTTCAGATGCGATAGGAGTGTCGTCATCTCCAGATGGTTCAGATGCGACAGGAGTGTCGTCATCTCCAGATGGTTCAGATGCGACAGGAGTGTCGTCATCTCCAGATGGTTCAGATGCGACAGGAGTGTCGTCATCTCCAGATGGTTCAGATGCGACAGGAGTGTCGTCATCTCCAGATGGTTCAGATGCGACAGGAGTGTTGTCATCTCCAGATGGTTCAGATGCGACAGGAGTGTTGTCATCTCCAGATGGTTCAGATGCGACAGGAGTGTCGTCATCACCGGTCCAGTGAACATTTGAGCCAGATGGTGCAGCATCCAGAACTCCCACCTGAAATTATCGGAAACGGAAACAATTCATGAGTTTAGAAATTAAGAATTAGCCATAATATGCAAAAGTTTTGCATGCATTTCAATTTCGCGAGCAAGACAATTCACAATTTTTTTTAAAATGCATTTTCGAACATCAATTGGTAATATTAACAAATCGCTAAATTTGAATGCCACTACAATGGCCAATTGCCACTATCCATGGTGTGTAATTCCAAACTCAATCAAAGACATAAAACTTTGATTCTGTAGTAAGATGAGATTCATTTTTAAACAAGTCAACGCAAAGCGTAGCATCCCTCGCAGGGTACAAATGGCCTATATACGTCAGAACAAGTTACCTCCATTGGACTATATTATTATATTTCTAGGCAAGGATTTTCACATATATAATTATCGGTAGGTGTTTTTGCATATTTAATGAGCTATGACCTTTCACCTTTGACCTACATACTCAGAAATCGAAATTAGGCTGTACATGTATTTTGATACCATGTACCTTCATATCAAATTTCATTAAAATCCGTCAAACATTACTCAAGTTATCGAATGGAAACCAGATTTGCATATTTAATGAGCTATGACCTTTGACCTACATACTCCGAAATCGAACTTAGACTTTGTTTTAATACCATGAACCTTCATATCAAATTTCATTAAAATTCGTCAAACATTACTCAAGTTATCGAATGGAAACCAGATTTGCATATTTAATGAGCTATGACCTTTGACCTAGGTACATACTCCGAAATCGAACTTAGCCTGTATTTTGATATCATGTACCTTCATATCAAATTCCATTAAAATTTGTCAAACATTACTGAAGTTATCGATCGGAAACCAAATTTGTTACGAACGGACGCACGCACGGACGGACGCACGCATGGAAGGAAGGACGGACGGCAGCGTTACTATATCCCCTCCGACTTCGTCGGCGAGGGGATAATAAAAGTTTTATTTTTTTTTTAAACCAAAAAGTGCGACAAAAGGCAGATTTTGGCACTTTTGGTCACAATAAAAAAAAAAAAACTTACATAAAAATATCAAGATGAAGAATCTACAAACTAACGGTAGGTAAGAATGACCACAATTTTGACCAAGTTGTGGTAATTCTGACCAATAAATTGCGTAGCTTTCCTGTTAACTATTGAGCAGCACTTTTGGTCAAATTTGAGGTCAGATATGGAACTTATGACTTCTTTCCTTTCCCCAAAAATTGTACTTTCATGATCTTTGCATAATGTTTTGCACACTTTGAACGTTGGCACCCCCCTTTAACATATTTAAACTGATTTTTTGTCGTACAGTGGAATCTCTTTTACACAAAATCGAGCTAAAACATGACATTTATTTTTAACTGTCAAGGTACCTTTATTTACCACTAATCTATGAGACAGGGCATCTAAAGATCTTAAATTGATTTTTAAATTATCAAAATGAGCAGAAATAGAATTTACTTGAGCCCGGGGTCAATTAACGTACTCTCCTATCCCACCTTGGCCTCGCAAGTCGTTTTTGGCTTGCACCTTCTCATTTTTTAACCGATTTTTAAAGAAAGGTGTCGAAATGCTTGGTATGATATGCCCCTCCAAATGAGCAGAAACCTTAAGGATTTTGACCCCCTGTATAGCCCACCACTATTATAAAGTGCACCTACTTCTGATATCTGTAATGCACTTGAAGTATCTGCTTGGCCGAAATCGAACTTAGCCTGTATTTTAATATCATGTACCTTGATATCAAATTTCATTAAATTCTGTCAAACATTACTGAAGTTATACAGTAGGCTTGCGGTTGCACCATGTGAGAGAGAGAGAGAGGATTGAAGTTATCGATTGGAAACCAAAATTGTTAATAGGAAGGACGGACGGACAGCAGCGTTACTATATCCCCTCCGACTTTGTCGGCGAGGGGATAATAAAGCATTACTACAAGATATCAAGAATCCAAGAAATATAATTCAGCATCATACAAAGGTAGGACATGTAAACATGATAAGCTGAAACCTCGGAGCGGAACCTCTTTAACACAAAATCAGTAGGACCACAATATTTTGTTTGTGTTATAAGGATTTTGTGTATCACTTAAAATTGCGAATACAAAATACATGGTTCGGCCAGATATTACTTTGTGCTATCAGGGTTTTGTGTCAACAGATTTTGTTTTTATAAAAAGGTTTCACAATTCACATTGTACATCGCATTTCCCCTTTTATGACATTTGGGCTTTGATCACATATCTTGCAGGGAGGGTCAGGTGAAAAGTATATAGATTATTTTTGGCTAATTACGTTGCAAATTCAATAACCAGAACGTCAATGATGTAGCGCTCATCCGCATCTCGCAACAACAAATATCATAAATTTTATGTGGTACACTTTTGAACTGGTCAAAAAATAAAAATTTGATGCCCTGGAAGGGTTTGTGATTTTTAAATTATTTTTGGAATAAATTTGGCAAACCAAATCAAAATCGGTCAAGAAATGAGGGAGAAGAAGCAATTTTTGTTATTTTTGGAATAAATTTGCATAAATTACCATAAATATTAATGGAGAACAATTTCAAAATTCTGTGTAGAAGTTTAGTGTACCAAAGTTAGCTCTACGATATAAAGCAAACCAAATCAAAATCGGTCGAAATATGAAGGAGAAGCAATTTTTGTTATTTTTGGAATAAATTTGCATAAATTACCATAATTAATTAATGGAGAACAATTTCAAAATTCTGTGTATAATTTTAGTGTTCCAAATTTAGCTCTACCAAATAAGGCAAACCAAATCAAAATCGGTCAAGAAATGAGGGAGAAGCAATTTTTGTTATTTTTGGAATAAATTTGCATAAATTACCATAATTAATTAATGGAGAACAATTTCAAAATTCTGTGTAGAAATTTAGTGTACCAAAGTTAGCTCTACCAGATAAAGCAAACCAAATCAAAATCGGTCGAGAAATGAAGGAGAAGAAGCATTTTTTGTGATTTCGAATCAATTTGCATAAATTAGCATAGATAATGAATTTGACGATTCTGTGTCGAATTTTTAAATTCCCGTCCTAGCCCTATCATATGAAACAATCAGAATCAAAATCGGTTGAAAATAACGAAGAAGAAGCATTTTGAAAACTGTAGACGGACGGACGAACGGACGACGGACGCCACGCCATGGCATAAGCTCATCGGGCCCTTTGGGCCGGATGAGCTAAAACAAGACTTTTAGAGTTATATAGACAATTAGAATTTTGACAATTCTATAGCGACAGAACATCACCATGTTTGAGTTTCTCTTGGACCCGAGAGAAAACACGCTGTAGGATATGGAGCAATGTAATGCACACACTAATGCATAACTGACATTTTGGAAATGAGGTTTTCTTGGGCATATCTACTACATGTATGTCATTAAGAGGTGGTCCAACTCAGGGAATATCCTTAAACATGACATTATAATAACACTGCCCAATTATTATAAGGACCATTCTAATTAATGGTATAAACCTGTCGCTACGTACAGATGAAGATGATTAGATGAAGGATAGCCTATGTGTCTAAGTATAAGATACAAATTAGAAAGAAATGGTACATACCCGGTACCTGTCGCCATGGCATATCCAGCATCCCATAGTCGTACCTGATTTCTTCTCCAATTTTGATATTGGATAAAGTATACAAGCAGAGATGTATCATTCCTGAGAGAGAGAACTTCTTCATAATGGAGTTGGGTCTTTTGTGGCAGTCGTTGATATATCGAGCAAGGCAGGAGTTAGGGCATGTGGCGTCGATCCTTTTGACCAAAACATAAGGAAAGAAAGTAAATTTTGATAGATTTTCTTAAAATTATTTAAAGGGGTATTCACAGATTCTAACATGCTCTTATTTAGAACATTAATCAGCAGGTAAACACAATGAAACCTTGTTTAATACCAGTTGATTTCGATTTACATGTAGCATTTGTGAGTTAAAGAGAAGGTTGAGTTCTGGGAAGAGGTGAAAAATAATTTGAGAGCATAACTCATTCTTATTATGCAAGTGTGGAAGAAAATCAGTTAAGACATGTTCCCTGAAAAGCATGGCTCTTCAAGTGCCTTCATATTCTAAATATGCATGTAACATCGTAAAAATCGGGGCCGGCTTTTTACGCCACGTGTTCGTGTAGTCCCATATACTCTTTCTGTGCAAGTGTTTGTAACTTTACCAAGACTTGGCCAAATTTCGTATCATTTTGATGATTCCAGAACCTTGCAATACACACAAATTCTTCTATGCTAGATGAATAAACGTTTTTTCTGGTCGGTTCCACACCGTTTTCTTTCACAATGCAATCGCATGACCAGAACTCAACTTCATCTTTAAGTAAACCCAAACTGTGTAAAAACACTGGACCACAGGTTATTATGTTTTACTACTCTTGAATACAAGAAAAACTCATACAAAGTGTGTTCTG
>NW_022145597.1:32917580-33221327 GCF_000002235.5 Strongylocentrotus purpuratus | reverse complement strand
CCCCCCCCCCCCCCCCCCCCCCCCCCCCCCCCCCCCCTCCCCCCCCCCCCCCCCCCCCCCCCCCCCCCCCCCCCCCCCCCCTCCTCCGCTTATTCAGCGGCTGGCTGAGTCGTTGCGAAATTTTCGGCCCGATTTATAAATGTTAACCCCCCCCCCCCCTGCGTACGCGCCTGATATCAGTCTCATCTCTACCTTCTTTCTCCTTTTTCTTATTAATATTCTTTTACCTAATAAGGTCCCATCTTCTGTGGGATTTCTGTCGTGAATACATCATTCTTCATTCACTCAAAAACACAAAATATTCAGAACATCATTTTTGTAAAGAATATTTGTTCGTTCTTCGCGCGGGAATAGTTCTGAATCAGTTCTGCCATTGAACTTACTGTACTTTAACCTTTTGCACTTTATTTCAAAAGTGCTAACCTTTTACAAAGAAGGGGCATCACTATTCCAAAAGTATGTCATATTCAAATGACACAATCGTAAAAGTTTAAACTATAAACATTCAAAGATGCTATAGATTAAACTTATTTTTAGAAAGGAGGCTTGTATAAGGAGAAAGAATAAAACCAGAGACGTATTGTAGTGATAGCACTCAAATTGTTAGGTACAAGGTTTTATTCTTTTTCAACCATCAAAAACGGCACTTGATATCTGTATTCATAAAACGTCAACCACGATCTTCCCATGCACGCAAATTGCTAAAATACACGCCATTATGTAATTTCATAAAGAGCATGTACCCAATGTTCTGCCCGTACAATATCAGATCGTAAAAGTCTAAATTTGAAGGATAGAGAAAAAGGTTCGTTTCATTTGTCTTCATTTTGTGGTGGAGCGGATGTGATATTATTGAGATGAGGAAAGTGCTGAGAGATGGGCGGAGAAGGATTATCTTAATGCTGCATTTATTGATTTTCAAGTTTTATTGACATGTACTTTTGACGTTCTCATCTTTCGTCGAGTGTACACTCCTCTGTCCTCACAGTCGTAAAATAGAATATAGTGCTGCTGATAGTCCAAATGCAAGCAAGAAAATACTTACATTTAAAAGTACATTTTGTTTAGTATATGATAAATAAACTAGAATAGAATTTTAAAAAAAGAATAAAACATAATAGAATTGAATAGAAAATAAACGAATAGAATAAAATAGAATAAAAGAAAACAAAAAGAAATGAATAGCAAAGCATAAAATAGCAAAGCATAGCATAGAAAAGAATAGAATAGAAAATAAAGTAACATAATACTATTGAATAGAATAGAACAGAAATCAGAATAGAATATATTTCAATGTTTGGAAACGGATTAGATTGAGGTAGATTGTTCGATTGTAAGTAAGGAGTGGATATAGGTGACGAAGAGAGGGGGAGAGAAGGGGAGAGTGGAAATGAACAGTCTGATGACACAGGACGGGGGGGGGGGGGGGGGAAGAGAAGGAGAGTTGAGCAGAAAACCAGGACAGGGGACTGAGATGGGAGAGGAACTATGACAGTGAACTTGTAGCGACATTTTAAACTCTTTGTAAAATCACCAAATTGAATCGAGTCACATAATTCCGATGCAAAGTCTGGCATAGGACGTATTACTCAAGGCATCTCATGGACTTGGGAGGAAATCAAAGGGGACTTGAGCATGTTTATTGTCGCCTATAGACCCGCCTCTATACCAGCTGTCTTTCCGCTTCTACAATTCAAATTGTCTGACGAGTAGAATTCGAATTGACATGTTTGGAAAGTACACGTACATGGAGATAAACTTTTAAAAAGTAATGTGTGAACATTTCGTCTCTTCGTAAGAATAAATTAAAGATGATTTGAGGGGGGTAGTAGCAACATGTGCTGGCATGTTAGATGATCATGTCTGGACTACCACACTACCCGGATATCAGACAGTGGTTATCCGGGTAATTGTTAGGGGAAGGGGGTGGGCCAGGCGCCCTACTCTCTAAAAAAAAGTCGAGTGATCACTGACGTGATTCCTCTGGAGAGTGAAAATGTCGTGAAAATAAAGTTAACATTAACTCTTTTCTTCTTAGAGAGCACTCTAAAATCGATCGATATTCACTCCTAAACAAGTGATCACTGACGTGACTCCCAGGGGAGTGGAAATAGAGTGAACATTCCCTTTTTTCATAGAAATTAGAGGTTCTTATCTATGGAGTACTTAAAACGGGTGATTGTCCTGTTTTCTGTTGGTTACTCATGTAGTAGATCGGGACAGTTTCGGGAGAGGGTTGTTGTCCGGGATAGAAGCCCGGGGGTATAGCCCAATCATCCCATGATCTCACAACCATGTAAGGAAGTATGATTAAAAAATTAGGGGGTAGTTTGAGATATCCAAACGGAATGATTATCTTGCATCATCAATCATGCATCATTTCAGAAGGAAACCTATTTTATTTTATTTATTTATTTATTTTCCACATATGGAAAGAATCATCCTTTTCAGCTAAAAGCTGGTCTTCAAAGGGGTCCATTTGCCTTGATATACCGCTGTATAGTTGTAATTTTATCAGCATTGGGCAGTAACCTGAATCGGCTAAAGATTACTTTACAATAAATTGGTGAGAAAAACATTGCATTTTGCATGAATTGATGAAAAAGAAAAAAGAATACTCTCAAAGATGTCAACAAAATGATTAACAAATCATTACTATATAGGAAGAAACAGATTCGAAACAGATTTGACGTTTGCTAAGAAATGAATCATAATTCCTTCATAGATGGAATGGCTGACACAATCATTATACCACATATTTCAGCATGACTAATTATCATTTATAAGATTTATCCATAAGCAATGGAAAATGAATTCCTCAAAGACTTAGCGATAAATGTTCAGTTAACAACTAAATTATTCATACCCTTACCAAGCCTTTTGGACTCATTTAAAGTTCCAACTACAATTTCTCACAATTTAATCAGTAACTTTCATATAGGCCCATATCCCCGTCAAAACGCTTCATTTAGAAACGGGTAAGCCCAATCTATTTGTCCTTTCATGTCGACCTCAACTGCTTGTTTGATATAATGCAGTCATGCAGTTCATAGCCTTGTTAGAGCTTGACTCTGGACTTTGAATGAGTCCAAAAGACTTGTGGAAAACAAAAGATATCAGAGTCCGTGGAAGGTGATAATCAACACCTACAATAACAACTAAAATATTCATACCCCTTTTAAATTTGATATTTTTGTGTTTTTCGTAACTCAAGAATGAAAGGTGGACTGTTTGAATAAGGGCCTTTTTGAATAGTTTTAGATGTATGCTTAAAATAGGTCACATTCTCAAGAAACATAAATCAGGACGAATCAATTGTTAACATATTTAAAACGAAATGCAAAACTTGGTTAGGGTATAGGACTGTTTTTGTTGTTAATTGTAAATATACAAAGCAAACACTTAAACAATCCATATATATTTTATCAATCATTATCTAAAATTGTGTGATCTGAAATAACAAACTACATACCCTCGATCTTTTTTATCACGATTTTACCTTCAATAAAAACATTATACCCTAACTGATTTTTCTGATCTGAAACCCAAAACACCTTTCTAGTCCTTTGCCAAAAGAATAAATTCATAAAAACATTGGCTGAAACAATGTCCTAATAAATGTTACCCTTTTGTTCTTTTTTCCATTCTTTTCTACGAAAGCTGATTACATCACTTCGTTGTCTATTGTTCATCAATTATGAAGCAAACATAATGTCACATATAATCATGATTCACTTCGTTAGAAGTCAAAGTGACAGCTTTGTGCATGAACTGAACGGATGCCAATTTTATTTGTTGATGTCAACCATTATGATGGGATGAAGAACGAGACATCTTTCTTTTGTATAATAATTTATGTTTTTATCCGATAACTGTTCGCTGGTTTGTTGTATGTCAGTCTAACATAGGACTATGTAGATCCTGGCCGAGTTTGTAAATAACTTCCGTCCTCTCATTTGTTTAGTATTTCACTATTGAAGAGACATAAAATCAGCTCAGATTAGACGCTATTTCCGCTAACACAAAGAAATTTGACAAAGGGTTTGAAGGCTTTATTTGCTTATCAAACTGTGCATGCAGCGGTTTTTAAAAATATACTTCTAACACGAATAAGATTCATAATCCAGCTATGTCACATTTTGTATATATCCAGAGATGTATCTATTAGAGTACACTTCCCTCAAACAATAGTCTGCCATGTTCAAGTTATTAGTCTTCCCGTCCGTGTACCTTTAATAAGATATGTTTGAAAATTCATCTTGGAAATTGATGGGGAACGTGAGTCTAAATGATAGTCAAGGTATAGGCTCGATTTAAAGGATGCAAGAACAAAACAAAACGCACTGAGCCAAAATAACACATGAGAGAAACATTATCGGTGAGCAATAAATCAGATCTCTAGACAGACAGGAATTGAAATATATGAGAGCAGGCGAAGAGTTGCTTTGATTTTTCATAAGCAACTGTTAAAGTACTATGCACTTTTCCACGTCACATTGAACAAAATGCGCAATTTCAAAATGGCTGGAATAAATAAATAAAATGTGCTGATGATATTTCCCCACGGCAAAACTCACTGATAGATAATCATAGTTTAGGAGTGTATAACCATCCTTCTTGGTATAAAAGGTTACCACAGTTTTTGTCATCTTATGACTTGATTATTCTTCTTTTTCGTGGTCTCTTTTGATACAATGCTGGCTTTCTGAACCATTATTTACAATACGCCTATGATTGCAAAGGCATTCGAGAAGTCTGCATTCGACAAATTAAATCAAGGGTAATTTCAATTCCCTTTTGGCCCGTAGATATCATACTCGAATTACGTAATGCGTAATTACAATGATCGCACATGACTGTCTCTAGGTGGTGAACAGGGATAGTGAAATTGCCGTAGGTTGATTTTGTTGAGAAAGTCGTTGCGATTGTATTGATTTTTCAATTATTTAATTTCTGATTTAACTCTTTCATCATTATAATTTTATTCATTTATTTTTGTTTTCGTCTTTAGAAGTATAGAAGCAAAAGGTAGAGAGATATTTCATTTGAAGTAAATATGAGAGGTCTTGTTTATCTCAGTTTGTTTTATATACTTATTTTTCTTTATCAATTGTTTTGCCCTAACATGCTGAACATTCCATCAAGTTTGTGATCACAGTTCCGTTCCGCTATTGAGAAGTGTTTCAAGGAATACTCCCGCTATCTTCCGCTCGTATTAATATCAGTCTCACTGTGGTATAGCTAGGATCATGCCGAGCTAATGGTTACAGTTTGTAACAGGTGTAATGAGGAAAGACTACCATCTCGTCTCTCGTGGTTACACCTACCCCCCCCCCCCCCCTCCCCGCCTGCTTGCTTCTTCTCCCGAGACTCATTAAAGATGAAGTTGAGTTCTGGTCATGCGATTACATTGTGAAAGAAATGGTGTGGAACCGACCAGAAAAGGTTGATCATCTAGCATATAAGAATTTGTGTGTATTGCAAGGTTCTGGAATCATCAAAATGATAAGAAATTTGGCCAAGTCTTGGTAAAGTTACAAACACTGCACAGAAAGAATTATGGGACTACACGAGCACGTGGCGTAATAAGCCGGCCCCCCGATTTTTACGATGTTACATGTATATTTAGAATATGAAGGCATTTGAAGAGCCATGCTTTTCAGGGAACATGTCTTAACTGATGTTCTTCCACACTTGCATAATAAGAATGAGTAATGCTCACAATTTATTTTTCACCTCTTCCCAGAACTCAACCTTCTCTTTAAGTCATCTATTACTCTCATCATAACATGACGAAATATTTTTCTGAGTACCTTTTCTTCTCATGGAACTATACAAGTATGTTATTGGCCTCTTTCCTTGTACTGCTCTTTCCCATTTTTTTCACGTTGTGGTGAAATAGCGTGACAATAAAAACGACTAAAATGTATTTCCCAAATTCATAACCCATGGCAAGGAAATGCATTCCTTCATAATTTTATTAGTTTTAAAGACACGTGGCGTGCTTAACAACTTTTGCAAGAGAGAGAATGAGAGACAGAGAGAGAAAGATAGAGAAACAGAGAAAGAGAGAGAGAGAGAGAGAGAGAGCGAGAGAGAGACAGAGAGAGAGAATGCCATAAAGGCAATTCATAAGGCTGATGAAATATATTTGCAAAAATTACACGTATAACTGTGAAATTATACTCTGCCCCCTCCGGGCCCCCTCTCATTAAACTGCTCTGTTCACTGCTATTAAAATTTTGCTTATTTATTGGGGATTTAAGTCATTCATAGACACATTATTTGTACACGATCCTAACTAAATATTTTATGAGGTTCATTCTCATTTTGGTTTAAGATCGTGGCCTGTAGACGCCTCAGAAACAAGTTTTCACCAAAGCCATGACCTTGATTAAGATTTGTATTTCTTTTAAGATATGACACAACTTGATTGCTAGATGAGACTTTTGCTTTCGTTTAAACTTTCCGACAACGAAAACTTCATTAACGTCATTGCATTTCTTAAAAGTATTTAAAGTATCTAGTAGTGTGTAGAAAAAAGAAGAAAATTGCTTTATCGGCTCTTTTCATTTTATACGAATTTTGATCATGTGCAAGCAAACATCTTTCTTCTTTTTGATGTTTTCTCTTTTCTCATGAAAAAAAAGCATCTTAAAAACAAATGTCAGAAAAAACTGTCTGGTGGTATCAATATGATGTCAATGGTCAAAGTAATAAACTGGTAATGCCAGTCATTCCTGTATCCTTTCGAAACTAAACTTCACACATACTACAGTGCATCTAGCGGTCAAAATCCCAGCCTTAAGAATCGACATGGAATCTAAACTCCATTCCCTAATCCTTCTGAGAATTCTACTATGACGCATTCAATCTCATTCAACATAATTTAAACGAAAATTTATAAATCAAAATTCTTTATATTACTTGCTCTTTATTTCAATTTCGGTTCATGTTAACGATCACATTACTAATACAGTCTGAATCCCAAATTAATGTAATCATTATTTCAAATGTGAGGAGCAAGAGTAGTTATAGTGATGAAAATGTTTGCTGTACAGACACACAACTGAGACGTTTAGCTGAAATGCTGGAGGTAGGAAGCAATCATAATACTCATTGTATATTAAACAACGCTTTTCGCCTTTCGCTACTTTAAAATCACAACAATCGAATCCTCTTAAAAATATCATGTTTGCTGCAAGAATACATAGTTTACATGGTTGACCAGTGAGATTATATTAACAAACAAGAGAATTGAAGCCAACCGGGTGCGTAAACTCAAACAAATTGGATTTGATAGCTAGTCAATTTTCTAAATTCATCCCGTTCTTACGGTTGAGCAAATCTTGCCTGACATGAAGAGTAGCAAATTGAACATGACTCCGTAAATGATGGCTTATTTATCATTGGGATGATATTTGTGAACAGGTGTATGAGATGTGATGTTAAAGATGCAGTCTGATGCGTGTATGGAGAGTTGAAGGTGAGCATCAAGATGAGAAGAATGGACTCTGTGTCATTCATATCTCATACAATCTCAAGTTTGAAGTGTGTAACAAGATAGAGAGAGAGAGAGAGAGAGAGAGAGATGGAGAGAGAGAGAGAGAGACTGGGAGAGAGACTGGAGAGAGAGAGAGAGAGAGAGAGAGAGAGAGAGAGAGAGAGAGAGAGAGGGAGAGAGAGAAAGAAAGAGAGAGAAGGGGGCACTGGTCCGTTCACATCGAAACCGGGCTGACCAAAACTTTAAAAAAAAGCAGAAACACGAAGTTGCAAACCATCCAGAGACTCCTAATAAATTGCGTTACTGATTAATTAATTATATCATTACACATCTTTATTCTCAGTTTTCTTATGTATAACTGATTTTCTTATAAAATTGAAGATATGGCGTATATATACCAACAACAACAACAAGAACGTTCACATCGGTTTGGTGCAGTCTGATAGTTGAAGGTTCACATCAAGATGAGAGAAAGGACATGGGTACGTTCACATCAGGCAAAATTACAGATTATAAATCCTGTTGGATATACCAGTGTTGCTTATTTAAAGCATGAATGATGATGATGATGATGATAACTTCTTGTATAGCGCCGGTGTCCCCCTTCGATGGGTGCTCTAGGTGGTTGCTCTTGAATGTCTCACAAATTCAACGGTCTTAGTCAGTGTTTCAAAATAAGATCATTTTCCATTAGTATCAT
This sequence comes from Strongylocentrotus purpuratus, assembly GCF_000002235.5. Classification (NCBI taxonomy): domain Eukaryota; kingdom Metazoa; phylum Echinodermata; class Echinoidea; order Camarodonta; family Strongylocentrotidae; genus Strongylocentrotus; species Strongylocentrotus purpuratus. Next base: position 33,213,123 of record NW_022145597.1, on the reverse strand, counting down.
TCTTGATATGTTGTCGTAGCTGGGAATGCTGACATGAACGTTGACATAGACTCGGCGATCCTGATAGATTGTGGAAGGCTTTTCCACATCTTTGATCCAGAGAAGAACTTAGCTAGGCTCTGTCATCCCAAATGCAATATAGTATTGAGCATGTAGATGGGGGGGGGGGGGGGATCTCCATTGCTTAATTTGGTGGGAGGGGGTGTTTTGGTGTAAAGGCTTTACGTCACAACGAATATCGTAGTCTTAATTGCACTTGTTTGACGGAAGCGTAATACGAATTTACTCTTAATAACAAAAATAGGTGAAAAATAAGTGATTAAAAAAAAAATCGAATATAAATTGATATCGAAAATGTTCGCGATGTATATTCAGTAGATCGGAGCGTTTGATGTTTATTGATTGAAAGAAAATTGCTTCGGTGACCACCTGTACGAAGGGCTTTACTTAGAATTACACGACCACATTTGTTTTATTCTATTGAAACCTGCACAAAAGGAACCTGTCTATAAAGACCACTTTTATTATGTCCTTTGAGCGGTCTTTATATAGGTTTTACTGCATCTTGTCTTTTGCATGGGTATGACTTTAAAAGCAGTGAAAGACTATTCTTGCCATTTGATCGGACTGTGATGTGTAATGCTTGGCGGAAAGAAAATGCATTGTGACGTTTCTCCGTTACCGCAAACTGTGGCATCTCAAGGTTGGAGTAAAATAGGATAACTAATTAGGAAGTTATGATTTTTTTTTCTATGGAAAGCTATGGAACTTAGATAATCACTGCACAAATTGCCAAGATGGTTATCAGTTTGTGACGTCATGTCCTCACTATTTATCAATTACTTTTTATATTTTTATCCCATTAATTTCATTTTTATCCCCAAAACTTGATTTCCCCTTGCCTTTGCCCACGTTACATGATTTGGATTATATTGCGTGCATGACATTTCACAAAATCTTTTATGAATTTGAAGAATAATACTCTTTTCTGAATATTGTATATTCATAATCATTGATTTTTTAATAAATAGTTTATCAAAATTCACATTTCCCATGATTTAACTGAAAGAAATTACTCTATATTAGTGCATCCACACAAAAACATATTACTATCAATATAGCTTGGATGCTGGTGTGAGGAATTTTTTAGGGGGATAATTGGAAATTAAAATTATCAATATAAAGAAAACAGTTGATGAATTTTTGAGTGAGGCGATGACATCACAGACTCATAAGTGAGTTGCTAATTTGTCATATGATTTTCAAAGTTTTTCATGTCATTAAAAATGTTTAACTTTCTTATTATAGTTATCCGATTTCGCTCAAACTTTGTTTTGATTGGTTTGTCTGATTTTTCTGCTTCTATTGAAAATATTTTATTTTTGAGTGGACTTGCCCTTTAAAAGCCTAAAGAGAAACCCCTTCTCCGTCCATCCTTTGCTTCTCTTCTTGATTTTCTTTTTACTGGTGTATATTTAAAAAAATCTTCCCATATTTATCACTCCATCATTATCATCATCACCACCACCACCACCACCACCATCATTATATACATATAATGTACTTAGAAGTGTTTTACTTTTGTTTTAAGTGGCCCAAACATTGTGGAGCGTGTGTGCAGCGCTTTGTAACTGCAAGGAAAAGGCGCTATATCAAATATCTTTTGGATTGGATTTAATCATCATCATCATCATCAAAATTACCATGTCATTACTATCATCGTGTACTTTCTAAGATGGTAGGGAAGGGGCGGGTTTGTCCTTTTTAATACGCTATTGTTATCAACTATATTTTTACTCTGTTGGTGGAGAATACTCTTCAATTTCCATTCGTATTTTTGTGATAATTTGTCAATTTTTTTTGTTGCATTTATAATGTTTTGTTTTTCCTCATATATGTTCCTGCATATTTGATGATAATTCTTAAATGGGTTTTAGTATTACACATAATTTGATTTGGTTTGATTAGTATAGTTGATGAGGGTTTTACGGTACCCCAGGACCTCAAAAACTTGAAGATGTGTTTCTTTGTAAGCTAATCTGCTACAAGATTCTAAGTCTACTCAGTACCCTGCGATATGTCATTGTGACATGTCATATTGAATGTCGCCCCCTGCTGGTTGATGTCTTCCAGGCATTGTTAGATAGCTGCAACCACTGGTCGCTCACTGGACGCGTGCGATCGAGGCGGCGCGTTGACGAGATGACGAAGAGTGACGAGATTCCGCTTAACCCCTTCATTACTTCAAAATACATGAACACCTGTTGAAAAAAATGTCCTTCTATCGATGACTGTAATAAATCATTACAACGAGAAAGGGGAAATAATGATTTTAATGAATAAATCATAGGATACGCATGTGTTTGATTATTTTAAATAGACAGTATATGTTGCCATCCAGCAACAATTGTTTTCCTTCTTCAAATTTTACAAAAATTTTATTCACATGTGATACATTCTTAATACATTAAACATCCCCGTAAAAATAGTTCAACAACAGCAATAAAGAATGATACTTGTAATTACAATTTCTAGTTTAACATATGTCGTCATTGTAATATTCAGAATACTTTATTTAATAGCCTACAATCATATCTCCGTTTCTTCTTACTTGGCCAACCGATTTATTTGTTTTGATTCTGCGAGACAAGTGTCCGATTGTGATGGCAACCTGCCTCTTCCATTAAATAATCAATGTCTGTTTAATCCCAACAATCCAACCTTAAAAGGCTCCTAAAGTCTATTTGACAGAATGAAGAAATCGGCATTCCTTCACGACTGACCTGAACGCAGAACAAAATTACATTATAACCAAGGCATTTAAATCTAATCTCCTTATACTGGCTGAAAATACAATCGGAAATTGGTTGTTCTCAGGCGAAATTATGAGCGTGTTATTAGTACCTTGTGATGTGAGATCTAAGAGAAGTAGCAGAAACAAAACAAATGTCTGAGAGCGACATCGCCATCCGATTATCCCGGGGGCTCGTCGGCGTGTGGATGTCGCTATCGCCGCTTATCAAATTCTATTCGCTGCTGGATATATCGAGGGAGGGATGTTATTTGGGGGAATCTACAGTTACGAATTTCATGAGCATTTTTCTTACTGTCGGTATAAACAAAAAAGATGGTGGTCACCTGTCGAGTTTGAGCGCCTATGGTAATGGAATGACCGTCAGCAGAAGTACCAGGCTAAGAGATGCCGACGGTCTCTATTTTGTTTCTTAGCGGGAACTAAACTATCGTCTGTCTTGTTAGTAAGTGACCTCTGTGACCCCAGTCACATGATTTGTCCTTTTATTTGAATGGATATGGTTATTCATAAATGACCGTAATGATGTGTTCGGAGTTCATTCAGTAGAGGTAAATTTGTATATGATTTCAGGTGAAGGAATATAATTAATTATGATATTTAAAAAAAAAAATTTTAAAGCCGAACCTGACCAATTGCTCCATGATAACTACGAGATTTGTGATGTGAGATGTTAGAGAAGTACCAAAAACAAAACAAGTGTCTAGGAGCGACATTGCCATTCGATTTTCCCGGGGGCTCGTCGGCGAGCATTATAATGGTAGAAATGAGAGAGAAACAGGATTCCTAAAACTTCATCATAGATGATGGACCCTATACCTCTTATTGTAATCAATAACTACATTTGAATCCAGTATATTACTATCAACATTAAATTTGGATAAAGGAAAACAATTACTAATTGCTAGATAACAGCAATAATCGCAATAACATGGGATATCTTTGTTTATAGTCTTCCTTCCCTTTTCTATTTTCTATATGTCGTTTTCGTTTTCGTTTTTTTAAGGGGGGAGGGGTAGCCATTTGATGTGGGGGCGCATGTCCTCAATGCCGCCGCCCCCTAGTTACACCTCTGCTCTCAGAGATCCCAAGTCATAAGAGAACTACATGAGTATGGCTATATGATTTCATTTATATATAAAGATAAACCTATTAACCAAAAATCTTTCAAGTCTAGTGAAAACTTCATCACTAAAAATCCGGAAACATAGTTGAATAACTCGATTTTCTATGGATTGTTAGCTACGACACCCAGGGGAAATACCCGTCGCAGCCAGTGGGAGGTGCCACGTTCTCAGGAAACACGGGTCATGGGAGCAGAGACATGACAGTAACGATTTAAAGAGACAAGAAACACACTATTTATCTTCTTTGGTGATCCATGGCAAGACGGATAACACGCACATTTTTACCACACCTGACAGATCAATGCCATGACATCTGATTCATTTCATATCTTATGAGACCTTGCATGTTTATTGAAATCGGAAGTATAAATCTTTGAAGTGTGGAATCCTTAAAAATCAAACTGACAAATAATAATAATAATAATAATGATAATAGTGTAAACTTATAGAGCGCACACACCGTCCAGGGACGCTCATGGCGCTAGCTCAGCAACAGTTCTCTTTGATACAAGTAAAGTAAACAATTTTGCAATATTCATTTATATAACCCATTTCAATCCTTAGCTCTGCCCGGTGGGGCCCGGTAACAATAACAAGAAAAATTGGTTATTGTCACCATGTAACTCGTTTTTTCTTTCCCTTGCAGATCATATTGATGTCACGATGTGCTGGTCAATGTGAGATGGCTTCATCGGCTGACCCTGTGGTCAGCTTCAAGAGCCATCTACGCCATCCGTTCAAGTACCGATGTCAAAGCTGCCAGGATCATATCTCTATCATGAAAGCTGTTCTGCTCCGTTGCCAGGGTAACGAACGAGTTTACGCCACCTACCGTTACATCCTGTCATGCGAGTGCGCAAGTTGTAAAAGATAGGTAGGCTATTCAGGCTATGTTTTTTTGTTTTTTTTACCACAGTACAGCGATTTTATTATTTCTGGTATGTTAACTCAGTCACACCAACAGACCAACTCCACACCGACTAAAAACCGACGAGATATTTGCCATGCAGGTAACATAACAATTTGTTGTGTCGCTTGACTGTTTGGTATCGATCTTGTCGGTGTGACTGACGTATCATATACTTTGTCGGATATTCCCTTCTTTCCTCCCGACAGAAAGTGACCCATGCAGGACGATAACAATCAATGTTTGACAATCGTCTTGATTCGTGGATGCCTATAGTAGACCAGTTCACGGTTAGCACATTTACTGCAATGACCCTGAATATCCACAGATCTTCAAAACATGAAGAGGTCCCACTTTGTACATTTTGAAATAATCACTCCTACAGCGAAGGAGGTGCTATATAAATAGCCGTTGTTTCCCCTTTTCAAAGAATACTTCTACCTGTTTATCATGGAGTGCACTGAATGTGCATGAATAAATAATGTTACATAACTTCCATGAGCACGTATCCAGTATTTCGACTCCGTGTATTTCAAAATTTGTTCTGCAATTATCTGTATCTGCTCTTGTCCAGACTGCAACCGTGAACTGGCTTATAGTAGTAGCGCCTCCGTGAATCCAGACGCGACGCATATTGCACAAGGACAAAATGTCCAAACCAATCCCCCAAAACAAACAAAAGCAAAAACAAAAACAATTCAAAACGTTTCAAAGCAATTTTTGCTATAGCCATATTGCAAGGATTTGATTCAACTTCTACCGCGAATATGAGAGGAGAAATAACAAAACAATATATTAAGACTGTCAACATGGTTGACTGAAAGAGATTGTCACAGTGGTTTTGGGTGCCAATTAAGAAATGCACTTAGTTAGAATTATTGGTGACATTATGAGACCATGAAACTGTTATCGAAGGCCTGTATTTCTTGGAGAATCGACCTTTTTGTGAGCTTTCAAGAAAAGTTGATGCATTATCTGCATAAAGGTAGATGAAGATGGGGGGGGGGGGAGGATACAAACTATGGATTACTTGAAAGCCAAAGTAATCGACTTTCAGTTCGTGTTTGATGCCTGGTTCCGAAAGCATTTGTGACTGTAATATCATCGAATAAAAACGTTTAAACCTATAGTATTTCGTCGTTTTCTGCATGTTTCGATGAATGCTTATAATTTTCACGTATTCTACCGTTTTCATTTTCAGATACGCCATACGGGAAACGGACACCCTTGGAGGATCAGTGGTATATGAACTTGGAAAGATTGAGTCTGTTATACTCTACGCTTTGTTTGCTTCTTATTAACAATGATCCAGGCATCGTAATCGATATGAGCCCTCCTCTTTCTTTCGGTCTGCCTGTATATTTTCTCCTATTTCCATTCTCTCTACCTTCCTCTCTCTCTCTCTGTCCATCTCACCCACCCCTAATTCTCTCCGCCAATATATATCTCCCTCCTTCTCTCATCCATGTATACATGCCCCCTTCTCTCTCTCTCTCTCTCTCTCTCTCTCTCTTCATCTATCTTTCTCTTCAAATCATATCCTTCTCTTCTCCTGTTCACTTTCCACATCTCTTTGATTTTCATCTGCTGCCACCAATCCTCCCCGTAGGCCAATCATTCTCTCCGTCACTCAGTTCTTCTGATGCCCGTATCATTAATTTTGTACAAAATCTTGGATTAAGTGACATACAAAATAATTTGTTATGATATGATATTTGTTTATGATATTATTGATAAGATTCGTGGAACTGTATTTGACGCCAACCTGCCCTTTTACGATTTAATCGTCACCGCAGCGGAGATGGATGGACGAACGAGGCAATATTGAACTTATTTGTCACATGACTGATCATGTGACTATGTTTGCACTGATCATCTAAAGTGTGCTGAAGGAACATTTGAAGCAGTGACAGAAGAGAAAAGGAGCGACATTAAGAACCATAATAACTTCATAATTATGTGTTGTAGATGGTTATCTGTGACGTCGTTTTCGAATGTTTGAAACCAACCGGGCAAACCGACAAGAACCGATGGAAGTTCTAAATGAGATATTCTTATCTCATTGATTATTTTCTAAATGCATATTAAATTAAAACGTGATTATATCATACACAATGCATGCTATATTTCAATAAAAATCAACGTGTGTTTACAAACCATTTTATTCATGTTCGTGTAATGGAAGACCAGTAGTGTCGTACCTGGCACAGCTGAATATGGGTTATACAGCCGTTTCATTCATACTTATGTATATACTTGTATTGTATGTTTGTTTTTTAACAAACGGAAAATAATGCTACTATTACTACTGAACAGGGGCGGATCTAGCTTTTTGCTAAGGGGGGGTTGACCAATAATGACGATGCAGAGCATCGTCCACGAGCCGCGAAGCGGCGAGCCGATTTTTTTTGGGGTGTTTATTTGAACCCCGTAAGTGATGTTTTCCTGGCATCTATTAACACAATGGAGACCATAAAAAGCAGTGCATGAACACGTCCGTATTACACCCCATGTATGGTAAGTTACCCTGTATGCCAACTTTTTTGCATGATTCAAACATACCTTCCAGTAAAAAAAGATGCGAGACTGGATTGCCGCAACTTCTTTGCCCTGTTTGCTTCCATATTGCTTGTCACTACACTCAGACCAGATTGATAAAAAAGTGAGCAACTTGAACAAGTAATCCAGGAAATGAGCAGCCCAGCTCAGCGTGCGTTGCCAGGTTAAATCTTCACAAAATCCCCACCCAAACGACACTTAAAATATCCCCAAAGTTGCCAAATTTTGACAGAAAATCCCCAAATTCGTTTTTCATAAAACTCAATATTATTTTCATTCCCAAATATTTATTTTTCATCCCCAAAGACTTCAACAATCCCCCAATTTTTTTTTTTTTTTTAATGTGGGGATTTTGGGGATGAGAATCGGCAACGCTGGCCTAGCTTGTCACTTCGGCGGTGGCCCGTGTCCTCAAAAAAGCTGATGGGGGGGGGGGGGGGCAAGGGACTCTGTGACATTTGTTCGCCCAACCCCCCCCCCCCTCCCCCCAAAAAGAAATAATAATAATAATAATAATAATAATAATAATAATAATAATAATAATAATAATAATAATAATAATAATAATAATAAATGAAATAAATACATAGAAATAGAATAAAATAAAATTACAAGTTTAAAAAAAAAGATAAGATTTACAAAAATGGTCCCCGGATTTTTTTTTGGGGGGGTTGCAACCCCCCCCCCCCCCCCAACCCCCCCTCTAGATCCGCTTCTGCTGAATACGCATGTTTGGTAATGAAAAGTGAATTTATTATTTCATTGTTCCGATAGACGATCGAATCAATGTTTGTGTAAAAGTAAAATGTTGCTAGAGGCACGTGACCCCAAATCGAATGTCACACCCCCCCCCCCCCAAAAAAGGGAGGGGGTACAAAAGTGGATCGGCGAGAAGAGGATGACAAGACCTCCCCTAATCGATGGCATTGTTAATTTGCATTTTAATCATGGAGCTAGACTGGTGCCCCCTTCCTTATACATTTTTTGAAAACCAATAAAGTCCAGCTTTGGAGCACAATCATGATTTGATTTTTTTTCTTTTGCTCTTTGTTTTTTTTGGTGTTTGTTTTGCTTTGATGTCTTTCTCCATGGTTCATTGGGATGCAAATTTATTGGAATAGACCATCAAATGTAATCAAATTAACTTCACAAATCTTTGTTAAAGTGCCTCTTTACAATTTATTTCATTCACCTGTTTACGAATAATTGTATTTCAATAGTCAAAATTCGAATTGCATACATCAGTTGTTGCTAAGCAGAACATCTAACAACACGTAATGTATGCAAATCGCATTCTGACTAGTGTTGTCAAATTTGACTGATTCAGCTAGTTGAAGAGAAATACGAGTGTGTGTAAGTGTATGATGATGAGAATGGAAAAGGGGCACTTATCAGAGGTGAAAGGGGGGCTTTTCATCAGAGGTGAAAAGGGGCAGTTGTTAAAATGGGAAGGGGCACTTATTAATAGGGGCAATTCTCAAAGTAAAAGGGCACCTTTACATGTAAAAGGGGCAGCGCCCCGGGAGGGCCCCCTCTGCTGTCGGTTCTTGCTGAAAAGTTGTTAGACAGTTTTCATGTTATTTTTGTCTTCTTAATATACATCCACATCCCTTCCCAGATAGCAAAATATCTGGGGCCCATCTGGGTTTTGTATGGGATGGCTAAAGCCCACGTGGCCCATACAAAAACCAGATGGGCCTTCCCACCCAGAACCCAAGCATATGGGCCCCATGTGGGCTCCATGTGGGTTTTTGGTGGTGAAAATCGCACGTCAAGCATTGGCTGAGCCCAGCTAAAAACCAGGTGTATACCAGATGGGCCTTCCCACCCATAACCCACAACTACCGACACATATGGGCCCCATGTGGGCCCCATGTGGGTTTTTGGTGGTGAAAATCGCACATCGAACACCGGCTATATAGGCCCTGCTAAAAACCAGTTGTATACCAGATGGGCCTTCCCACCAAGAACCCACAAGTACCAACACATATGTGCCCCATGTGGGCCCCATGTGGGTTTTTGGTGGTGAAAATCGCACGTCGAACATCGGCTGGGCCCAGCTAAAAACCAGGTGTATACCAGATGGGCCTTCCCACCAAGAACCCACAAGTACCAACACATATGTGCCCCATGTGGGCCCCATGTGGGTTTTTGGTGGTGAAAATTGCACGTCGAACATCGGCTGGACCCAGCTAAAAACCAAATGTATACCAGATGGGCCTTCCCACCAAAAACCCACAAGTACCAACACATATGTGCCCCTTGTGGGCCCCATGTGGGTTTTTGGTGGTGAAAATCGCGAGTCGAACATTGTCTTTGCCCAGCTGAAAACCAGATGTATACCAGATGGGCCTTCCCACCCAAAACCCACAAAATATACCCAGAATTTGCATAATGAATATGGGGTGCGTGCATATCTATGTTTTTTTTACAATTTATCTGAATTTACAGGATATTTCCTAATTGCTGATGATTTAGTTATAAGCAATTCATTTCGAAAATACTATTAAATGTAAATTGCTAATTATTAGGACATTTCACTACTTTGTATACATTACATTTAATTAAACATGAATTAGGAAAAACACTAACTATGACCTAAAACAGATTCAATAAAATACAAGTATATGGAAATGTCTCATCACCGCAAAATAACCAAATCTTCTTAATACCAATGCCTTTAGATTGGAAATTTTAGACGATGTGTTGTTAATTGCCAATGGCAAAATTAATTAGTACAAGTGCTACATAAATTACTAATTAAGTCTGCTAATTGGAGCTAACAACTGGTTGAAAGTTGTGCCAAATGGTACGACTGGTCCAGTTAAACCCAACTGGTAACCCTGGAAATAGAAATGGGATAAATGAATTCAGCAACTGGGTAAAAATAGAACCCATTTAAACAATGAAGCCCATTTAGAACCACATTGGCCCATACGGGACCATATCAAACCCACTTGGCCCATATGGATCCCATATAAAGACCCGCTTATAGCCCATATGGGGCCCATATAGAACCCACTTGACCCATATATAGAATGTGGTAGGTCCCACATAAAACCCACATGGCCCATCTGGTGCCCAATAGGTAACCCTTGTGTATATTGATGGGCCAATTGTGGGGCCCATCTGGGTTCTACGTGGGCCCATCTGGGCCAAGTGGGTCCAATCTGGGCCGCCCATCTGGGGCCCTTCTATAACCCGGGTGCAGATTGCTGGGCCCCAGGACCCAAATGGGCTAAATGGGCCAAGTGGGCAATAGATGGGCTGGCCCATCTGGGCCAAGTGGGCCAGCCCAGTTGTAACCAGATAAAACCCAGATGGGCCCCACAACATTTTGCTATCTGGGTTAGGTTTATTCCGACCCCCCCCCCCCCCCCCCCCCACTCCGGGAACGGAGGGACCGTCATAGTGTTCCCAAAATCTCAGACTCGTAACAAAGAAAAAGATCTGCCCCTATTGACTTTACACACCGGACTTATGGGGGGGGGGGGGGGCGGGGGTTGCTGAAAAGGGAGGGAACATGCATATGCGTACCCTAAGGGGGGGGGGGGTACTATAGATTTTGTCGGTCAATTGACGTTTGAGTCATTGCATGACCCAAAACAAACAAATACACAAAAAGGAAATTCACCCACCTTCTACCCCACAAACGCACATAATATGGGTGCAACAAAATGCAAGATGCAAGACATGTCAAAGTAACTTTTGCGCTAATTTTTCTATTGCGCAAGGAAGTGCAACTTAAAAAGTAGGCCGAGATACCTTTACAAATTCTTGGCACAGTGTCAGGTATATGATTAAAGAATAAAGGAGTTGATATATATGTAGAGTGGATACCTGGACATTGTGGAATAAAAGGGAACGAGATGGCGGATTTCCACGCAAAGGCCGCATTAGTAAAGAAAATAGAAGTCAATAATAACCTAAATATGTCAGAAATGAAAAGCTTAATTACTACAAGTTCCAAACTCCTTTGGCAAGAAAGGTGGAACAAAACCAACTCGTATTTGAAAACATATCAAAAAGATGTTAATAAACCATATATATGCTCATTAGAGAGACAACATTCAACAATAATACATCGACTCCGCTTTGGAGTCCTTGGACTTAACCAGGATCTCCTCAGATTGGGAATTCATGCTACTGGTTTCTGTAATAGATGCCCCAGTGAAATAGAGACTGTAAAACATTTTTTAGTACATTGCCCTAACTATATTATAGAAAGGGCTATGTTTCTAACAGAAATTAACGAATCCCAACCTGAAAAAATTATGGAATACTTAAAAAAGAGTGAGTCCAGTATACAAAAAGCTATTGTACGGTTCTTTCTCAGAACGAAACGGTTCCCTATCAGGAAGTAATACCTCCCTTGATGAACAGTAAAATATAATACAATATTATAAATATGCTAAATTACACTCAGTACATTAAAAATATAATAACATAATGTAATAAGAAAATAAAATAAGAACAGTAAAACATAATACAATATTATAAATATGTTAAATTACACTCAGTACATTAAAAATATAATAACATAATGTAATAAGAAAATAAAATAAGAATAGTAAAACATTATACGATATTATAAATATGTTAAATTACACTCAGTACATTAAAAATATAATAACATAATGTAATAAGAAAAGAAAATAAGAACAGTAAAACATAATACAATATTATAAATATGCTAAATTACACTCAGTACATTAAAAATATAATAACAATCATAATGTAATAAGAAAATAAAATAAGAACAGTAAAACATAATACGATATTATAAATATGTTAAATTACACTCAGTACATTAAAAATATAATAACATAATGTATTAAGAAAATAAAATAAGAAAAAGTAACAACAATGATAAAAGGTATGATAAGATTACTGAATATAGAAGCTTGTGTAGGTGCTATCTTATATACATATTTATGTATGGTGTGTATGTGATATAACAAATAATCTGCACGTACTGTTAAGAAACACTAACAAAGCCCATGAATGTTTTGCTTACGATATTATTTTACGATACTATCTTAAAAGATAGATAAATATAAAACGAAATAAATGTATTTTTAAAAAAATCCAAAATTGAGAGATATAACACGTGCCGTAAAGTAATTTGGCGACAATAGTCAAATCACTGACTAATCGCCAATAACTCAAAACACAACAACAACAACAACATTACGTGCATGTAGTACACATCAAAGAGTATTATTGGCAAAGAGTCGTTACTCCTGAAACTAAACGTGTGAGCATATTGTGGTACAAGCATCGAAGCGTGGCACGTACAGCCTAACGTAACTTTTTTAGTCTTATTCTCAGCAATCCCCGCCTGCCACCGCACGCCTTGAACCGGTACTTACTACCGAAGTAAGGCAGAGTAGATTGTCTTGACTGTTAAGTCTTGTTGCCCCATTTGCCGCTGAGCTGAGTGAGCTGACTTTCGTAAACCCACAGCCACAGGTAAATAGATGCTAACTCTTTATTTACTGTTGTACGTTTTATTTGGATAATATAAATATTTTTTCTGAGCAAAATCAATGTGTAGCACCAAAACTTCCTCGTTTGCATTATTTGCATGTCTAAATCTTTATGTTAAGTCTAGTCGTGATCTCGCGTCGTCTACTCTGGAACCCACTACCACCACCACCACTCCATTGCCACCTTCGTACCCGGCCTGAGCGGGCTGGAAGTTCAAACAGTTACCGTTCAACGAGTAATACATGCACTAGCCGTTCGAATGCGAATCACGATAGTACTAGTACAAGCTTTATTACTAACTGTTAGTAGCTAACAGTAACTGTTGATTCTGGTTTAAACGTGTGTACTATCAGGTTATGCTGCAGTGTAGATTTCGTTTGAATATTTCATTTGAGAAGATTTTGGGGCCTAAAACACTTTGGGATCCGGTAACTTTGTTTGTCTCAGATTCTGAAACAAAATTCTGGATTTAGCTCATGATGCAATGATAATTATAAACCTTTAGGTCAGTCAGGAATCCCATGACTTTTACAAGCCGATCGCCTGTCTGATTGTCAAGATATTTATGATTGGAATTACAAATTTTGAAAACCGTTCACCTGACGGTTTTCATAACATTGGCGTAACCGGGCTCTGCCGGGGTAGCGTTCTGCCTTGCAGTCTCTCAAAACCCGGTCCACGCTCTCGACAATCAATTATCTCTCTCAGTGGGCTCTCACAAAAGTATATCGTGTAAGAATTAACGTGGACAGCTCTCATTTTACTCACTCCCGCAATCACTGAATGTCTGACAGGAACTCAAGAAACAACACTTGCACAGTATATCTGCAGTTCAAGTAACTTTACTCGTTCCTGGTAACGGATCGACCTGTCGCAACGATCGACAGGTCAACACCAAACTGACTGACATCTCACGATGTCCACATATATATTTCACAATTAACTATAACGCCCTCTACGTCTTACTAAACCATTGGACTAGTTATGCTACAACACTTTTCATAACACTACAGTCTATTGGGGAAAAAGAGTATGGTAAAACCGGTCACTCAAAGATTTTTACTTTTTTGAGGCACTTCTTGATCATTTTGAAGTGCAATTTTTTTAGGGCTTCGATATTACACCATATCACAGACACTGATAACACGTAGGGCCGTGTATCTCAGATTTAACATTGTTAAACGATCCCTTTAAAACAATATTCTCTTAGACTAAGAATAGCCTAGGTCAACAATTCAATATCAACACCATAATTTCTGCAGTCATGACAGTTTTTTGCTGTTTGGAGTGTCCATACGTAACAGAGTTTGTTATTTAATGAGATGTTGAACATGCTGACGGATGCTAAAAAGTTCCCACATAATCCCACATAGTTCTAGGTTTTATTTAAATTGCAATTGTAAATGTTTTAAAGACCTTCTTATTTTCATATATATCTTTCCTAAAAGCAACTTCTTGGCACAATTTCTTTACTACTGGACGCTTCAAAAGACCCATCCCAAAGAAGGCTCTACTCTAAGATACCATCATGGGAGTGCAGGGATTGTGGAGATTGGTAGAATCTACAGGACGACCTGTGAACCTGGAATCTCTAGAGGGCAAAGTGATTGCTGTTGGTATCCTTTCTCAGATGGCACAGTGGTTTGTTATTATAAGCCTGTTCAATCTACACATCATGATCAGACAAGGGGCATTTGTATCAACTTTGTGAAACCAAAGAAATTGATACTGACCAGTTACTGATTAAAGTTATGTAAGCATTATAATTTGTTATACTAAAGGAGCATTCCATGTTACACACGTTGAAGTAATATTTTCAAAACTGCAAAATTAATCATGAAGCATACCTTTCTCGTTGGTAGTGATTTTTATAAATGTGCAAAGAGGCATCTCTCCGTGTTTAATAGATCTGTGGATATTTGGAGTCATTGGTAGGGATCAAGAGGTTTGGCCTAGGGATGTTAACCTAAACCTAACTGCAACCATAACTTTAAATTCACAAAAATTCAAGTTTAATCAAGAGCCTAATTACAATGATGGGGGCTCAATATGCCACATAGCACTGAAATAACCAGTGTCCAAACCTGCAAGCCAGGCAAACAGTTGTAGCTAGATTCCACACATAACATACATGTAAGACCGCTCATGGTTTAAAAACATCAGGGGAACATACAGAATGTCAAGTGAACTTAAGTTAAAGTTTTAAAACAACAAATGCATCCACAAAGCAAAGAAAAATTTTAAGTAATTAAGACCACAGGCTAAACTTAGTTCATCACTTTTTCCTGTGTGAACCTACTTATATCTGTGTTTTAAAAGACCCAAAGAAAATTCTTGATGTTTATCTTTCCTTGACACACTTCCTTTGAGATGTGAGTATCTGGTTGAATCAGGCTGTTCTTGGTGTCCATGGTAACAGCCTGTCTAATCCTCATCTTCAAGTCTTGTTCAATCGTATCTGTAAACTCCTCTTCTATCGTATCAAACCAATCTTTGTCTTTGATGGTGCTCCGCCTCAGCTCAAGAAACAAACATTGGTGAGAAGAACTTTACTTAATTAATGCATGGATGAAAAGGTCTTGATGGTTTTAGTCTGCTACATGATATCCAGCTTTGTTATTTGTTTATATGCATAACGATGCAAGCTGGACAAATAAGTTTTAAAGGGTAACAGATTTAGCTTCAAATGAAGAAATTTCAGATAGTTCTAATATAAATTAGATGAAATGAGTTTGATTGAATTAAAGAGCTTTTTTTTAGTAAAAAAATAAAATGAAATATTAGTAGTCAGTGGCGAAATTGCCATTATTTTTTCTAAATTTAAAATGCAATGCAATTATAAAGTAGTTACATAAATGATAAATTGAAAGAAATCGTTTTGTTAATAGTAAATGGAACGTTGAGCTAAAAAGAAATTTTAATGTACGGTAACATGTGTATATGCTAATTGTTTCATGACTGCCCATATAATACATGACATTCTTTGATTTGTTTGAACTATTAGGCTGCTAGACGTCAAAGAAAAAATCTTGCTGCCGCTAGGACGGAGAAGACCACTGAGAGGATCGTTAAGAACTACATGAAATCACATGCTATCCAGGCTGTGATAGGAGAGAATGGGTAAGGATTCATCATAAGTTTCGTATGTCCACTAGAGACAGACAAATTTAAAATAAACATTACAGGCCAGGGCCCTGTAAAACAAAGCTTAGCAATTGATTGTACAATCAAGTTTTGTGATTGATTGCACATAGGGATCAATGCAATCAATTGCAAGAATCAATCTTACAATCGATTGCCAAGCTTTTTGTAATGTGGCCTAGGTCCTATAAGTCGTGCCTCACCTCATAACCAAAGCTACATACATCAGCAGAAGAGACCACACACTCAAGCTCTCTGTTCCTGAGGCAACAACAATAGACTCCTACAAGTACTCATTTTACCCCCGCACCATTCGCATCTGGAATCAACTACCAGCCACTGCAGTTACTGCCCCAACAGTTGCTGCTTTCCAGATGACCGCCCTCCCTGTCATCAGAGGGTTGGAATCTCCTGTAGGATCCAGAATGCTGTAAACCATATAGCAGCATGATTTTTTTTTTTTTTTTTACTTGCACGTCACTGTTTTACTGTATAAAGAAATTGTACACCCTTTGTTGTCTGCATCTTCACCTGTTGTCACAACACATCCCATCCCAGTATAGCTTGGAAAAGCTGCTTCATGGATTACCTCATCAAGTATCAAGTATGTCTCTGTTATGTGAAAAAGGTATTGAATAATAGTGTTGCAGATTTCAATGCAATCACCTCAAGAGAATCAGATCTGAATGCACAGCTTCCACTTCTTAGCATGAATCATTAAGGTTAGACGTACAACCGAGACATCCAATAGCTTTTAGTTTTACCTATATAATTTGGGACACTAATTTTTAAACAATTTATAGTTGTATTTTCTGTAATCATTATATCGTCGCCTGGCTGGCAGAAGGGCGTTGGCTCGAATTTCAGGTAATAAATGAAGCATTAAGCAGAAGGGCGTTAGCAATAAATCGTGTCAAACTTTCATGAAACTGACTTATTTTCAAGAAAAAAATTGTAGCCGTGTTCTACTATAACATTTCTATTAGTCTTTTTAAGTTTTAAACCAATTTTCGGGACAGAAAGCAGTTTAAATTTAAAACAAATCTTTAAATGCGAATAATTCGGAAAGTAGTTTTCGAGTCGCACGCGCTCTAACGCCCTTCTGCCAGCCGGCAGATGATATGTCAAATGAGACCGAACCAGCCCTTTACTCTAATTCATTTATTTCTCTGTTTGTTTTGCTACAGGGAGGGAACCTCACAGGATCTTCCTCCCCTCTATATTCCAAGGAAGAATGAAACTGATTTATATGAACTTCCTCCATTACCATCAAATGATCTTCATGAGAAGAACAGGTGAGTAGACAAGCTTCTTTTTCATCTTCTTCGTGTTGGTTGTCTTCTTCCTTTTTACTTTTCTTCTCCCTCTTCCTCTTCTCCTTACTCTTCTTCTTCTCCTTACTCTTCTTCCTTTTCATGTTCTTATTATTATTGTTGTTGTTATTGTTCATGTTTTACTTGGAATGTCAACCTCCATCTGACATACCTTCATAATGATAATAATAATAATATTCTGTTTTTTATATAGCGCTCAATACATTGATCCAACGATGTGCCTAAGCGCTTTACAGATATATTATTACCCTGGAAATCGGATTCAAACTTACCCACACACAACGTGTGCACATTTTCCACTCCCTGGGGAGCATTCCAGCCAGTCACCATTTTATAAGCGCACACTTCATGCTGTTACCCTGTAATACAATTCTTGGTAAAAAAAATGTCCTCTTGTGATGCAACTGAACAACAATTTATATAAATTCAAGCTAACGATCATGATCCATTCAACCCCCCCCCCCCCCACTTTATGTGGTCTTTATTACCACTATAGAGATCATGACCCAATGTTCGAACCACTCATATATGTGGTTTGAAGGGATTGTTTAGCAAAGTTCAATCTGAGATGCACGGCCCTACGTGTTATCAGTGTTTGTGATATGGAGTTATATTGAAGCCCTAAAAAAAATTGCGCTTCAAAATGATCAAGAAGTGCCTCAAAAAAGTAAAAACCTTTGAGTGACCAGTTTTACCATACTCGTTTTCCCCAACAGACTTTAGTGTTGTGAAAACCGTTTGGCAAACGCAAAAATTGATCTCGATTTTCAATCATAAATATCTTGAAAATCAGATAGGTGATCGACTTGTGAAAATCATGGGGTTCCTGACTGACCTAAAGGTTTATAGTTATCATTGCAGCATGAGCTAAATCAAGGATTTTTTTAAAGACAAAGTTACTGGATCCCTTTAAGTTAATCACATTTTTCCATTCTCAGTGGATCAGAGGATGAGGAGGAAGAAGACCATATATCCATTGCCATGGCAGCTCATCAGGCCGAGATGGAATCGAGATATCAAGACTTGGGAGAGTTAGACATTGAGTCTGAATCATTCAAGGCTCTACCTGTGGAAGTCCAACATGAACTCATCACAGAGCTCCAGGAATCATCCAAGAAAAACTCCTGGGCTAGGATGCATCAGCTACCTAAGGTAGGCTAACTTCTGGTCCTACAAGCCTAAACCTAATCCTAACCCTAACCCTAGGATGTATCAGCTACCTAAGGTAGGCTAACTTCTGGAGGGGGGGGGGGGTGTTTCACAATTCAAACACAACTGCAACTTGGAAAATTATCAAAGAGGTAATGGGAAAAAAAACGAATCCCCCACCCACGGATAATATCACATTAAATGGCACTAAAATACATGATCCTAGTCTTCATGCAAATTCATTTAACTCATTTTTTATGAATATCGGCCCTGAACTCGCCAGCAAAATTAATAGAACTCACGCTCACTTTAAAGACTATCTTTCCAATCAAAACCAAGAGTCTCTCTTTTTAAATCCGACAAATCCTAGCGAAATTATTAACATTACCCAATCTCTTAACAACTCAAAATCGCACGGTTTTGATAAAATAAGTATGTCTCTCCTAAAAGAAATAATGTATCCACTTGCAAAGCCTTTAACTCACATATTTAATCACTCGTTATCGCAAGGTGTTTTCCCTGATCTATTAAAACTAGCTAAAGTCAACCCCATTCTCAAAAAAGATGATCCTCACGAAATTAGTAACTATCGTCCAATTTCCCTACTTCCAAGAATATCCAAAGTCTTAGAAAAGATTGTTCATAATAGGCTACACAAATTTATCACTAAACACAAAATACTCAATTCAAATCAATATGGCTTCAGAAAAAATTACTCAACTGACTAAGCATTAATTCAAATTTATGACAAAATTACAAGTGCCATAGCTAACATAGAGCATGTTATAGGTATATTCTGTGACTTGAGTAAAGCATTTGATACGCTCAATCACGCTATTCTACTCTCCAAACTCAGTCATTACGGAATTCGGGGTCAGCCACTCTTATGGTTTAAAGATTATTTAACAAACAGAAGACAATATGTTACATTTAATAGTTATGATTCTGATCCTTTTTTAATTCAATGCGGTGTTCCTCAAGGCTCCATCTTAGGTCCACTGTTATTTCTTCTTTATGTAAATGATATTATCAATACATCCCCCCTTCTTTCTTTTATCTTATTTGCCGATGATACAAATATCTTTTATTCCCATAAAGACCTTAATTCGTTAAAAAATACTTTGAATTATGAAATTAACAAAGTATCAGATTGGTTTAAATCCAATAAACTTTCACTTAATACAAAAAAGACTAATTTCATGTATTTTAAACAGAATACAGAAACACCTATATATATTAAAATCGATGGTATGCTACTAGAGAAGAAAACTAATTCCAAGTTTTTGGGTGTTCTTAAAGATGAAACCTTGACTTGGAATGATCATTTACACCAAGTTACAATGTGCATTTCCAAAAGTATTGGAATAATCTCCAAGTTAAAGTTTCTTCTACCCCATGCAACCTTATTCCTACTATATAATTCGCTAGTTCTCCCGTATATAACATATTGTAATAGTGTATGGGCAAATTGTGGTTCGACAAAAATTAATTCTATTATCAAACTGCAAAAGAAAGCCATACGTATTTGTACAGGTTCGCATTTCTTAGCTCACACTGATCCTTTATTCTATAAACTTAAAACACTAAAAAATTTCGATCTGAACACTACTCAAGTAGCAGTTATTATGTTTAAGTACATTAATAATCTGCTTCCACCATCCTTTGATATCATGTTTAGGTTTAATAATTCCGTTCATTCATACTCTACTCGCATATCTGGAAACTTCCATCTTACAAACCCCAAATTATCAATAACACACAAATCTGTTAGACATTCTGGCCCGGACATTTGGAATGATTTACCCGACAACATAAAGTCTTGTTCAACCATCCACTCCTTAAAAGCTACACTTAAACGACAAATAATACAATCATATGCTCCCCTCTCTTTAAATTAGTATAACAAAACTGTGACTTATTTATTCTTTATCATGCAACTGCTCACTGCACCTGCACTTGCACCGCACCCTCTTGATCACTCAGTTTTTCGAAGAGAGTTATGTCGCCAATTCTTTTTTACGAGGCCGCCATCCATCTCCAGCCTAACCGCTCACGATGGTGGTCTCCTGCGTTCCAAATTACCTCTCTAATTTATTGAAAATATTTCATATTTCTTATGTTATTGTATGCTTCGTACATGTTTATCGAATGATATAATTGTACATGATTTTTCATTTAATTACTTTTGTAAACATTGTATTCATTGTATTTGTTATTGTTCGAAATTTTGTACTTTGACTTTGAATTTGTATATTTTTGAATGCAGAAATAAAATCAATCAAACAATCAAACAAACAAACAAAGATTCTAAGTCAAACTTAACTCTAAGTTGGACTTAGACATTATGGAGAGCCATTTGTAGCCTTAAAATAAAATATATTCAAAAGCAAAAAATTAAAGGATTTTAGACTTTTTTCTATAAATCCCTCATCAAGAACATGAAATCTCCTTGATAATAGAAGATAAGAATGATTTAAATCATCATTTTATGCCTTTTGAAATAACTTTTATAAAATATTTTCCTAGATGCTAACTGCTTTCCATAATTGTTAAGTCCATCTTAGGATCTTTGTGAAACACCCCCTAGTCCTGCAAGCTACATCATCTGAAGGGCTAGACTAGCAAATGCTTGGGACACATGGGTGGTTATCAAACTCAATGTCCTTGCCCCTAAAAGTTTAAAAGAAAGGCTGATACATATTATATCAAATTAAGTCGCTGAGAAACAAAAAACATTTTTGTAAAATATTCCCTTTGCATCTCTATCATATCTTCCTATGTATTGTAGAATAATTCTGGATTCCATCATTGAGCATGCACACAAAAAATGTAATGAAAAACACATTTCATAATCCCATATATATGCATTGAGGTATGTCTATGTTGGGTTACACAATCTGCTTCAATCTGTTAACAAACCTGTACTGTTTTATCCTTCAAGGTATCTCAAGATTTCTCCCAGTACCAACTCAAGAAGCTTCTTAATAAGGGCAAGCTGCGTTTGAGACTAGACAATCTCAGGAAAGAAATGAGGACTAAGATGTCACTCTCTATGACTGCTTTACTTGATGCTCAGAGTATGTCAGGTAGTCAGGTATGTGATACTTTTTTTCTCTCTATCTCTCTCTCTCTCTCTCTCTCTCTCTGTCTCTCTCATTTCTACTCTCTATGACTGCCTTCCATAAGAGAAGTTTTCTTCTGTTTTCTCTTTTATTCCATCCATCATAGATTTTTATTCTGTTTTCATGTAATCCTTTTATCTTTTCTTTTCCCTTTCCTTCATTTTTCGTTGTCCTTCTTGAATAACGAATCATATGTGAGTAAGTAATTAGTTGTTGTTATTGTTGTTTCTATGTTATTTCTAGGTAGATGCAGGTCGAGTAGCATCAGAAGACACACAGCACTACATCCTGATGAAGAAAGGAACCAAACCAGATGAAGAGTCTGAAGATGAGAGTGGTGATGACATCGTCGTTGCGTCCTACGCCGAGAGGGCAGGCTTCGCAACTAGTATGGATCTTAAGATGCAGAAGGTGATGAGGAAACGAGGTTCTGCTCCCATGGCAACAACACCATCAACATCGTCAAAGGATGACATAGAGATTGTACTTCTCGAGGACGATTCCACTCCTGCTAGGAAGAAGAGGAGAAGAGACCTTGGAGGTCAGGAAATGGATGAGAGTGAAGCAGTAAGATTGGATGACAAGGCAAGCAAGGATGAGGCAGTCAAAGCAGAATTGAAGAAGTTCTTTGATCAGCTGGATGCCAAGATATCACCATCACAGAAGCAAGAAGGTAGTTCATATGCACCCATCCCTGATGATGTAGTGTGTCTGGACAGAGTACATACCTCAAAAGAAGCCTTGTTAGAAATACAGTCTGCCCAATCTGGGTCAGCAAGTACAATTCAGAGTGTTAGAACGTTAATGGACAATGTAATTGTGGATGAGGGTTCCACTGAGCATGATTTAACTATGAATATAGGAACAGAGAAGGGAAATACAAGTGAGCCTTTGAAGACTGAGATGAGTGATGCTACTATCAGAGATCATCTTCCTAAAGAACCCTCAAAGGCAACAGAAAATTATAGGACTACAGAAGGTACAAACGAAGAGCTCCAAACAAAAGAAGAGAAATGTGAAATGCTCTCAGTGAGGGATGAGAGTAGGACTAGGACCTTAAGGCAAGTTGGAAGAACTGTAGAAATCATTACCAACATAGATCCAAAGACTGTAGAGAGAACTACCACAGATGATTCACCAACTGCTGATGCAAGAAAGGTGTTCAAGGAAGAAGACAGGGCCACGACCCAGAGGCAAGATATCCTGAAGAAACTCATGAAGAAGAAGGAGGATATGAAGATCATAGAGCCAAAGACTGTAGAGAGAACTACCACAGATGATCCATCAATTGCTGATGCAGGAAAGGTGGTGAAGGAAGATGATAGGGCCACAACCCAGAGGCAAGATATCCTGAAGGAACTCCAGAAGAAGAAGGAAGATATGAAAAACATGATGAAAGCCTTTGAGAGTCGGATGGACAACTTCGATATACTAGATGTTCCTGATGATGATTTAGCATTTGATGCTGAATTCACTTCAGGGATTGGCACAGAAAGTAGTAATCCTGTAGAGATAAGTGCAGAGACTCCTGAAACAGATGTTGGCACAAAGACTCTTGATGATGAGGTGAAAGACACCAAGATTGTTCCAGGTTCAAACATTGGTAAAAAGGAAATTCCCGATGCAGAAGTTGGTGCAAAGACTGTCCATGATGAAGACGTTGGTGCAAAGAATACTATTGATGCATTGATTGCTGCTAAGGCTGGTACTGATGCAGAGGTCAACATGAAGAATGATGTTGATCCAGGAAAGAGGGTTGTTGTAGAGATCACTCTTGATGAGCCTATCCAGGTGGATGGACAGAAAGCAGACTCTGGTGAGTGCATCAATAGATGAGGATACACACTTGATTTAATGACAGAAAATAGGCCAGTCAGTCACTCACTAGTGTCTGACAGTGAAGTCTAGCAACTAGCAAGTAAACGGGTTTCCTTGCATAATTTGAATATTGGGACACTAACGTTTAAATTTTACAGATAGGACATACATGACATATTTATGATTCCTGCAAAGTTCTACAGAATTTGATGTGGGCTGCAAAAGGGACATAGACACATTAAGGTAGATAACCATAATTTAATTGTCTTTTCCATCGGTTGCTGCAAAACTGTGGAACCAACTACCTACTGCTGTGCAGACGGCCTCATCTGTGGACCAGTTCAAAAAACTATTTCAGTCACATCTATTCTGCTAGAAATTACTTATTACCAGCCTACATATACTTTACTGATCTCTGAGAAGTGTCTAACTTTTGTTTTTAAGTGGCCCAAACATTGTGGAGCGTGTGTGCAGCACTTTGTAACTGCAAGGAAAAGGCGCTATATCAAATATCTTGAGTGAACATAGAAATTTTTGACAATTAGAAATGTGGTGATTGAGACATTTGGATTTATAAAAAAAATGACCAATGAACAGATGAATTTAAAGCCTGTTTTATACCTGAATTGATAAACTGTCAACCCCCTCCCCCCCCCCCCCC
This sequence comes from Strongylocentrotus purpuratus, assembly GCF_000002235.5. Taxonomy (NCBI): domain Eukaryota; kingdom Metazoa; phylum Echinodermata; class Echinoidea; order Camarodonta; family Strongylocentrotidae; genus Strongylocentrotus; species Strongylocentrotus purpuratus. The sequence goes on along the minus strand of NW_022145597.1, from coordinate 33,189,003 downwards.
ATAAAAAGGGGGTGTTAAAAGAAAGGGAAGAAATGGTGATTAATGTCTTTAACTCTTTGTTTGCTTTGTTCGCCGATTTGCACGGACGTAGGCGTGCCAACTTCGCATTTTTGCACAGATGTATACGAGTCAATTAGACATTCATAATACCGCTCGCAGTGTGTAGCCACGCGTTGCGTTTACTATTGTTTACATTGTATACATCGCACACTTTCCGGTAAACTGTTTTTCTTCATAGTGTTACATTCGAAATTACCGTGTATTTAGCGGTTTTCTTTGGATTTTTTTTACTGATGTTACGATGGCACCTGCTGGAAAACGTCAACGTGTGTTTAGTGTAGAGGAGGCTCGAGATCTTGTTACTATGGAAGCATGGAGCATGGACTCTGATTCCGACGAATCGAGCAGTGACGAAGACTCTAGTGATAAAAGTGTTCCCTGAGAGTAGACTGATAGAATAAGAATGAATAAAAATTAATGAAAGAGCTAGAGATGACAGCAAGAAAGAGAGTAGACTGATAGAATAAGAATGAATAAAAAAAAATGAAAGAAGGAGATAGAGATGACAGCAAGAAAGAGAGTAGACAGTGATAGAATAAGAATGAATAAAAATAATGAAAGAAAGAGATAGAGATGACAGCAAGAAAGAGAGTAGACTGATAGAATAAGAATGAATAAAAATTAATGAAAGAGCTAGAGATGACAGCAAGAAAGAGAGTAGACAGTGATAGAATAAGAATGAATAAAACTAATGAAAGAAAGATGTATCCTGTCTTGCCGTCATCTTTATATCTTTCTTTTATTATCTTTATTCATTCTTATGCTATCAGTGTTTACTCTCTTTCTTTCCGTCATCTCTATCTTATTATTATTATCATTTTCCTATCTATATGTACCCTATGTCTTGCCGTCATCTGTATATCTTTTTCTTATTATCTTTATTCATTATTATGCTATGAGTGTAATACTCTCTTTCTTGCCGTCATCTCTATCTCATTATTATTATCATTTTCCTATCTATATGTACCCTATGTCTTGCCGTCATCTCTATATCTTTCTCTTATTATCTTTATTCATTCTTATGCTATCAGTGTTTACTCTCTTTCTTTCCGTCATCTCTATCTTATTATTATTATCATTTTCCTATCTATAATTATGTACCCTATGTCTTGCCGTCATCTCTATATCTTTCTCTTATTATCTTTATTCATTCTTATGCTATCAGTGTTTACTCTCTTTCTTGCCGTCATCTCTATCTTATTATTATTATCATTTTCCTATCTATATGTACCCTATGTCTTGCCGTCATCTGTATATCTTTCTCTTATTATCTTTATTCATTCTTATGCTATCAGTGTTTACTCTCTTTCTTGCCGTCATCTCTATCTTATTATTATTATTATTTTCCTATCAATATGTATCCTATGTCTTGCCGTCATCTCTATATATTTCTCTTATTATCTTTATTCATTCTTGTGCTATCAGTGTTTACTCTCTTTCTTTCCGTCATCTCTATCTTTTTATTATTATCATTTTCCTATCTATATGTACCCTATGTCTTGCCGTCATCTCTATATCTTTCTCTTATTATCTTTATTCATTCTTATGCTATCAGTGTTTACTCTCTTTCTTTCCGTCATCTCTATCTTATTATTATTATCATTTTCCTATCTATATGTACCCTATGTCTTGCCGTCATCTCTATATCTTTCTCTTATTATCTTTATTCATTCTTATGCTATCAGTGTTTACTCTCTTTCTTTCCGTCATCTCTATCTCATTATTATTGTTATTTTCGTATCAATATGTATCCTGTCTTGCCGTCATCTTTATCTCTTTCTCTTATAATCTTTATTCACAGTAAAGTCCTTTCATTTCATATCACTATTTCTCTCTCATAATGTCTCTCACGTCCGTTCTCCATATTTTATTCATTGCATACTCCACTCGTCAATCATTTCTGATAATAAGCTCTCTCACAATAAAGTAAATGGAAAACAATGCAATATAGTTTATATTTTAAGATTGATTCATTCTTTCTTTGTATATCTATGGCTGTGATAAATGTACTTGAAATCAATTTTATTGAGGGGTAAAGAAGGTGAGAGAACAGATGCGGTGAACATTCATAATGAGACATTTCAATAAGATGCTGATTATGTCATGTATATCACATATAATATATTATGCCTATACCATTTTTACATGCTCATACCAGTGGGCAAAATCAATAACATTCTCTTATTTCTTATTGACTTATCATGGCACAACAAAGAAAAACATCCCCACGACGTCCCTTTTCATGCCCCGCTAAACCGGACATTGACAATAACCTGGGGTAATAGGGATTTCAATGGGCAGATTAGCCCATTGTCAAGGGTGGCTGAGCGGGGTACTTTCAAGTCTCTCCCTATTGAACTTCTTTTCTTCAACAACCTAAATACTAACCTTCTGAATTGTTAGAATACTTGAGCAAGGTATGTAAAGAAAGGTAAGAAGTCCACCTTTCTAATAGATTCGATTTGAAGATGTCTTATCATTGCTAAATAAGAAATTCTAGAGGGATAAAAAACTGCCGTAAATAAGAAAAATTAAACATTATATAATTATGATTATTATAAAAATGATAATTCAAAATATAACAAATGACGGTTCATCGAAAAGCACGTTTTCCGGTCTACAACTTTGCTGCACAATATTTTTCATCATGATCATCCAGTGAAGAGTTATAGCCTCTTGATTCAGCAGAGTCAATAAAGATTCCCTCGAAATGTGTGACCCTAAAAGAATGTGGCACAGGGGGGTTTTTTAAGTGGCGCATAAAGAGTTAATGTTCACGATTTGCAAGAGGCAGTATTTTCAAGGGGAAAGGGGCTGATTTTACATCTGTCAACAATTTACAAAATATACATTTTAGTGAATGGACCATTTTCTTTCGCATTTTTGTCAACTGCTCTAATATCATTCTTGATGCAGAAGATCCTGTCAATACATCTGACCTGTCTTTCATGACACGAACCTCACTGGACTCGGAGTGGACCTCAACACCATACCAGGTTGATAGTGATGATGATGTCCAGCGTGTCTAGTGAGTAATTCTCTGCATTTTATCGTGCAGCAAAGTCTGTTTTGGGGATTGTTAAACTATTAAAAAGTAATGGTGATACATAGTTACTATATTTACTATAGGACTTCAGAAGTCAGGAAAGAAATAGTATGGAGGTAAAATCATTGTTGAATCAATTTTTAACTTGTATGAAATCGGGGGGATGAATTTCAAATGTAAAGTAAGTATCAATTTCTCATCCTACATGACAGTTCAAGATCACATTGTCGTACATGTACAGCCCCAATAAAAAATGTCCATATTTATCACTCATGGCAAAAGAATGCTTTATTGACATGTGATCTTTGTACATAATATAAATAGTTACAATGACTGGTCTTTGTTTTAATAGAAGTTTCACTGAAGTGGGGGTATGCTGTATTTTGACATCAAAACCTTATGCACAAGCTTGCTGTCTCTGTTGACCCCTAGGCTAATATTAGCTGATAGTTTCTTGTCTCTATGTGCCTCCTATTCTTTGTTCAATTGTTATCATTTCGTGTTTCTGAAGATTGGAATTATTGTAAAAAGTCTCATATTGAAGTTTTCTTTTTTTGTGTAGCATGCAAGAATCTGATCAAGAGCCTGAGATAGATGAATGGCATGGAGTATACGTAGTAAGTATTCAAGATTACAGTCCATTTTATTCACCGTGTAAACAAAAAAGAAAAAAGGGGGGGGGGGGTTCGTTAATACCTCAGTTACACCTCAAGCCTGACTCATAACCGACCCCAAACTGAATCCAAACTGACCCCAAACTGACCCCACATCGAATCCAAGCCTACTGAACGGACTTTGGGCCATTGTTCATGTTGTCGTCTAGCGACAGTTTCATCAGTGCGACTGAGTTATAAATGCTGCTGAGTCAACGAACGACGAGGACTTCATTTACAAAGTGTGACTGTGCCCATTTTTAATTTCAAATGGAACTCTGTAGACAAATTACTCAGAGTATTTGATCACATTCAATATGTGTCATTGAATGAAGGATGTATTAGCACTCAGTATCTGCTAATATTCCTGCTATATTTTTTTGAAAATGATATGTCGCAACAAGGGTAGAGCATACTAATACAGGTTGTCAAATGTATGCTCGCATGCTATCTTTACATCTATAAGGATTGCTATCTGTATATTCTCAACTTTTGCTGTTCCAACTTGTAGTCTCTGTTCTTCTGGTAAGAACCTCCTTGTAGCCCAGAGGACAAGGTCATCTCTTGGAGACAGAGCTTTCTCAGCTGTTGCACCATGTTTATGGAATCAGTTACCAGCTCAAATACATTCCTTAGAAACTCTTGATTCTTTTAAGTCTAACCTAAAGACAGTTCTGTTTTTGAATGCATTCAGTACGTGAATGTTATGATAAACACATTTTGTTCTATCCTATCTTCTTCCTAACTTGTTTAATTTCATAATGCGCCTTGGAATAGTTTACTAGATAGATGGCGCAGTATGATTGCATTATATTATTATTATTATGTGATTGTCTTGGTAGGATAAGATGAACGAGATGGAAAAGAAGTTACATACAGAGAGACTTGCTCTGGAGAAAGAGAGGAGGAAGCAACAGAAGAAATCATATTCTATTACAGACACCATGTATGCAGACAGTAAGGTAAGAACAGTAAACAGTCAAGATGATTTGTGGTATACAATCAAACCTGTCTGTAAAGGCCAAGCAAGAGAAATAGGAAAGGTGGATATTGTAGACAGGTTGCCATTCTAGACAGATGGCCAGTTAAGACACGTTCTTGCAAGAAAGTGACAAGGAATGGGATAGATGGCCTTTGTATAATGGTGGAAATTGTTTGGTTTTACCGTATTTGAAATGGTATCAATTTATCATATGGGGTGTAATGCCTCAAAAGTGCTAAGGATAGACATTCATTCAATGCTATTCTCTAATGGATTAAGGTGAGCAGTATTAAACATAACATCGGACTTAATGGCTCAGAGAGAAAGTACATCTGTCAGTTTGGCCGACATGTAGGTTATTGCTGAAGTATGTGTATTTTCTATTTTATTGTCTTATCCATATATTTGTAAGAAATGTTATAACCATATTCTTTGACTTTTCATTTTTTTTTGTATGAATGTGGTGAAGAAATTCAATTAAATTCTGTTTGTTATTTCTCTATCCTTTCATGATGCCACAAATGAATTAAAAAAATTTTGTGGCGACCAAACTACAAAATGATGGTAATGTTTCCATGTACAGGAGATGCTACAGTGCTTCGGTATCCCTTACATAGAGAGCCCCCAGGAGGCTGAAGCTCAGTGTGCTTTCTTAGATCTGACCAATCAGACGGAAGGTACCATAACAGATGATGGTGATATCTGGCTGTTTGGTGGTCGACGAGTCTTCAGACATTTCTTCTCTAAGAAGAAGGACCCAGAATACTTCAGGGTGGGAGACATTGAAAGGCATCTGTGTGAGTAGCTTTTAAATTTCTACAAATCTGACATGCACTCTATATGAAGGAAAGGCATTCATTAGTTTTATGAAAGGATTTTTAATTGTCATAATAATTTAAGTGATATTGCCTTCAGGGCAATACAAAATCTATCGCCCGAACCAAAGGTGAGGGTGATATATGACAAGTCGTATTACCCTGAATTAGGCAGTCAATATTATTATTATCAACCACATCAGACATCTAGAGCAAACAAGAAACAAGAAATAGATGCGCAATGAAAATTACAAAATACCCCGGATGTTGGCTTTACATTATCGCCCACTAGTTTAACACACATTTTACCATTGACTTATCTGATCAGGCAATAATATTCGTTCATTGGTTTACTGTGTATTATTGACCAGCAAACAACACACAAAATCCCATTGAGTTTGCTGAGCGGTCAATATATATTTCACCCGTAGTTTTGTTGGCTTTTTAATTAAACTTGGAGGGTAACAACATTTGAAAATTGCCCTGCTCAGATGTCTGATACGGTTAATAATTGGGAATAGTAAATACAGGTCAAATTCAATACATGCAAATATTCATAAATGATAGTAATAAAATATGAAATTAGTTTAGAAATAATTTAGATGAAGATCATCATTTTTTGGTTTTGCACAATGGTGAAACACCTGTAGAGGTTTTATCAAGATAGTTTCCTTCTTGGATTATGTATGTTGATTTGTGACTTAATACTTCGTGTTACCTAACTGCACCATAAGAAACTGTTCACTCATTTATGTTTCTTTACAATCCTAGTCAATATATGAATTAAATATTTAATTGTTAGAGTAATAAACCGTAAGAAGCGATTGAACTTTGTGTATCTGTACAAACATTTTTGACATAAGTATTGATATTTGAATGTTGCAGTGTTGGACTGGATCTAGCAGGCTAATGCACCTAACCTATATGTACAAGTATAATTAATAGTGACTCCATATTTTTTACTGTTACAGTATTGGACCGCAAGAAGCTAATCAACCTGGCCTATCTGGTCGGGAGTGATTACACCCTGGGTATCCAAGGCATTGGGTCGGTGGGTGCTATGGAAATACTGGCAGAGTTCAAAGGTCATGGGTTGAAGACACTCAAGGATTTCAAGTGAGTTAAGACCCTTTTATTTTAGCCGTGCTTACGAAAACATGGTATTAGAAGCCACTTCAGGGATATCACTTGGTCAAATGACCCACAAACATCCACAGATATTTTACATATGGAGATGTCTCACTTTGTGCATTTAAAAATAATCACTCCAAAGTGATGGAATTGCTTCATGATTACCATTTGTTTGCCATTTTGCTTGTGGAAGAACACTTCCACCTGTATATCATAGAATATACTGCCTGTGCGTAAATGAATAATGATTACATAACTTTCATGAACATGTATCTAGCAGTCGTCCCGATGGGTTTTTCAGTTTTGATCAAATAACCTTTATCTGCCCATGTTCAGATAGTATCTTCTAAGTGGCTAATTGCAAAGAAATATTGATACCACATTGATGTTTTTGTACTTATCACTACTGTAGCATCTCTATGCATGAGGAATGATAAATGACAGCCTTCTATCTATTTATCAGGCTTTAGTTCATCCAGACATTGGACAAAGCCCTCCTCATAACACTTCCATTCTCTTCTGTCTCTAGCTATCCCAGTCCAAGCGGCCATTCTCATGTATGATGTTAGGTCATCTCTCCATCTTCTCTTCTGCCTTCCTCTTCTTCTCTTTCCCATCCTTGGTTGCCATTCTGTTAAACGATTTGTCCATCTATTGTCCTGAAGTCTTGCTACATGCCCAGCCCATCTCCACTTTGATTCTCTGACTTTCTCCATGATGTCTTTACCCTTTGTTTTCTGGTGTTTGACTTTGTGATTGAATGAATAAATAAATAAGTAAGCTTGTAAGATTGAATACCTTGGATTCATTCTTTGAAAAATAATCAAGAAAGTGGATCAAAACCATGAGAATGAAAACCATTGGAGGAGCTTGCAGCTAATGGCAGAGCTTATTGTCACTTTTGAAGCTGACTCATCTCTTTGAAAGATTTTTTTTTTATTAACCCAACAATTTAAATCCTCACTGTTAGGTCATGGTGGACACAGACCCAAACAGAATGAAGGCTAATAGAGGATCTTACAAAAGAGCTAAGCTGAGCATGTCAGCCCTCCTTTTAAGTTGTCTCATATCTTCGAAAGAATAAAATTAGTGTACACCTAACAATTTTGTCTGACAAACTTTCCCATATGACTTTGTTACTAAGAAAGTGGATCAAAACGATGAGAATGAAGGCTAATAGAGGATCTTACAAAGGAGCTAAGCAGAACATATCAGCCCTCTTTTTCAGTTGTCTCATATCTTCGAAAGAATAAAATTAGTGTACACCTAACAATTTTGTCTGACAAACTTTCCCATATGACTTTGCTAAATTAAGAGGGACTTCAAAATACATATAGACTATTTACAAAACAAATAAAATGAAACATATGAATTATATACAAGATCAACATAATTTCTTAATATGATCATTATAAATTTTCTAATATTTTCTTAACTTCTTCATTATCGCAGTATCTTATATTTCTTTGTGTTTCAAATAACATTTCAATGATGAAATAAAATTATTTATACAACACCTACGTGGATCCTTGTCATTTGATTGGAGGATTGTTAGTCACATGATATTCAATAGATGGTATATTGCACGGTCGTGCATTTTTGGTTATATGCGCCGTGCATTTTTGGTTATATGCAGGCTGCTTACCTCTCAGTCGTGCGCGCGCGTATCCCTGCGTGTATCTGACGCCAAGGCAATCCCAATGTAATCGAGAAGGCTTGACTCCAACTTTAATTTATCTTTAATATAAGGAGTATGAAGGGGTGACCAAAGTTCGCGGACATTTTAGAACATATTACAAAATGTGATATTCGAATTACGATTTCTCATATTCTACACAAATTTATTGATTTCAATTATAACCAAAGGGACGGCGAAGTTTTTAACTACAGATTAGTTCAACTAGAAAATTTTATCGTCGAAGGATTTCGGAGATATCGCGATCTAAAAATTCGATGTCCGATCGTTCGTGCGCGCTGCATCTAAAAAAGTCATAAAAACAACGAGACCTAACTTCACGCACGGGGGTTTACAGTTGATTTATCAAAAAGTGTGATCCATCAAAAATAAGGTAATATCATAATTTGCAAGGCAAGATATCATACAATCAGTTAGTACCACTCTTTACTTACAATTTTGAGGAAATCTGCTCTCAAATTGAAGATTTTCAGACCCTTATCGGTAAGTTGATCATTTTTCGGAACGGATGACGCAAAATATTGCAAAATTTGCCGATCTTTTGTCAATATTTTCACAATTTCGTACCCAATTCCAAAGAAAATTTCAATTCTGGGTGATTTTATGTTCCTCTTTCCATTGGTGATATCAGATTTTCGTAATCTTACTGATTTTTTGAGATAGCGAACTTAGGTCACGCGCGAACTTTGGTCACACCACCATAAAGCATAATTTGTTGATTAACGTTCTATTAGATCTTCTTCGATGTTGTATAAAACAAATAATGAATGTTTTTCATTCGTTCAATAGTGCAAATATTTTCATTCGTTGAAAGATTAACGTTAATTCTATTCAACTCGGCTGACGCCTCGTTGAATAGAATGTTAATCTTTCAACTCATGAAAATATTCGCACTATTGAACTCATAACCATTCATTATTTGTATATTATTAACCCCTTTGGATTGGTTGGTACTTCCCCAAAGTTCCGCTTTACGTAATCTCTGTATATCTTTGTTACTATAGATCGTGGTGGTCTAGGACCCAGGACCAAGGTGTGCCATCATTGAATGCCACCAGGTCTAAATGGTGCAAGTTGGTCCTACCAGATGAATTTCCCAATCCCCTGATAGCCAAGGCCTACACAAATCCAGCCATCGATGAGTCTGAAGAAGGTTTCCAGTGGGGATTGCCTGATCTTGGTCTACTCAGAGAATATCCTTTCAAGTTTTCTCACAAAGAAACGTAAAAAGATACCTTTGATTAGCTAGTTTACAGATTTGACAGTCTATACAAAAACGTTTTATAAAGCTTTTGTGAAAGGTTGGTTAAAGAGCAAAGAAACTTTTAGTGCAAAGTATCATTGTTTAAGGTACCAAAGTCTGTTAGAAGATTATTTGTATTAAAAACATTTATATACCTCACTTAAGTAATCCAGCCATCTGATTGGTCGAAATTGCATTCATAAACTTCAACTGTTCCTGTAAAATTCCCGGTAACCATGCATAAAACATTTAATATTTTTAATAACCATGGTTATTAAAAAAAATAGGTCAGCCTCCATGGTTACCCCATAGGTTTACATGTTAAAAAATGGTTTGAGCGATCGAGGATACCGTATGTGTGCGAAGATTGGTCGGTAATTTCAATACAATTGAATCTCGATCGATCTTACCGACAATTTTATCTTGCATTGTTGACATGAAGACGAAAATAAACTTCCAAAAACAAAAAAACAACATCTGCCGATAGATCTTGATCTCAGTTCGTGCCAATATGCATTGCAAAAGTAAAAGAAGGGTGCTTTTGCGAAGCATTCATCACGCCGAAGCCGGTTTCAATCCATTTTAATGTATATATTGTACAAAACTGCCAAGCATGTGAACAGCGCGCGATGGCGGAGTGGTGTAAGGCGTTGGTGTAAGATTCATCACTCATTGTACGCAAGAGTTCGACTCTCACCTTCGACAAAAAAAAAAGTATTTTTTATTTTTTATTTTTTAGTCTATTTTTTTTCGGCATATAAAAGTATTAATGACTGCTTTAATATTCGAGAAATAGTTGTTTTTATACGCTCTCGGGAAGGTTACAATTGGGCTATTCCCCTCGGCACGCCTCGGGTAATAGCACAATTCTAACCTTCCCTTGAGCGTATAAAAACAACTATTTCTCTCAAAGCAGTCATTAATACTATACTGTTTGACAAGTGCATGCAAAAGTGATGTGAAACTTGCTACTGCCTACAAGTTTTACTAATCCTTGTTTTCATAGTTATTTTGCAGATTTGAATATTAACTGTGGTTTTAGTTTTAATCACTTCTGTGACAACTAGCTCTCTAGATTATCACAGTGGACAGCTATTCCAAGCAGAAAACTATTACTGGAAAACTAGTCAAATTACCTATTAAATAGTTGTCAAAGGGTAATTTAAGTAAAGTTCAGGGGTTAGATTTGAGACAGATTAAGGCGAAATATCCAAACTTTGACAGCACTGTTATATGTAGTAAATAGAGTTCTATTCCTTGACTGTGACATTGTACGTTTGCTCGTGAGCGGTTCGGTTGGATGAAGACAAAGTTAGATGAGCAGCTTCTCCCGGTCTTGCAAAGGCTTAATGAGAAACAGGTAAGACATGTGTGTAAGAGAGAAATATCCAGTCACACTGGCTTTAGCAACTACCTGTGTAGAAAGACCACCTGTTACAAAGACCACCTGTTACAACGACAAATATGTTTCCCTTGTCCATTGTTTCTCATTAGGGGGTTTTCGTTTGTCACGTCGACATAGTCGACGTCTAATATGTGACGTCATTTCCGCGATCTGCGCATGCGTCGGGTCGTCTGGCGTCGTCAGGCCACATTTGCGAACCCGTTCATCGATGATTTGAGGTTCGTCAGAAAACTAGTGACCCGTCGTCAGAATGACGTCATCTTGCTACATCGCAGCGTAAATCAGAAAGTAAAAACAGAAAGAGAAAGTAATAGAATGATTAAGAAAACAAAGAATAACATAAGAAAAGGTGATAGAAGGAAGAAACAAAGAATAACATAAGAAAAGATGATAGAAGGAAAAAACAAAGGCTAACATAAGGAAAGACAGAAAGAGAAGGTGAAAGAAGGGAAAAAACAAAGAATAACATAAGGAAAGACTGAAGAGAAAGTGTAAGAAGGAAAAAAACAAAGAATAACATAAGGAAAGACAGAAAGAGAAGGTGAAAGAAGGAAAAAAAACAAAGAATAACATAAGGAAAGACAGAAAGAGAAGGTGAAAGAAGGGAAAACAAAGAATAACATAAGAAAGGACAGAAAGAGAAAGTGAAGGAAGGAAAAAACAAAGAATAACATAAGGAAAGACAGAAAGAGAAGTGAAAGAAGGAAAAAAACAAAGAATAACATAAGGAAAGACAGAAAGAGAAGGTGAAAGAAGGGAAAACAAAGAATAACATAAGAAAAGACAGAAAGAGAAAGTGAAGGAAGGAAAAAACAAAGAATAACATAAGGAAAGACAGAAAGAGAAGTGATAGAATGATAAAAACAAAGAATAACATAAGAGAAGATGATAGAAGGAAAAAACAAAGGCTAACATAAGGAAAGACAGAAAGAGAAGGTGAAAGAAGGAAAAAAACAAAGAATAACATAAGAAAAGACAGAAAGAGAAGGTGAAAGAAGGAAAAAAAACAAAGAATAACATAAGGAAAGACAGAAAGAGAAGGTGAAAGAAGGGAAAACAAAGAATAACATAAGAAAAGACAGAAAGAGAAAGTGAAGGAAGGAAAAAACAAAGAATAACATAAGGAAAGACAGAAAGAGAAGTGAAAGAAGGAAAAAAACAAAGAATAACATAAGGAAAGACAGAAAGAGAAGGTGAAAGAAGGAAAAAAACAAAGAATAACATAAGGAAAGACAGAAAGAGAAGGTGAAAGAAGGGAAAAAAACAAAGAATAACATAAGGAAAGACAGAAAGAGAAGGTGAAAGAAGGAAAAAACAAAGAATAACATAAGGAAAGACAGAAAGAGAAGGTGAAAGAAGGAAAAAACAAAGAACAACATAAGGAAAGACTGTAGAGAAAGTGAAAGAAGGATAAAACAAAGAATAACATAAGGAAAGACAGAAAGAGAAGGTGAAAGAAGGAAAAAAACAAAGAATAACATAAGGAAAGACAGAAAGAGAAGGTGAAAGAAGGGAAAAAACAAAGAATAACATAAGGAAAGACAGAAAGAGAAGGTGAAAGAAGGAAAAAACAAAGAATAACATAAGGAAATACAAAAAGAGAAAGTGATAGAATGATAAAAACAAAGAATAACTTAAGAGAAGATCATAGAAGGAAGAAACAAAGAATAATATGAGGAAAGATAGAAAGAAAAATGATAGAATGATAACAACAACAATAACATTAGGAAAGACAGAAAGAGAAAATGATAAAGAATAGACAATGGAAAGATAGAAGAGAAGATGGAAGAAGGAAAAACAAAGAATATCATAAGAAAAATAGAGAGAGTATAATAGAATAATAAACAAAGAACAAAATAAGAAGTGAAAGAAGGAGAAAGTGAATAAGCGCGTGCGGGGCCATTACGTCATCGTGTAGAGAACGTGTGTCGACTTAAAACGAAAAGGGTTATAAGGTAGTGAACAGGACGGGTGTCTGACGTCAATTCGCATCGTTAGAGGACGTGAACGCCGTCCTCATCCACACAAACAAAAAGCCCCTATTGTAACAATGTTAAAAAAAACAATGCATAAAGACCTGGCTTTGAACAAATGAAATCCTAACACACCGCACGATGAGGAATTCTGGGAAGTGCTTTCTGCCTGGCATCTAATGGTTTTTCCTTGTCACGTTGATAAACAAGGCTGTGTATTTAAGTCATGGTTCATGTGATTGAGCCCATAGACAGCATATTGTGTATGTAGCCTACTAAGATGTGTTTCATATATATGTTTAATCAATGCATTATTTTACTATATATGTAGGTCCAAAGCAAGATGACATCATTCTTTGGTGTTGCTCACCTTGGCAATAGGAAGAAGATTGCCAGCAAACGAATGAGGAATGCATTGATGCAGATGGAGAGATCATCGGATGAAGAGGAGGAAGAAAGCGAGGAGGAGGAGGAAGAGAGCGAGGAGGAGGAGGAGGAAAGGCCAAGGAAAAAGAAAAGGGTTTCTACAGGTTCTGTGAAGAAGAGAGTGAGAAGGAAAAAGAAACTTGTGCAGAAACCTACCCAAGAAGGAGGAGAGGAAAAGAATAAATGTAAGCAGAAAGTGAAGAAGAGAGTAAAGAGGAAGAAGAAAGTGGTACTGAACCAGAACAATAATGACACACCACAAGAGCCCAAACAAGGAGCAGGACAGACAAAGAATGCTCCGAAGATTCAAATGAATGAAGAGGAGAGCGCTTTTGCAGAAAGGACTGAAGTCAAGAAAAGTAAGGCGCAGAATGGAAAACTGAAACCAAAACCCAACCCAAACAAGAGACAAAAGCGTAGAGTTCCTACGGTAGATTACGCTGCGATGATGGAGGACAATGATGAGGACATCCCTGATGAAGTTCTCTTGGATGTTGCGGAAGACATGGAGATGGCAGCATTGATGGAAGCAGGAAGCGGGCATAACGTGACCCATGACCTCAGGAACATCAGCAGCTCCGACTCACAACCAAAGACAGGATCTCTCAACTCTAGCATAGATACAGACTTTGTAGAGGAGAGGAGGGGTAAAGGGAGTGGTGGTCAGAGGGGCGGGGTTGTACCTAGACTCGTTGGTGGTGGTGGTGGTGGTGGTGGTAGAAGAGGGAAAGGTAAGAGGGGAGGTCCAAATAAGGGAAAAGCCATCATGAAGAAGAGACCAGGCCAGGGGGATGGGCCAAAATTGTCTTCCAGTGGAACTGACTCAGATTGATTCCAATTGGATGGATATTCCTCTGAATTGATGAAATGCAGATTTCTTCTGTACAAAGTACTTATTTTCAACAGCCTTTTATCAAACATACCTCAACGTTCACCTTTCTGTGAAAACCATGTTCTTGCTGTCATTATGCTCTCTCTCTCTCTCTCTTGACCTAGCATGCCTATGTTTTAGAATGAATATTAGATCATCACTCCGGTACTTCGCAAATTGCATTGGTTGCTGGTGATGTACCGCATTATGTACAAAATCTTGGTTTTAACTTATAAATCCATTCATAAATTGGCACCAATTTTTCTGCAAGAACTTATCCAGGAATACAAACCCTCACGCAATCCACTGTCATCTTTACAATTAAACCTTTTGTCTAATTTGGTGTCAATTTTTTCTTAATATGGTCAGCGCTCTTTTTGCAAAGCTTCTGCTGAACTTTGGCACATACTACCTTTAAATGTCAAAAACTGTCAAACTGTTAACAAATTCAAAACTTGCCTTAAGACACATTTATTCAAAATTACTTTTGATGATTAACTTGCTCAGTTCACATTGATGTATATTTTATATGTATTTTAATTTGTAGGTTTATTTGCATTTTGTTCAAATCGCATGACCATAACTGGTCTTTATCTTCAAGCATTACAGAAACTTTATTTTCATAAACAAATTATTTGTTGTTGTTGTATTTTCATGCTAGGCATTTACTGGCTCCATGTACTGCTTAATTATTGCATTGTGAAAGAAACGTTGTGGAATCGATCAGAAAAGGTTGATCATCTAGCATATAAGTATTGGTGTGTACTGCAAGGTTCTGGAATTATCAAAATGATAAGAAATTTGACCCAGTCTTCGTAAAGTTACAAGCACTGTACACAGACAGATGTATATGGGACTACGCACACGTGCGCGACACATGCGTTTATCGCTCACACACCAATAGATAAACTAATTTACCAAATATATCAATTAGTAGGCGGTTTCCCGGCAAAAGTTTAATCATCATGTATTAGTCAAAACATACTCTTTCACATGAGTGGTAATAAAAGCTTCCATTTCATTTTTTTTTAAATTGGGGCATTTCCAATACTGGTCTTTACTTTTAATATGTAATTGTGTATCAATGTATTTTTGTTTGTTATAGCGCTTAGAGACTTCGGTGGTAAACGCTTTATAAGCACCGTTTTTTATTATTATTATTTTTATTATGAAATAAGATTTTTTTTTTTTTCTAAATCATTGATAAGCAGATAAAGGAAAGGAATGTAATAAACTGAGCTTTTAAGTTACAAAATCAAAAATTTGGATATACCCTTACTCTTCTTTATCTCATTGCTGTATTTTCAGTGTGTTATGAATATAATTAAGATGACAGAATGGAGTGCAATAATGTGATAACCAAAATACTGCAGCCATATTTATTTTCTATTATATGGAGAATTGTATGACATTTTAGCAATAAATTTGAAATTGAAATATACTTTATTTATGTTTGGTACTTTATTTTCTTATTCTTGCATTGATAAACTGCTATGCGCCCCTACATATTTTCAAATGTAGTAACTGAAGTATTTAGAGAGATGAGGATTGTATCTCAGGAAATTTTCATTGTTTTATTTTGAGTCATTTCAGAAAATATGTCAACAGCACTAACAAATTATATCTAGTTACTCTTGGTTGGTCCTCCAAAATAATCGTCTGAGTTTTAACTGGAGGTGTGGGTAGGGTGTATTAATTTGTAGATGGGGGGGGGGGGGACGTCTGGGCAATTTTTAATTTGACAGGGTCAGTGTGGGCGACAGTCTCCGGTTTAAGCTGGTTCCAATCACGCACTGTTCTCATGAAGAAGGAGTTCGATAAGGTGTCCGTTCTTGAGTGGGTCTGTTGGAATTGCCTGTTATGCCCTCTTCTATCTCTGGTCGTTTTAGGTTGGGTGTAGTCTTGATAGTCTACGTCCAGTTGCCCGTACATCCTTTATAACTGGCCTGTCAGAAAACGTCTTTCAGAAAAATTGCTTTAGCTAGAAGAAGTTGAGGTGAAGACTGAGTGTGGAAGAGAGAGAGAGAGAGAGAGAAACGGGTAAAAAGGGGGGGGGGGGGAATAGTGGGTAAGAATACAAGAAGAGCGTGAGAGGGGGATAGAGAAGAGATGATGAGAAAGGGTGGGGATGGAAAGTGACAGAGAGGAGACAAGGAAGAAAATAAAGGGCGTGAGGGGAGAAAAGCCTAAAAGGTTAGAGATTAACAGAATAGTCTAGTCAGAGGAGAGGTTATTTGTATGCAGTTTAATTTGAAATACGAATCTCTCACTCTCTCTCTCAACCCCCCCCCCCCCCCCCACTCACCCTCCTTTTCTCTTTATCTCTCTCTCTCAAAACACTTGATCTAAATTCCTCATTCCCCTCTTCTCGAAAATTAAATCCTTCTATTCTCTTACTCAAGCATTCTTTCTCGAATGTTCCCTTTCTTTAGCAACATATAAACTGAAATTGGAACATGGGATTAATGTGGCTTTCTAATCCTTCTTTGAGTACACTGTACATTATGTTGACACCCCGGTGGGCAGATAATCCCTACCTTGAGAGTCAGTCCTTTCATGCCTTTTAATGGATCTATTTAAGACCTCTAAACTCTCGACCCACTGCCGTTTGAATATGTTAATCGATTCTCCAACAATAGGGTTTTATCCTGGACTCGATTGTGCTGATCCTGATTCTCAATGAATGCGGGGTGGAAATCGTACAATGGCGCGTCGAGAGTTGTCAAGGAGACGCACTGGTGGATTCTAATCACAAAGTTTCAGATCAGACAGGAAGATTGATAGAGCTTGGTCAAAAATTGTATGAAATGTGTCTAGCCATTGAGGGGGCGCTGATGTCAGGAGGGGGGGGGGGGGGGGGGGGGGGGGGGGTAAACTCTGTGAACTCTGTGAAATGCAAAATAATAAGACTCGAGAGAGGGAAAGGGACATGTTCCGGGTATAATATATTGCTTTACTCTACTATACCCCGCCTCTTCTCTATCTCCCTCTCTTCCCTTAAGTCTCCCCCTCTCTCTATTTTTCTCTCAGTTTTTTTGCCTCTCTCTCTTAATTTTTCTTCAATGGGATGGGGGAGGAACTTATACTCCGTATACCCGCCCACTGCGAATTTCCTTCCTTTAAAAAAAAGTGTTATTCTTTCGAGAACAAGGCAAGAGTCAATAAGCCAATGATGCATATAGTTTTAATGGGTGGATTCTAAACCTAATCACGGTCCGGCCTACATGTTCCGGGTATCATATCGTTTTCCTTTCATATTGCTTTATACCGGCCCCGCCTCTTCTCTCTCTCTCTCTCTCTCTCTCTCTCTCTCTCTCTTCCTCTCTTCCCTTAAATCTCCTCCTTTCTCTATTTTCTCTCAGTTTCTTTTCCTCTCTCTCTCTCTTAATTTTCTTCAATTCGATGGGAGAGGAACATATACTCCTTACCATCCTACTGCAAATTGTCTTCCTTTAAAAAAAGTGTTATTCTTTCGAGAACAAGGCAAGAGTCAATAAGCCAATGATGCATATTATTTTAATGGGTGTAACCTAATCACGGTCCTAGTCTTCTTTGAAGTTGGTTACATTATCGACCCGGAAGCAATGAAGAAAACTTTGGAAACACAATGAATATACATGTACCAGTAAAGGGAATGATCTGTAAAGAAAGAGGATTGACTAACAAGCCGTGTGAAAATATAATGTTACACTATATCTTATCGTTACTCAATAATACGAGTGTAAGCACAAGAAATCAAACTCGAATTTGCTTTAATTTGGTAGTCAACTTTATTTAACTGTATTGATCGTAAACTAAATGAATTCAATTTGTTCTGAAATGAAGGACTAAGATGAATGCTATCTTCAAAGTAATTGTTATACTGTCTGTACGATCGTACATACAGTTATAAATACATTGTTGCCCTTAAAGTTTGAGTAATTTTTCTTATCTTTTTTTTTCTTCATGGAATGATTGAGACAATATGATTTATTTTTGGTAGACAAACTTTATATCTTATCAGAACTTTACAGATCAATGTCTGTGAATCTCGAGATTGATCAATAAAGTTCTAAGAACATGAAAAGTTTATTTATCAAGAATAAATCATATTGTCACAACCATTTCATGAAAGAAGGTATGCCTAATTATTCCAACTAAATGGGTAACAGTGTATATCTCAATGCAAAAAATTATCTTGAGCTTGTAAAAAAATAGCCAAGTAATAAAGCGCCTAAACTATATACCTTAAACATTTACATGAATCCGAAAGCCAAGTTGCCATGGGAATCATATATTTTATTATTTTACTATTATTACTTTATTGTCTCCAAAGCTTATTGGGCATAATAACTTTAGATGTAACGGTTGTTGTAATATATATATATATATATATATATATGTATCCACCTAAAAATCGGACTCTACATTATTTAAAACTCACTTTTTGGTGTTTACGATCATGGGCTTTCCGTTTCTAAGGTATGATGTAATTTGTAAAAGGATTCTAAACTACCTACACTGTATATTCATAGGTCGATAAGTTCGATAGATGACACAATAACAACCAGACACGGGATAATCGGCTGACCGCACTCCAACTATAGCTTTGAAGGATGTAGTGGCTGTAGCAGAACAAATAATAAAAGTACTAGACATTTCAGTACAAACAGAAACTTATTTGTCCGTGTGTGCTCTATCATCAAAACAATTTCTCATACACAAATTTGTTTGCAAATGATTGACGTCTCTAATTATTGAAGTTTCTTTTGTGAAGATGTTGAAGTCTATACAGGATACTGTGTGAATGAAACGTGAATTCTCTTTCTCAAGAGAAGGAATGACACAAGGTCAATATTGTGGCTTGGACATTATTGAAAAGTTAATTGCTTGCGGCCAAGCTATACGTATAGTGGACATTACACATTGATTTCTTTGCTTCTGCATGATGATGTTCATCGTTTCGTCTTCTTCATGTTCTGGGAGCGATAATTCACAGATTATTCATCACTACTGATGTGACAGTTTGGGTTATTTCGTGGATATTTATCAAGTATTCTGAGGTAAGTAACTATGTCAGCAACTTCTGTAAATTGATTTAAGAACATACTAGACAAATACTGGTCTAAAAACCATGATCTTGTCTATTAGCCTGTATTATAGCTGTACAAGCTGTTAATCATTTAAGTATTTAATTTGAAATGATAATGTATAACCGCTTAAGAAGACATTACCGACCAAAGAACAGGCATAGTCCTATACCATCGCTGGAATAAAGTAAAGTAAGTATTGATGTCTAAGCAAACATTATGTGCAAATATTGTCAAACTAGCCATTCATTTCCACACTGAGCGGATAACGCTTGAATGTAACCACTTTCTAATCTTTCTAAACCTTCCCAAGTTTTAACTTAAATTCTGGACGCTTTAAAATAGGCTTGCGTTTAAATTTTGGAGGAGATGGTTGTTGTTGTTGCTGTTGGTAATAGTTCATTCAGTATTGCATATATACGCCATATCTTCATGGTACATGTGTATTTGTATTTTTATAAAACAATTCTTAATGTGACATAAAATCGTTGTTTATGTGTCAAAGATATAAACTGTATACTTATAGTATTTAAGATCCGCATTCCACGGATTGCTGAATCCGCCTCATATCGAAAACAGGTGTATAATGCCATATAATGTTTATGTATTAAAACCACATGATAAAAGACGTTTATGGCGAAAATTCGTGACCTAATAAAACTGTTGGTTTTGAAACATGAATTTCTTTTCTTCAATTTTTTGCATCATATTAAATTATGCCGTCACATGGACTTATTATCGGATATAATGAATGAATGTTTTAAAACAATATATATTTTAATAAATATTTAACGAGTCATTCGCTTTAGATCTTCACATTTGAGAAAGTAGAAGTTGATTTGACTAGAAATAGATTTTCGATACCTTCCTCGATCGAAACGGCTGTCGAAAACAACCGCCCTGAGCTCCACGATACGCCACTGAATTAATGCCTAAATATTTTTATACAAAACTTGTTCTCTTCGCTATAATAATTAAATGCCACCGTCGGGTGTATTCTCGTACTCATTGTATGTGCTGTGCAGGTGTATAGATTGACTCAAAAAGGCCTACACAGAACTATATTACTTTGTTACCTATCACTATAATTGTTTATGAAGTAATCAAGATAGAATGTATTGTGCGGAATATAGATTCAAAGTTTCCTGACATCTAGTAATCAAGAATCATAATGCATTTTCCTAATTTATATTCACTTTATTATTGGGATAAATCCCCCCCCCCCCCCCCACGACATGTTCCCGAAATCTCCGGTACAGAGGTACGACTTTTCACGCAACAAAGTGTGGCTCGTAATACACACAAAAATCGGCCCGGGGTGCTTTCAAAAGGAGAGAAACATGCATAAATGCCGGGGATAAATCCCTGTCAAAAACAATGGGAGAGGAGACAAAATATATTATTTTATAAATCTGGTTGCACTGTTTGCACAATCTAAATCTCTTGTCTTCGTTGATGTTCAAGTCTTCATATCTTAAGATTCCGCTTTGTGATTCTTAAAATGCTAGATGTATCCGTTACAAAGTCCACAGGCAAAACAAATACGATGACAGATGATGAAGCCTGTGGATATTTTTATACAAAGTAAAGACTACTAATTTCCCCAGCCTATACATCTGAGAAAATGGGGTAACTGTAAAGTTTTAAGGAGAGCGAGGTAGATGTAGAACGAAGTCAAAACTTAATTCATTTCGATATTGTAAAGAAACCTGTCTCAGAATGCATTCCCTACCCACACAAATAGAAGGGAGGAGGAGGAGGGAAGGAGAGGGCGAGGGGGGGGGGGGGGGGGTATGTCCAAGGAGTTAGAGAGGAGGACAGCAAGGGAGAGGATTTATTGGTAGATTGTGTTTTAATAAAAGAAAAATTGATAATTTAAATTCTGTATAATAATATGTTGAAAAATATGAAACTCATTTTTTTAATTATTAAGTTGGGATGAAATAACTCTAGTGAGCACTAACACACACACACAAATCATTTTGCCCCCCCCCCCCCCCGAAATTTGAAAATCGCGCCGACCAATATTTCGGTCAGGGGGAGGGGGGGGGGGGGTAGGAAGCACTACAAAATAAATTGCCCCCGACATTTAAAAAATAAAATAAAAAATGGTTTACTGTTGTGTTTTTTTTTTGGGGGGGGGGAGGGGGTCAGCCCAAGTAGGGGGGGGGGGGGTAAACCCCCTAACCCCCTCCCCTAGATCCGCCCATGCCCTGCTCAATCCAGAGAGTCATTACGTATTCTTTTAGATGAAGAATTGAAATGGTCTAAACAAATCGAAAACGTAAGTAAACTTACCCAGAAAAACATTAGCATGATAAAGAGAGCTTTTCCCCTAAACAAATTCTTCAAGTTACTTTATAACAGTCTATAGTGTTGCCATGATTAGATTACTGCTCTGTTGTATGCTCGAACAGATTTCATTCTCATACAACTAAGCTGCAACAAATTCAAAAGAGGGCCGCAAGAATAATATTCACCAAGACATACAGTCAGTCCGCAGGTCCGCATAAAGCGCTCTAGTTTATCGAGGAGGCACAGAGCGTGAAAGAGCGTGACCTCCTCTTGACCTCACAAAAGCACAATGGAAAGCCTGATTTTAGATCGTAATATCTGGCTTAAAAGAACTCTAAATGCCTTAATTTTTTTAGAGTAGTTAGATAAAAGAACATTTGATATGAAAATCCAAACAAATGTTTTACTCATAATGATTTTCATGTCAAATTTTAATTTGACCGGACACCAAAGATTTTACGTAATTCACGTGTAGTTTAACTGCAAAATTTCATTCTTTTTTATCAAAAAGCCGAAATAGGAACTGCATACAGGGAAAGTCATATTATTAAACTGTCCAAAAAACGTGACGGTATTGAAATATATTCGGTAAACGGGTCAGGATCCACCAGAATCTGACGCATGATCAAGAAACGATGTACTATCATGTAGGTTCTTTGCCGCTACAGAAATGGCTACTCTACGCATGCGCAATTGGCCACTGACATGACGTCATTGGTATGACGTCGAGATGCTGGTCTGCTATACCGTTCGGGTTTTTCGAGATAGAAAGGCATTAACTCGGTCGTTTGGACTTATGAAACCGCGTATGTACCCGTAAATATAGTGTTATGTATTAATTAAACTATCAGTTGTCTTCAATGTCTAAAATACATATCTCCTGTACGGTTTTAGCACCAGTTATGATACACTAATTACCCTCTCGAATTTATCCAGTCCCGTTAGTTCAAAATTATGTCGGTGATTGTAGGTTTGTGGCATGCTGCTTGCGCAGTGAAGTCTTGTACTTCAATCAGATATGATCATTTAACCCTCGGTTCCCTCGTCCACCTCTTTCTGTCTCTTTCTCTCCATCTCTCTCTCTCTATGTTTGTCTGCCCGTCCCACTCTCTCTCTATCTGTCTTCTTTCCTCCCTCTCTCTTTCTCCATGAACATTTCTCAAAACATTTCAAATTTTGCATTTCAACATTATACCCTGTTCTCCAAGCACTCTAAACCATAACCCATTTTGAACTGAATATGAGAGCAACTGTGTTGTGAATTGCAATCACAAAGATGAAACAAGTCACAAAGTCATATAAAATCAAACAAAAACACTTTATTTCAAAAGCATAAAAAGCTTAAGACTGTTACATGTACATAGCACCATGTACATGATAACATAAATGTGTACCAAGTATAAGTATTTTCTTTGTGGCAAGATTCAACAGCAATCAGGACCTGGCTGGCCCTATGCATGTTGATAAATACATATATGAGATGACATAAAGATGGGCAAATCCCAACACAACAAAACTGCTTACACTAAACCTGTACTGAATAAGAGCATCTTTAAAAAAGAAAAATTCTTTAAAACTGCATTGCTTATTATCCAACTTAATAAACAATGTTATGCATGGAATGTTTCAAGAAAAATACATTACAACATAAATCATATTTACATGTACAGGTACTAGAAATTTCATTCTGTGGCAAGTTATCACACATTGCAGCCTTGATTGTTGTGACACATTTCAGTTCAGAATATTGTTACTTTTGTCTTTTGCGTTAAAATCTTAAACAATTTAAAAAAAGACACTGTAACACTACAAAGCGTCTACAGGTGGAATGATGAGGTAGTTTAGAACAGTTTTGTCAATGATGGCTACTTCCTGTAACATTTATGTATATTTTGAGCACATCTACAAGATACTTATAAAATACAAAACGGTAAACAAATCTTAGTAAAATTTTACCACATGAATACCTGAATTTAAATCCTATACAACGGAAGAAAAGCGTGTCTTAAAAAAATACATACAAATATAAAAGGTACATAGAGATCATTTTTTGGTCATGTCAAACACATACAGCTGCAATAAAGAATACTATTTCCTCTCCCCGAGGATATACATGAAAGGCAAGAATTGTTATCATGTGAAACATAACACAGAAACAATGATCACACACTTAAATATCACACACTGGCAATGTCCTTTCTAGACAAACATGAGGATACTGTACATAAAAAATATAAAAAATCATTAAAACTCTTCATCAGAACCATCTTCAAAGACATATTGATCTTCCTCCAGACCATCAGTTTCCAAGGTCAAAACTTCATCTTCAGTGATATGAGATGTTGTCTCCTCTTCACTGTCACTAGCAGAATAGTCATCGCCCTCATTTTCACTACATGTATCACTATCATCTAATGTTACAGATGCCATATTTCCACACTCTTTGCACCTACATCCTGGTCCACAATGTTGATTATTTTTCCTGCATTTACACATTCTGTTGCTACATTTGTTCTTTTGACATGAACAGCCTCTTGTTAAATATGCTACGTTATTGCGAACTCTATTAATATTCTCTTCGGAGTCCCACAAAATGTCAACAACTGGAGGGCCCTTATCGGATGTTATCACATAGCCATGCAATGTCAGATTTGGGTATTTAAATTGTGGTTCAGTGCATAGATTCCATACTGTACTCACCCAACAAGCCCTCAACCAATGAAATTGTAGGGCATTATTTGAAGGCAACAATTCATCTTCGTATGCCCCTTTCCATGATGCCTTCCTGACAATATTGAGTGCCTCTTCATGTTGTTCCATAACTGTTTCCCCAGACACACTATTGAACAGCTGAAGTGGGCTATCAAACTCATGCAGACATGCTCTATTTGCCTTAAAATATACAGATAACACTAATCTATAAAATGCAAGTAGGCCAATCTCACTATCTTTGTTCACTGTAGTGCAAGTCAAATTACCGTGTGTGTCTTGATTGCTCTCTCCCGTTATGAAAGACGTATACTGAAAAAAAACTTTATAGAAGGTACTTTTACCCAACTTTGCAAAAAACGATACAAAATCACATCCTGATGATATGTAAAGCATCTGAATACACTTAAAAACATCAATATTCTGTGCAAGTATACATGATAAATCAGAATCTGCTCGAATAGCATCCTGTAAAACATTAATATTGAGGTATTTTTCTTCACCAACTTTTGCATTGTATTGCACACAAACAGACTTGTTCTGAAAGTCTAACGGCAAGCCAATTATACCCACATCTCTGTCAATGGAGTACACTAAAATATTACTACAATGTGAATCAAAGACATGGAGAAAAATTTGGGTGTCACTCTCCTCATGATTATGTATAAGTTTATGATGCTCAATTCCTCTGCTGGAAACAACCATTCCTGACCAGTCTTCTGTTTTCGGTAACCCAACATGGAACCCACCCGAAGTTATAAATACTTGATTCTCCCTCAATTTGCCATCGACACTTTTAACAATCTTGTGTGAGAGGTATCTAATGAGAGTGTGTTTATTCTTACGAACTTTCAAAAAAGTAGACCAGTTGGTTGGTAACAAAGTATCGTCACCTATATTTTCTACACATTCAACACTTTCATCTACTCCATCTCTTCTTGATCTTTCAATATTTTTAGGAGACAATCCTTGTGTATCTACTTGATCAAATAAAATCCGAACTTCAGCAAAACCTTTAGAAAAACTTGACAAAATCCATCTAGCAACCACAAAAGATGCATAGTCTGAAAACGTTTTATAATGGCGAAGTGGTGCTGTGTAAATTATGTTCATGCCCTCTGCGATTAAACATGCACCTTTTAATTCCATGTTTGGTTTAACAGATACTACTTTATACTTTTGTCCATATCGCTTGTCAAAAATGTCATAAATCACATATTTAGCACCTTTGTGTGGCAAATTATTAGGATTGCAAATAGCCCGAGGTTTTTCAATAAACTGGCATAAAGTGGATATCGGGAGTCCCTTTTCCTCTGAAAATGCGATTGTTCGTTTGTAACATAATGTAATCATTTTTTTTTCTTTTTCTAGACTTGTGACTTTTTTGTGGGATATCTTTTTTTTGGCAAAAGTTCTTAGATTATGCCGTCTCAATACAGGTTTTTGTATACTACTATCTTTTAACACTTGAAACTTGCAGAAGTACGAATAAGCTTCTTGACCAATAGTTCTGTATGACATCAGACTTGTTTCCTGCTCTTTTGAGGCATGAGCACCTGTAAACACATGATGTAAAGGAGAGTCTTGGTCAGGCGAAAACATTGTACTTTCACACAGTTTGCCAAAGTAAGCCTTCACATTTGAAAATTCTGATTTCACAACGGAAAAAGAAAGGTCTCTATGTAAAACTGACGCGGAGGGATTAAAAACATTTAATTGTTCTTGAAAATTCTTTATCAGTTGAGCTTGATACTGAATTACTCCAGCAATTTTGTCCATGTTTTTCGGTAAGCTTCTACAGAGTGCCATTTTACAATCTTTATTTATCATCATCTCATGAGCTTCGTCAAGAGCGATACAAGAAAATTCTGTTCCCTTTATATTTGACACAAAGGCACCATTCTTGAAATGTGACAGAACATGCTCTGGTAAACCTTGCATGATACTCAGATGGATAGGTATCATTTTGGAATAATTTTGCCTGTCACAAGCATGAAACATTGGGGCAATTTCCTTAAGCGCAGCATTCCTTAAATCCCAATTGGCAGAACGAATACTGATGAAATACTGAACATATAGCATACAGTCTACGTGTATAAACCTGTTCCAAAACCTGAAAGTTGGAAATTTATCTGACATTTTCTCACAGTATTCAAGAAACTCTTCTTTGAGAGAGAGGAATATAGGCGACATACAAAATTCTTGCTGTTTGGTTTCAAATGTTTCTGTATCAAATCCTTTCTCTCCAACATCAAGTGACTGTACAACAGAGTGAATACCCTCTAAAAAGCTTTCATTACTCAATAGACCTGATGTTTCCTTTCTGGAATCAAGGAAACACTGAAACTGATAAATCAGCAGAGCTTCATGCGCTTGAATAAGAAATTTATGAGTTCTTTTAAAGTTGGAACAAGTGGCAAGACTTTGGAGGGTCATACTTTTGTGTGTTGTTTTGGCAATGTCTTTAAGCCCCCCATCCCAAAATATTTTCATGATAACTTCCTGAAAGTTTTTAAGTAAGTGCCAGTCCCCGATGTATGGAATCATCCAGTCAAGCACATCACCATATTCTCGCTTAATGTCAAGCAAAATCTTGAATGTAGCACCATCACCTGCTACTACTAGATGATTAACACTCTTATTTATCTTGAAAAGGTCATAAAGCATGTGCAAGGAACGTAGTAATGTTTGTTTACAATCAGCAGGTTGATCTAACACATACAAGTATGAAAATTTCGATTGCTCAGTTTTTGTCTCCTCACTTTCAAGAAGCAACTTACATTTGAAACTTGGTAGTAATGGTAATGAAGGTTCTTTAACACAAACATATCTCTCTAAAGCATACACAAGCATTTCATCCCTTATCTTACAGAGAGATTCCTTTTCTGGTTCTGAAGTAATAAATGTCTCCCATGAAATTTGGGAACGAATATGTGTTTTAAATTGGGGAGGCTGAAAATCTTCTTTTGTAGGAATATCAGTGGGATGTGAAATTTTCAGTCTTTTTCTTACAGAAGGTTTGTTTGTTCGTGGAGTAACACAAGTATCCACTGGTAGATCTGGACCTATTTTTTCTAATGTACTATGAAGCATTTCGCTTTCAGGTTTTGGTTGTTGGGCCATTATGGATGTTCCATGCCAACTCCTTGTTTGCTGCGCTGTCACAGCTGCATGGGATGCTAAAACATCAATGTTATCGATTGTGACATGTGTTAACAAATTTACATCTAGTGAGGCTAACGGCCCATTAGCATCACGAACATCTTTAACAAGTTGCAAAAACCTATCTAGGGTACATTCAGAACAAGAAAATCCCAACCTATTCATCATTTGAAGAAGAGCAGAAGAATGTGAAAGCCTCTTAATCACGTTGGCAATGACAATAGGAAATGGGTAAGTACATGTATCACTCAAAATAAACTGTAAAACAAAAACTGAAACAATTCGTTTGATTTTTCTTTGCATGCCAAAAGGTGTGCTTTCATTTGGAAAAGATATAAATTCTTGAGTTAAGCAAACTGGATTTCTCTTGTAGGAACTTACTTCTTCTAAATTAGATGTAATCAAACAAATGATATTCCAAATAAATGGGTCAAAAAGAGACTGTGAATCTACAATGTTGAAATCTTGGACCTCTAATGGATTCTGTGAGTAGGTATCATTAATCTTTCTGGCTTGAACGGTCATTCTTTTATTTCCTTCAATCATCACTTTCTGGAAAGAATGATCCATGCTCTCTGATTGGTCTGAATGTATATCCATTCCTTCATCATCATCAATTTTTTTCTGAAGGGTCCGTATTTTCCACTGAGCATTGTACAGTGCTTCTATAAGCTGTTCCATTGTGACAGAAGACAGATAATACAAAATCCCTCTCTTTCGTGAAAAAGTACGAGTTGAAAGAGAATTGCCAAATGAACTAAATATCCTGACTCGCAGCCATGGTTTTGACCGACAGCAATCGTCAAACTGCTCAGCACTGCAACTTCGCTTTAACTCTTCAATGAAAAAATCATAGGCATCAGTAAATAAAAAACTGAAATTTGTTTTACACCATGAGCATATCTGTTTCAGTGTTTTTTTTGCATGTTCTATCGATTAAAGAATCACTATCAAGAATATTTTCTAGTTCTTTAATCTCCCTATCAATTGATATTTCAATGTCGCCTAAACTATGACGTATAGTAGTCAGACGACTTGGGGAAGTCGCAAAATTATAGCAATGTTTACAAATGACGTCACTTTCTTTTATAACAATGGACTCATTAATCATGTGTATTCTGTCCAAATCTACAGTTTCATTATTATACAAGCTGTATCGCTTTATTGCAGGTTTTAAGGACTGGTTACAAATGGCGCAGATTTTAATTTCCTGAAAGTTAGCAATTTCGGATCTATGTTTGCGACAGAGGGGAACTGGATTAGGTAATGTTTCATAATTAAGGGAAAATACTACATTAAACTCTTCTACATTTATATTGGCTTCTAACTGTGAAAAATTAGTACATAAAAATGAATGTGAGAGAAAGCAAGCCTCTGACCTATCCTTTTTTCTTGTTTTTTTCTGGTGTGTAATTCTTATCTTTAACTTTATTTCTATATTTTTGACGACAGGCATTACATATACAATCACAATCCGTAATGGAAGGATTTTTGCTGAGTATTAAATTAGCTATTTCAAATGATTTTATTGAGAGTAAGTGGGTATATCTTGTTGATGATTTTTCACATATTGCACATGGTCCACACCTAGATTTGTTACATGGTTTTGGAGTTACCCTAGCTGCTGACGTTGATGAAGAAGCAGTGGATGGTGGAGACGTCGATGATGGAGCCGTTGATGATGGAGATGCCGTCGATGATGGAGCCGTTGATGATGGAGCTGTCGATGATGGAGCCGTTGATGATGGAGCCGTTGATGGAGATGTCGTCGATGATGAAGCCGTTGATAAGGATGAAGTTGAAGATGATCTCTGGGATGGTTTCCATGGGTTTACCCCCGCAGCAGTGAAAGCAGACTACATGTAAATCCTGTCACCTACACAAAGCAAAAAAGTTTAACAAAAATAAGGAAATATACTCTAAAGGGGGTTTATTCATCTTTTGACCAATTTGTATGTGCAAAAAGTGGAAAGATTGGTCATTAGTATAAAGTAGAAAAAACATGGATTTACATAATCTGTAATTTTTATAATGAAATACTAAGATCAGTGATTAAAAAACAAATTCTGCTTAAATCCAAGTTCTGTTGATTTTTTAGGTTGAACTGTTTTGAAGGGATCTCTAGAATAATGTAATTCATAATTTTATAATATTACACATGTACAAGTATTATTCTATCCAAAAAATGCTAGATAATTGCACATGTATGTTGGTTTACTAATGATAGACGCATTTCCTAAAACTGATAAGAAATAAACAGTCTATGTACCTTCTTCCGATGCTTTTTCCGTTTCCGAGCCCTGGCCTGTATTCGCTTTCTCTTCCCAAGGAGTTTGCGTTTCAGATATGGTGACATGGGTGCTGGGAGGTCAGACATGGTATGAAAAGTCATGGACGGGGCTGGTAGACTTACATACGGAATCAGCCAGTGGGCTGGGGAATCGGGGATGTATTGATTTGGAGGAAGGTCTGGTGGTCGCGGGGGAACTGCGTATCTACGCGGCCGTATAAATACCAGCGGATCGATGGGTACACTTTCCCTTCTCCTTCTTTCAGCCTCCTTCTCCATCCTCCGCTTCCTCGCCTTCTCCATCTTGCGCTTTCTCTCTGCTTGCTTCCGCTTTCTCTCCTCCATCTTGCGCGTTCTCTCCTTCTCCATGCTTCGCTTTGTCTCCTCCGTCTCTATTTTCTTCTCTTTGTTCTCCTCCATCTTCTGTTTCCTCTCCTTGATCTCATTGTCTCTTCTCTTCTCCCGTCGCTGGGGCTTCGGAGACCAAAGCTTCCTCAGTTCTGGGGGAACATATACAGCCCCCTTAATACGTGGTGTCAAACATTTGGTAATTGCCCCAATAACAGCCTCAGCAAACACAATTTTTCCATAGAAATTTAGATGCAGTCCGTCATAGGCATGCAAATCATCGAAGTTTTGAAACAAATCACTCTGCGTTATATACAAACAGTTCTCTAAGGTGCATGCTAAATTGTTCAGTTTAATATTATAATACAGGCTGCTGGCATAAAGGTCTTCTGAGTCCCATCTGGGCAAAATCGCATTGAAAATAATTGTCGCTGATCGGTATAGTTCCCGCACAGTATAAAAAAGTAGACGATATTGTTTCACATCAATATCCCAGACACTCCTGTTCAAATTGTTAGTGCCCACATGTAAAAAAACAACATCAACATTAAAATTCGGTTCGGTAATAGTTTCCTTGACGCGTGTTCTTAGGCCGCTAATTGTACATCCAGGAAAACAAAATACTTCCGACGAAAACGAGCCGTTAATTATATTTGTCTCCAGACCACGAATAATCGAATCTCCAAAAAAATGCACCAGTCGTTTTGATGAAAGGGGAACCCTGAATGAGGAAGAAAAAAAATTACAAGATTAAATGTTAGAGAAGAAACAAATTTGAGTATTATGGCGAATAAAAACACTCCACAACATCTTGTTGTTCTTTTTGTTTTCCTGACATGACGTTTTAATGGTAATGTTTTTGAATTTTTTCGCATCTTCTACCATACATGTAGTCTATAGATTTGCTAGTATCTCTAGACTACTTTCCCAGTTCTATAGTACTTTTTTTAAAATTAAACATTGTGTTTGGAGACTAGGAGCAAAATTTGTTTCTTACTTAGGGTCTATAAAGGGGGGAAAATAATGGATTTCAATAAAAAACTAATTTGGAAGAAATATATTGAGTAAAATTACCAGAAATAGCATTAAGAAATGCCAAAATTCAACCACTACAAATATGCAAGGAATACGTCAGCCCTTGTCTTGCAGGAGTGACGACTACGTGTATACCCACAGTCAAAGGCACAAAGCAAGTTCCATGGAAAATTCAGAATAGATCTACCTGCCAAATAAGCCCTGTCGTTTGCCTCGCCAAATGAGCAAACAGCCCTCCCCCTGAGAGGCCGAGACTAGGGTGAGAGCATAGACATCGTTGGGCGTGATCTTTTATTTTTAAGCATTGGGTAAATTTAGACAAAATTGTTGCATTATACAAACATGAGATTTGAAACTTCATGAATATCCAAATTAGTTCAACTAGGCCTAGATCTACATGATCTAGGCCTAGAGTCTACATCTGGAATCTACGTAGAATCTACGACTAAACTCAAAATTAGTCAAATAAATATCACCCTTTTTTATCAGCATTGGTCATTGCTAGTTGCTGGTTAATGATAGTTTATAACATCGAATTATAAATATAACATAAGTTATAGAATCCCTTCAATCCCGTGAATTTTAAACAAGAAATCAAAATTCAAATGGCAAGCTTGCAGTTAATTTGCACTCGATTGAAAAAGTAAAGACGTCATTATCAGTATGTGGGACTGGCTACCACTACCGCCAAAACACTCGGAGAACTCGGTCAGTTTCGGTCATAATACTCATTACACGAGTCATGTGTCGCACTTGAGCGTAAATCCCGCGTTTAGCGATAAAAATTGTTAACTTTGAGTCCTAAATTACACATTTTGTCCATTAAAAAGCCTCAATCAAATTGGTATCATCAGAAAGGTTGACATCTCAACTGTCCAGAAAACGTCGTGGTTTTAGCCATAATTTGGTAAACGGGTCAGCATCCACCAACATCTCAACAGAGTCAAAATTAATGTTAAAATACGTTTCTTTCGTAAAATACTCGTATTTCATCGAAATCAACTCATTTTGGAATAAATTTTACATGTATAGAACGACAAATAAACAGCAAAGGTACTCACCCAGACATCACGACGATAAAATGATGTTGCAGCACGTTGGCGCAGCGTGTACTACAGGCCCTAGCCTCGGTTCGTTTTCTCGCCGATCGCGAGATCAACATTTCAGCTACGCCCTCACTTTGCTCTCGATTTATAAATATCGCGAATTTGCTCATTAGCATACGGACCTGCGGACTGACTGCATATGACACACCGTCGGCTGATTTGTTCACAAGGATGACACTAGCTACCGGTAGACAAACGGTTTGAGTTAAGGCGCGTTATGATGATATATAAGTGCGTTCATAACTTAGCACCTTCTTACCTTCATAAGGCTTAATCAATCCTAATGATGTACATGAGCGTCATACAAGGCAAATGGACAGTGGATGTTTACGTGTGCCTAGATTTCACACTGATTGTTATTAGTGTAGCCCAATTGTTTCTTCCATGTGCATGTTCTGTAATATTAACATGACTTATTCACATAATTGCGACTTAATCAATATTTTCCTATTGACATTACTGTTAAACTAGGTTAATGATAATGTTTATTTTGCAAACGAGTATTATTTTTTAACTGTTCTGTATAAACGTTATGCTTTTTGATGTAAATATGTTCATGTTTATTCAGGGCCCCATGGAAATGAAAGACCACTACTTATTGGTGATTGGGCTACCCTGTCAAAAGATTAAAAATAAATAAATAAATAAAAATTCGGAACACTGGCGTAGAGTGGATCTAAACTAGACCATGGTTTTGATTTTGATTTTGGATTTGTTTTTTGTTTTTTGTTGTTGTTGATTTGTTGTTGATTTTTTTTATTTATTATTATTATTATTATTTTATTTTTATTATTATTATTATTTTTTTATTTAAAAGGGGAGCACTTTCAGGGGGAAGGGATAAGGCAAATGTTGTTACTAGGTGGCCATATTAATGTGAATTGACAAGGTCATCATTATTGTGGGGAAAGGGGGAACTATCACCTTTTCACGTTTAATTTCACACCTCTCCATTTCTTTCAATCTCTGTTTGATTTCTATTTCTCTTCTTGTTTCTTTCGCCCTTGACTGTGTATAGGGGCACGTGCCTCCGTGCTCCTATGCCTCTTCTTTTTGACTTCACCAGTGATTCTGATACAAGACCTAGATCAGTCAACCAACTCCTTCGTTCTTAAAGGTAATACAAAGTTTTGGGAAATTTGAAAATTGGGTGGATAGTGATTCTTTACAATTTTGATATATTTGGATGCCTCGGTGGATGTATTATAAGCACTCGAAAATTTTGCCTCTAAAACACTTCTGCTTTCGAGAAAAATTGAATATAAAAATTTACCGGTGCTCCCGGTAAATTTGGATAAATTTGAAATGGCGCCTACGGCCGTACAATGGTAGCTGCGACCATGAAAGTTTCAGAATATGTAGTTGTGATATATAATTTCCAAACGGGAACAGCCAATCGGTCGATTTTAGTCAAGAAACATTGCTTTATAGCTTAATTCATATCTTGACCTTGAGAGGGAGCTATACAGCATAAAGAGTTTATTATTTACAATTTCATAACTTTACACTCGATTTCAACCACGACAACGATCAATGAATATTGTAGGATCGCATATGCTTCCAATATGTTCATTTGAACCAAATTCATGACCCCATACCAAAACATTGTATTACCTTTAAGGGGATGTAAAACGCTCTCGTGATCAATTTTAAAATTAACCACCACTATTCATTCAAAAACGTGTATACCCAACCTCCCGGTGAACATTTTTGTGGTTTTCGTCATTTTTCTTTTTCTTCTCTTCTTCTCTTCTTCTCCCTTTCCTCCTTTCTCTTTACCTTCTCCTTTCTCCTTTTTTTCTTCTCCCTTTTCTCCTCCTCCTTCTTCTTCTTCTTCTTCTTCTTCTTCTTCTTCTTCTTCTCCTCCTCTACCTCCTTCTTCTTCTCTTTATTCTTTTACTTACCGTTTACTTCTTCTTCTTTTATTTTGTTTTTAGCCTTGTTGTTGTTGTTTCTAGTTTTTGCTGAGCTGTTGCTATTGGACATCGATCCCTCGTTTTTTATGGTTCCCCTGAGTAAACTGTATACTACCTCCTCCTCCTCCGCCTCCTCCTCCTTCTTCTTTATTCTTCTTCTTCTCTTTATTCTTTTACTTACCGTTTTCTTCTTCTTTTTTAATTTTGTTTTTAGCCTTGTTGTTGTTGTTTCTAGTTTTTGCTGAGCTGTTGCTATTGGACATCGATCCCTCGTTTTTTTATGGTTCCCCTGAGTAAACTGTATACTACGCACGTATGTACATCTTCAATTTGAATACGATCAAATAAGTAGCTCTTCATCGCTTGGATCTAACTTCATATTGTTCTTCATTTTCTTTCAATAATGCAATCTAAAAGAAGATATCCCTTTCATTCTAACACCCTTTCCTCTCTAATCCGAATGTCAAACGAAAATATCGACGATTAGACAACTACGCCACTTGAGATGTCAGAACTTCAATAAAATAATGCTACTCACCAACAAGAAACAAAACGTTTTTATATCTATTGATCTCTTCGACGTTAATCTTAAAGACGTCATTGCGTTGTAGTAGCTTTGTGGCAGTAAATTGATCTTGTAAGGGGAGATGTACCCCGCAATGAAATACATTTTACAGCTCTTTGGATTTTCATCTTTTCGGGATTACTGGAGCGTTTGCTTCGTCTTAGTGTACTAAGACTTTTTGTGTTGTTCATTCCTTTCCTCTCATTTTTTGGCAAAGTTTCTAATGGACCTTATTTCAATTTTCATAACGGATCTCCTTATCCACCTCTCCCTCCCATCCCTCCCATCCCCTTCCCCTCTCTTTTGGGGGAGGGGGCTTGGGCTGCAAAATAATTGTTAGTTCTTCAAAACTCTTTTTATCTTTTCCTGAACGGTTGTTTATTCATATAGGCAGATTCACGGCGATTCTGAAAGAAGTGTTTGTTCATTAAATATTCGAAACGCAATTTCTGGCAAAATTTCATTTATAGAACTTTTTTTTAGTTTGCTGGACCTATATCAAAAGAGGTGAAGTTGATATATGTAAAAATGGTTATCGTACCGATATATGTAATATCTTGTATATATTCACACAATGTATTACAATCCACAAGTAAATTTCATGGCACGCTAGTATTATGTTTACAAGTAAGATAATTCTATAGATCTTAGAATTGAGGCATATCGACCGCATTACTTCCGTTAACATGATCCAATGTAAGCCGGTCGGTGATTACACATTTTACATCACGTCATGAAATCGATTTCATTTATTTTTCTTCATATGGAGAAATAAAAGAGAAGAGATGAAAATAAAAGTATGACGTGCTATAAACAATGTTTTTGCTCCGAAGCAAAACGGGGGGGGGGGGGGGGGGGTCTGACGGTCGCCATGGGGACCCTGTGGGCGTCGACTGGAGGAGCTTCTTCTCCCCATCTCTATCTCTTTCTCTCTCTTTCAGACACCCATACACATACACACCTTGTTGGCTCACCTTTTTTCTTATTGTCGGTGTTTCTTTGCCAATCTTTCTCTAGCTGTGTCTGCACCCCCTCTCTCTATCTCTGTCTGTCTGTCTCTCTCTCTCCCTCTCCCTCCTTCTCTCTCTATCTCTCTCTG
The DNA here is from genome assembly GCF_000002235.5 of Strongylocentrotus purpuratus. NCBI lineage: Eukaryota > Metazoa > Echinodermata > Echinoidea > Camarodonta > Strongylocentrotidae > Strongylocentrotus > Strongylocentrotus purpuratus. The sequence goes on along the minus strand of NW_022145597.1, from coordinate 33,153,108 downwards.
TCTGTCTCTCTCTCCCTCTCTCTCTCTCCCTCTCCCTCCTTCTCTCCCTCTCTCTCTCTCCCTCTCCCTCCTTCTCTCTCTCTCTCTCCCTCTCCCTCCTTCGCTCTCTATCTCTCTTTGTCTACCCCCTCCATCCCTTTTTCTCATGTCTCTCGTGCTCACTGCAGTACGACTATACGCTCTTCTTTTCAAAACGATGATTTGAAAAATAATAACATGGACCTAAATCCACCAATATTTACGGTAATTACCTCATCCACATACCTCATCCCATAGAAAATATCCCTACCAGCTATATACCCCTCGGTGGAACTTTGTGTAATTTGGTATGATGATAGCATCAATGTATATTATATGGCTTCATTCATTACTATAACTCGCACATGCGCACAATGAAGGCAAATATCGATGATTAGCAACAGCTTATAATCATAATGGGCCTATAACACCCTCTTCTATAGAAGCATTCGATCATAGTTACGTTGACTCGACTCATTGATGGATTTCTTATTGGAATATACGAGTACATGTGACTTTTATCAACGTTCTTTCACGAGTGTTGCTGCTTTGGTATTAGTATTTCTTAAGAGAGTGTGAAGGATTCGATTTGAATTAAGCAATGGGTGAGTTGTGACTGATCTAGTCCATTAGGTCGATTTTAACCGTTGAATCATCATTATTATCCTCATCACAAAATAGACAGGATCTGCCGTGCATTTATTTTTGGAACGCTTATTTTGGTTTACCTGATGAGTTTAACTGGAAAACGGTGCTCCATTATAAATTTTACTTTATAAATGACAACAGAATTAAGCAGTTTAATTTTAAATATCTTCATAGAATATTGCCCAGTAAAGACAATTTATTTAAATGTAAGATTAAAAATAATAATCTATGTGATATATGTAAGATTCCAGATACAACTAACCACCTTCTCCTGGCTTGCAAGAAGGTTTCGCTTTTTTGGAAGATTGTATCCAAATTAATTGATACTTCGTTTAATTTTAAAATCTTTTTTGAACGAAGAAATTCTTTTAATAGGTTATGAAATAGAGAGAAGAGAAATGAATCTTGTCAATCTTATTTTAAACTTTGCTCAGTTTATTATCCATAGAAACTATATTAGAGAATGTTTTGGAAGTGAAAAGCACAGGATACATGCTGTATATTTGATAAAAGAGTTAAAGGTGGAAATTCGCACCTATCTCAATAAAAAATGTAATCAAAAGAAATTCGATACAAACGAAGTTACAAAAGTTACAAAAATGTTTTCATTATTTTAGTTAGTGATTATGTCACATTAGTTTCATGTTCTGTACTATGTATGATATGTTACAACTGCATGAATTCTGTATTTAAACACTGTTGTAAATAGCTGTTATTTTATGATATGAACAAATAAAGTCCCTCGAAAGAGGATAAATAGAAGAAAAAAAAATCATCCTCATCACCATCATCACTATCATTATCACCATCATCAAACAAAAGGCATATACATGCTATTATGTCTACATAGATTTTAGTTTCATTTTCAATGATAAAATCCAATCTTAACACAAAATGATGAAGAGATGGAAAATGTTATTATTTATTTTTTTAAAATAAAAAAATAAAAAATAAATTAGGACATTACAGGGATGAAACAATGATAATCATTGTTGGAAGAAGACAGAAACAAGACCCTGATTCAATTTCAAATATTTTGAATAGTCTTATCAGATATAAGCTTCTTTGTTTTCAGTTTATCAAGTTCATTTTTTTTTATCTGAGCAATATTTGATTCTTTGACTGCCATTTACGAACATTATAGATAACTCTGTGCCATTTACGAAGAATGCTATTTCATTTAGTAGCCTTCGTTTGCTGATAAGTTTATTCATCATAATGTATATCTTGTTCGAAGTGCAAATAATTATTGAGCATTATAAGGACCAAAGATCACTTATCATACATTATATTTATCAACCTTATCAAATAATGACTATTATCCTCAATTAGGGATCCGGTTGCTATCATTTTAACAGAACAGTGTAACTGTGTAGGGATACGAAATGAAAGGAAGCTTGGGCTACAGGCCCCCTACTGAGGATTTTGAAATGTCCAATATTCGAGCAAACGTATTAAAGAGCCATGTATTTCTTTGATGTTTTGCTATCTTATCTCATCAGGGTACAAATACAAAATCGAAAAAATGTGCTAGATCGCTCTCAGGATTTCTAAAATGGAAAGTTGAAATAGGGATAAGAACAAGACGTGTCCTCCTTTCTGGGAACACTGCGCCCTTTCGCCTACGGTAATATATGAAGGAAAACAAATATTGAGCGTGCCCTCGACAAGATACGTACATTAAAGTGCATTTCGGCTACATAATTAGCTATAGAGATGAAAATCTGAATCGTATAGACCTATTAAAATGTTAATTCTACGTGTACATGCATGTTTGTCACTGTTAGATTTGATTTTGCTTCATTATATACATAGTTCCCTTTTAACTTGTGATTGAAGCGTTATGATGATATATGACGATAAATGTATCATGTGATCACATAATAGAAAAGCGTGCCTTTTCAAAGTGTCAAATCAAATTTCATAATCAGCTACAAAGACTGTTTAAACTCTAAACTGTATAGTTTCACTATTAAAAACGGATGTATCCTGTCCGAAATATTGCATAATTATCTACTTTTTTTTTACACGCGTACTAAAAATATATGACAAATATGTAAGTTGTTTACTCTCATTATTCATATCAATATGAGTGTGTTACTTATCACTCCATTGATGTTCGTTGTCATTCATAACTTAAAAAGACTTAGTATATCTATCTATCTAAGTATCTTCTCCCGGTTCGGAGGTTGATTGCAATATCTCTCCATTTCACTCTATCTTCTGCCATTCTGGTGCACTCTTGCAGTTTTAGTCCACTCCAGTTCTTAACATTCTCTTCCCAGTTGATTCTGGGTCTCCCTCTAGGTCTACTTCCCGTCCACTCTTCCTTCCAATACATCCTTTAAGAGGCTTTGGTGCCTTTTAACATGACTAAAGTATTTGATTTTTCTCTCCTTAACTAATCCTACTAGTGCAATTTGTTTACGCCCTGCCATAATATGCAATATCTCTTTATTTGTTTTCTTTCGTTTCCAGGATATTTTCATCATTCTTCTGTAGATCAACATTTCAAAAGATGTTATTCTATTTTCCATGGCTAGCTTGTATATATAGACATGCATAATAATTATGAGAGGCTTGTTGCTTAAACACAGCGTACGTACATTATTATCAAAAAACAAGTCTTGAGCAAAATCTTATAAACCACGTAGCAATTTATTCAGACAATAGAAATCAATCAAAAGGCACTGGACAATTTCTTTGTTCCCGTTAGGATTCGAGTGTCTTTCGTAGATCGATAAAGGGATGAATAGTTTTTTTATCCAGCACTTAGTACCGAGGTTGTGATGATTCTATACGAAGCGCGTACATTATAAAGGTGTGTATGTTTATAGAGGTGTCGAGATGGTTCAGTTTGGACTCGCTCTCGAGAATATTGATTTCACGAGCATGGTTTCATATAATTCATATTGTAATCAACAACCTAATGTTTGTGACTTCGGGTGCACGTAATGAAAGTTGAGACGACATTTACTCCTGATGTCCAATATGCTTAACCATATGTTAATTGACAAAGTGAAAGACGTATTGTTTTGTTTTATATACAACACATGCTCCCAGTGATAATGCTCCGCGCGGTCATACCCTAATTCCTATTTCATCTTCAAATCGTGACTATATACTATCGTAATTCAAACCTCAACTATACAAACCTAACCTATAACTCACTTGCACTTCTAGCCCTAACCATTTATCTTTGACGCAACTTGACGTAAATTTTACTGCAGCAAATGTCTGCCAATTAACAATAAAGTTATCTTGTACATGACACCATTGAGGGTAACGCAAAATAACTCTGTTTCAAGCTAAGGTATGCCTATTTCTCTGAGAGTATATTGTAATATTGACTTTATTGTAGTTGTAATTGTTGGGGTAAATGTGGGGTAGTTGTCATACCTTTATAGAGTACTGTTATCCAGGGTGATGATCGACAGTGGTGATAGTCTGAGGATAGAGGGGGCTACTGGAATTTCTGATTCGGGGAACATTTTGGATGTATGACTGCTAAAACTGGAATATTTTTTAATCCTCATAAGATTACATATTCCTTTTCTCCCTTTCCCGTTAATGCCTTTTATGTTATGTCTATCCGTTTCATGTATTTGTTTGCTCCCTTGATATACTATTTTTGCAACTATGACTATAGGGGGCTGCAATCTATACAAGCCCAGCTTTTCAGCAGTCCCCTCCATGACCAACCTGTTTTATATGCCTGTTGTACACTGACCAATTACAAATATATCGTTAAGTTTCAGTGTTGTATTATGTACAATGCAACCCCATGTATAAATATACTTTATTTAATTTTTTTTTGGAAATGAAAAAAAAAAACGAAATAAAATATATTTATTTGACATCTTAATTTTTTCAGAAGACCAATTCGACGAAAAGATGACAAACGCGGACTACCAGGCGCTTCTCTTTTCTCGAGATCGTCTTTCTCTGCTGCAGAAAGGACTGACAGCTGTGATGAACGCTATGCAAGGTGTGCTGGCTGTACAAGATGATCTAGCATCATCAGGAATGATGTCTATTAAAGCAGCTGAACATGCTAAGCAACTTGAACAGATCGTGAGTAGATGACGGAAAACGGGACAACGCATGGGAAATGCATGGGAAATGCAGGATAGTGAGCTCTTCAGTACATCCACATAGGGAAATATGCACAATTACATTAAAAAAAGAAAATTACAAGAAACAATGGTAATTCATTGACATTCATGAGGTAATAATGCTGAAATGGACAAAGAAAAGGATGAAATGGGAGGTATATGGATACAGGTATATAGATGAACAAATATGAGGTTGGATCAATGTAGCGCGAACAATAACAATGAAAGGATAATCACAATAATGATAATAATTAGAAATGAAAAGATCAGGAAAGGAAGAAATGAACAAATAAAGAAACGAAATGAAGAAATGAAGTCTTATTTTAGGGTAAGATCAGGGGAGTGTTTCACAAAGACTAAGTTGGACTTTAAGTTGAACTTAACTATGGCAGGCCATTCATGCCACCGGTTGCTTTCACCATTGGTCTCTCAATTATGAACGTTAGATAGTATTTTTACTCAATGATGAACTATAAAAAATGGTAAATTCTGTAGATTTGTGACCATGAGTTGTACATCCCTGGAGAGATCGATGTCAATAAATGGTGAGAGAAAACAGTGGCATGAACGGCCTGCCAGAGTTACGGCCAACTTAAAGTCGATCTTAGTTTTTGAAAAACACTCCCCAGGAATGCTTACAACGGTCTCTATTTCTTTCGACTTAAAAGGATAAAAGTTGATTGAAAAAGGATGAAAGTGCGTCCCATTTGGCAGGTGAGTCGATACTTTAATCGAAATTTTCTCTAAAAGTAATATCATGAAATCTTTCTCACATACAGGATAAAGATTGTTGGGAAAGGATACGAGTTGAACTCCTGGATGTTTACAAGTCCTTCCAGAAGAGAGCATCTCATCCTCCAGGGTTTGAGATCAATGGTAATGACCTAGCTGCGGACCGTAGCAAGCAGTCTGCGGCTGAGTGTCTGCTCGGGCTAACAGAGCGGATGGACGAGGTCAAGAAGGGACTCGATACAAGGTTAAAGGTAAATATCAATAAGGGAGGATCCAGAATTTCTGTGAGAAGGGGGGGGGGGGGGGGGGGTGGGATTATGAAAACAAAACTCTGAAACGTAAGGGGGAAATGTCACATTTTCGAGTGTCTCAGCTTCTGGCCGTTCTAGCTCTAGAAGTTAAAAGAGCACAATGGAGAGAGGCACGCTTTTTCTTTTTTTTCGTTAAAAAAATAATCTCGGATTGGGTTTTAAAATGGGGGCATGGGCAAGCTGTTCCCATCCCCCAATATATATATATATATTTAGTTTATGTTTAGTTTAGGAGAACTATCTTTTTTCTTGATAAAAATATTATTACAAAATATATGATGATTTCATTTTACATTTCTTTTCAGGTGACGGCCAAACGAGAAGAAAATATGATAAAGGAAGTGAAATTATTACAAGGTATGAAAACAGAAACTAAGACCCAGGCTCTCTCTCTCTCGCTCTCTCTCTCTCTCTCTCTCTCAATCTTTTTCTCTCTCTCCTCCCCCTCTCTCTCTCCCTCTCTCTCTCTCTCTCTCTCTCTCTTTCTCTCTCTCCCTCTCTCTTTCTCTCTCTCCTCCCCTCTCTCTCTCCCTCCCCTCTCTCTCTCTCTCTCTTTCTCTCTCTCCCTCTCTCTTTCTCTCTCTTTCTCTCTTTTTCGTCTTTCCCTTCTCTTTCTTTCCTCACCATCACCCTTCTCCGTCCTTCCCAACTCCACGTCATCTTCTTTAAAAATGATGATAATAGAACAATTAAGAAAATAAAAACGTTACAAAATTCTGTTTGTGAAGTACAGTGACTGCGTTTAGGGTGATGACAAGAAGAGAAATATTTGTGAAACTTTCTACAGTAAATGATCGTTAAGTGGCAATCTATTTTCTTTTCAGAACAACTTTATGACGAAAGACAGCAGAGCGTAGAGCTGAAGTGGAAAGCTCAAGAAGCCACAGAAAATGCAGGAAAATACACAGTACCCGTCTTACAAAAACAGCTCAAAGAAAAACAAGAAGAAATTTCACAGTAAGAAAAAATACCTTAGATCAACATTTTTTTCAATTGGATGAAAAAAAGCTTTGCCGCGATGTACTGAATTTGGTATGAATCTCTACCAGGGGCGGGGGGGGGGGAGTGAAATGCGAGGGATGAGGGAGCATAGTGAACGAGATGGGCGAAGGTGCATGATGAGTGAAGCGATCACCCCCTCACATGTTTTTGAAGTTTTGTTGTATTAACAAATGATATTCCTTAGCAAAATCATAGTATAAAAAACAAGCAACATACTTTTTGCACACTTCACTTTTACTTTGCCGCTAATTATTGTGCAGTCCGAAGGGTTGTAAATATTTAGTAAATAAATTTGAGTACGTAGGGCGCTTGGGCATGGATGGGATTTCTATTTCCCTCTCTAGGCCTCTGTCATGTACATGTATACTAATATCGCTTTGGGGGTTGATATGGCAAATATATAGACTATGTGGTAGTGAACTATCAAAACCAACCAATATTACGGAATACCTGTAACATGCAAAATGACACTTTTGCCCCCCCCCCCCCAAAAAAAAAAAAACCGACTGGTTTTTACATTTCTATAACTCTTAATCTTGTAAACATACAGTGTAAGCTGTGCTTACGTGCCACAACGGAATATAGATTTTCTACAATATTTACTTGTTTATTTTGAAAAATATTATGCGAGGAATCGAAGCGACCGAGCTAAAAGATTTTTGCATTTTTAAAAAGTCTAAACGCTGCACATTTGAGCCCTCCAGAGCCTAAAAGTGTGTTGCAGTCTTTAGTCAGTATTTGCCATACATTTTTTGTTGCACTTTTTCAAATTTTCCGGGGTGATGATCCCCCCTAAAAAATTGAGGGGAGTGGACGTGTCCCCCTCCCCCATCCCCTGGGATCGCCGCCCCTGATCTCTACTAAAATAATGTTACTGCTGTAGACTAGAATGATATATTCGTCTTTAAAGAAACATATTACAGTGTTCATTGCACTGTGAAAATAAACTCAGAATTGCAGATTATTCAACATTGACTTGCTATGGTGTAAAATTCTTCAAATGTTAATGACAGTCAAGGAGCATGGCTGATGTGAATAAAAAGACATTTAAAAATTCACTGATTTCCCTCAAAATGTCACTTAATAATGAATCTATATTCCAATATTAGATAGAGGAGCGCGGTTAGGGCATAGGTTCCGGTTCAATTTTTATATTTTTATTTTTGTTTAAAAACTTGATAGGTGTATTGTATGCTTTTCAACTAAGTAAACAAATGGACACCCCCCCCCCCGACTGGATTTACCAAAGACTACCTCCATGTTTCTAGTGAGACATTATTGCATAATGATTCTGTTCTTGATTCGTATTTCTAAAGATTAAAACGGAACGGCACTGTTCAACTTTGGGATAAGGAGAAGACAAAGCTTATGGAAAGCTCCAAGCAGCGTGAAGAGAAACTTACCAAAGAATTAGCAGATACACAGAAGAGATTTGAAGACATGAAGCAGAAATTGACCGAAAAATTACGAGTAAGTATATCCAACCTTCGTAGCTCCCAGTTTGAATCATATTTTTTTTAAAATCTGTATAGATCAGTAGCGTGATCTTGAAAAGTTGGGTGTTAACAAAAAGCGCACTTGCCTATCTGACGGAGTACTCTGATCCGGTTTCTTAAATTGAAATGCGAGCATCTTTTTTGTTGATGACAAGGATTGTAAGCCCGGTTGTTATCATTAATATTGTATAATTTGCAATGTGACCAGGGGAAACAAAATCTCAAACATTTACATTTAGTTTATGATCAAAATCAATGCATCCGTAGTATGCCTCTGTTCAGTATATGGCTTATAAATAAAGTAAGAAATTAGCAATAGAAATGGACCCCAGTGTTTGTTTCATTAATTATTATTTATTTATCCTTATATACATCCTGCTCCGTTCTCATATAATAGAATATATCTGCTGGTTTGTTCTTATATACATCCTGCTCCGTTCTCACATAATAGAATATATCTGCTGGTTTGTTCTTTATACATCCTGCTCCGTTCTCACATAATAGAATATATCTGCTGGTTTGTCCTTATATACATCCTGCTCCGTTCTCACATAATATAATTATCTGCTGGTTTGTCCTTTATACATCCTGCTCCGTTCTCACATAATAGAATATATCTGCTGGTTTGTCCTTATATACATCCTGCCCCGTTCTCACATAATAGAATATATCGGCTGGTTTGTTCTTTTAGGAATCCGAAGAGAAGCTGAAAATACAGAAGATGAAAGACGTCCTCGATAAGAAAACCATCAACAAAAACGGTATGTATTTATCAAACTTCAAGAAGATTAAAACATATCACCTTGATCGCAGTTTTACATCATACATTATGATCATGATTGTGAAACCTTCTTTAGACGTTTCAATTGCAAACTTTTGGTTGTTGTGTCATCCAATCTACACACGTTGTATGCTTGGTTCATTCACTCATTCATTCATTCATTCATTCATTCATTCATTCATTCATTCATTCATTCATTCACGATGTTCTCCTAACTCATTTGCATTCATCCTCACATGAAGTATCATTCACCTTATTGGAAATCTTACCAATAAAATGTGTCATGTTTGTAAACAGCAATCTTGAGTTCTAATAATCTCGGGGAATAGATCTCACATAATCAAATGCATGTTCGAGACTATAATGCTCTCCAACATAGTTTGGATAGAAAATGGAAAGTGGCGTAGTATTACCCAGGCGCGGATCCAGGATTTCTTAGGGGAGGGGGCCCAACATTCTTCATTTTTGCTTGCTCCCGAAAATTTGAAAATCGCGCCGGCCGAAAAGTCGCTCAGTGGGGGGGGGGGGGGGGGGGGGGGGGGGGGGGGGGGGGGGGGGGGGGGGGGGGGGGGGGGGGGGGGGGGGGGGTGGGAGTGGGGGGGGGGTTAGAGCACTTTTTTTTTTTTGGTCCTCAAAAAATTTCAATTTGCACCCCCCCCCCCCCTTTGAGCGCCAGAGGGGGCCCAACCCCCCAAAAAGGTAAAAAATCACGTGATTTTTACATGATTTTTTTTCTCAAGGGGGGGGGGGGGGCCGGGCCCCGGCCCCCCCCCTGGATCCGCCACTGGTATTACCTAAATAAAGATAAGGAAAGCAAGCTATAGTCCCGACTCACGTTGTGCTTTCAGTGAATGTGATTTGCTGCAAGTTTTTTCGATTTAAGTTTTCTAATTAAAACAACCATCTCATGCATATTAAATATAATTAGAATTCAATCAAACCATTCAAGAATTTCCTAAATCAATGCTATGAGAAGTATGTTGATGCAAGAACACAATTTGGAGTAATACGAAGTAAGGATATCAATTCCTTTAACAATTTTTAAATGATGAATATGCCTACTTTTTTAAAAATTGGATTTCCCTAAGAAACTTTAAATGACGAATGTTATTGGCTCATCAGCAAAAATCTGTTTGATGGCTTTATTGACTGTTTAAAAGTTTTATAAAAATTCTTTTGATTTTGATAGTTTTTAATGTTAAATAGGGAAGGAATAAATATTTATTGTGTTCAGTTTTCAATCATGTTTTGGTTTAATGACATTTGCCATCCCTTCGATTTAACCAATCACCAAACTTTAATTTCAATTCCAACCCAACTAGTTTCCAATCAATGGCATCAATTAAATCATCGGCATCCGACAAGATTCGTCATGAAGGCAGGTTACACCTTAGGTGTTGGTGTTGATGTCTGGTGTTTAGATTGGTGTCTAGTATTAGAAAAGAGTGTAATCCCATTCGGTGCTTTCATCATAGAGGCACCGCTGCAAAATGTTAGTATTTTGCAGTGGTGTATCTGTGTTTAAATGATGTCACATGATAATGGGAATACACTTTTTCATGATTCCAGTCTAATTACCCGTCTATGTAAACTGAACACCAAACATCCTTGTCGGGTGATTCGAATTTTACACCCTCTTCTTGGTGTTATCTATCCGTTCTTGTATGAACTATATCTACATCTATATTTTCAGATCTTATCACGTAGGCCTTACTATAGGATATTTTCTTTTCAGATTTCTGTTAGTATTTTAGTGGTGATCTAAGCTATCTTTAGCTCGTGTTGTGGTCCAATTGATATTTGAACTTGAATTGTAGTTTATTTTTGTTGATTTGTAGTGAAGATAGGAGAGTGGGGAGGGAGAAGGAGAGAATGAGACATAAATTGTAGAGGGAGTTAAAGGGAGTGAGAGATAAAGAGAGAGAGAGAGAAAGAGAGAGAGAGAGAGAGAGAGAGAGAGAGAGAGAGAGAGGGGGGGGGGGCGGTATAGACTGAGGGAGATGGAGAAGGGCTGGGGGAGTTTGAACGCGAGTAATAGAGAGATTCTATTGATTAGTGACATAATTATAATATAACATAATGTAACACGTATAGATAGATCGAAAAGTATATAGATCAAGCATTAATGATATACATGTAGATAAAATAATAGAATAGATTTAGAAGAATGATTTGTAGTAGGAGACAATAAGAGTTTGATATCCTTTGTGACTTTCAGCATTTAGTATGTATATCTGATCATTACATTTTGATAATATATGTTTAGTTCAGTTTCTTATCTTTCATTTTGTATAGCATAGCACTCTTCAGAGGTCGATCTTTTCTGCCTTTTACACCATTTTTTGTTCTCTCTTATTTCAACGTTCCTTTTTAATTGTGCACGTTTACCTCAATAAACTACCATGCAGATTATTTACGATACCTTTGTTATCGTGGAGCATGATGGCTTTCACATATTTAATATATGCAGTGCTAAGAGAGTTTGTCGCACGGTCACTACTGCCATTCTTTGTACTACTTTATCGTAGTATAATACTTTGTGTTTATTTAGATGTTTTTCCTTCGAACTATGCTTAGTGTGTGTTCTTATACACAGTTGTGTGTTTATGTCTAGAACTTTTGCTATGTTGAATGATCAACCTATTAGTAATACTTTATATTGTAATTAGTTCTCAATAATATGTTTAGTGATTATTATTTCATTTGTATTATTTTTCTTTCGTCGTCTCGAAAACTTGACAGGCTGATTTGTGATTAGTTTTAACAAATTCTGTGTTTCTTTAGTTTTTTACGAAGTTTTTGCTGTCATTAATAGATTAATAATTGTCCTTTATTACGCCTCTATAACCCTAAAAAATAAAATCATAGCCATATTTCTTTTTTAAGAATTCGTGGCATTTTATTTTCTTTAAAATGTTCGAAGATAATTTCGGTTACAACAATTAATGATGATGTAGATAGATTCATAAAATCCTTTTTTGAAACAATTCCATTATGGTTTTTAAAGTTTCTATAAACAGAATAAAAACCATAAGGACAATTTGATCAAACCAATCCCTGATCATACATAGAATTCGATATGGTATTATTGACAGATATTGGATATCAAAGCAGCGTAATTTTACAGGGTACTTGTTAGGCTTAGCTGTCCCTCAGGCTTAAACAGATCATTGAGAATGTAAAAGTATGTATTTACATAATTATAAATAAAGTGTGTTTTAATGGTTTTCTAGAATTGGAGTTAGAGATCGAAGGATTGAAAAGAAAGATCTACTCTAAGGAGAAAGACGTGGCTCGTATTGAGGAAGAGATTATCAACCAACAAAGATTGGCTGTCGGCTGCTTTAAAGGCATTCAGAAAGATTTCAAGTGAGTTGAAAGATTGATTATATAATCATTAACTTGATACCATAGGTCATATCATGATGTTGATGATGATGATAGTGGTTGTCGACTACCTCAAAAGCATCCAGAAAGATTTACATGAGTATTGATAAGTGAGTTTGAAGATTGGTGATGGCAATGATGATACTTATTTGTCGCTGCTTTAAGGAAATTTAGAAGGATTTACGTGAGGTAGAACATTATGTATCAGTAAGATGATGCCAATGATGATGAGAATCTTGGTGGTAACATACCTTTTCAGGTTTATGCATGAAGACTTTAAAAAAATGTTTGGAGCCATGCAGTGGCGCAGATACGAGAAAAAAAGGGAAGACTCTTCCATTAAAATTAAAGAGAAAAGAAAAAATAGAAAGAGAAAGAAAGTAAAAAGGGGAAGGAAATGTGAGAAGGAAATGGTAAGAATTCATCCCATAACTTTCCCTCATTCTCTGGAAATGTTTTCATGACAAGTTTCTCGTTAGGTCGCAGAATAATACGGAAGCATACAATTGAATGCTTCAACCGACACATTTCTCGTGCCCCCCCCCCCCCCTCCGGCAAAAAGCGGGTGATCCCATGTTTCTCCCCATTAAAAAAAAATCTGGTCACTCCTCTGTTGTAAATATAAGACCGTGAACTCAACTTTTGTTTTACATATACAAATGTATGATTTTGTCTTTAAAAAAACGTGGGAATACATGAACTTTGAACAAATAATTATGTATCTGCCAAGAACAGAAGAAACAAAAGAATGTGGATCCTAAGAGATTGAACTTTGAACTTTGAACTTAGAATCCTATGTATCTGCCAAGAAACAGAACAAGTGTAAGAAGGCGAATGCTACGAGATTGAACTTTGAACTTTGAACTTTGCACTTAGAATCCTATGTACCCGCCAAGAACAGAACAAGTATAAGAAGGTGGATGCTAAGAGATTTAAGAAGATACTCAACGCTATCTGTATCGGAGCTAAGGATGGTCGACTCGACATCACCAAGGCAGATCTACCTCTCCAATACATCGCATTACCAGAGGTAAGTTTAAGCTTAAGGTTGCTTTCTTGTCTTTGTGTACTCTACTCAAATTAGTATTCAACTAAAGAGTTACAACTTCAAAACATTTGTTTTTGTATGCAAAACGTCATATACCTAAAACATATATAGGCCTAGTTTGAAATGGCTCACTTCATTTGAGTTAGATCAATCTCTTTTACCATTAAAGGTATAGACCATTTCTGGTCATGCGATTGAATTGTGTAAGAAACGTTGTGGATATAGGCATATAAGTATTGGTGTGTACTGCAAGGTTCTGGAATCATCAAAATGATAAGAAATTTGGCGCAGTCTTGGTAAAGTTACAAGCACTGTAACACCGAAAGATGAATATGGGACTACGCGATATCTATCGAGTACGGTTAGATATAACAATAATTACCATCAATTAGTAGGCGGTTTCCCGGCATTTCATTTCATTTTTGAGAGAGGGGACGTTTCCAAAACTGGTTTATACCTTTAATATGTGAAAAGTGTGCATCGATAAGGTTATTGCATAAAGTGTATATATATATATATATATTATCGAATAAGGCAGACTAATAGAACATGGTTGCAACTCCGAGTTTCACGCCTTGCGAGCGATCATCAGGCAACTGGTAGCATTCTTAAAAGTACATGATTACTCTACAATTTGGGTGCAAATACGTTCAAAATAAGACTTAACTAATACAATACAATACAAAACAATAAGATTTACTCATGGGTGAAGGACTATTGTAATTGCTCAGGTACTGCGATGGAATTTTAAACATGTAGGTTATGGGGGGGTATCGCAAAATAGTCTCCATATTTAAAGTCATACTATAATGGCATCTGTATTTTTTTTCTCCATCATGCAGGATCTCACGGGCCCCCCATCAAGAGGAGCTCGGGCAAAGTGCTGTAAGTGAGAGCTTTAATTGGCTCGCTATATTTTGATGAGGAGGAATAATAATGATAATGATAAATAATAATAACAATAATACAATAATAATGATGATAATAATAATAATGATAATAATGAGATATTAGAAAACGGTTAGTACTTGGGCCCAATATACAGCTATTTTCCTATAGCACCCAAGTCATTTCGATAGACTTCCAGCTCGCCGATGCTATCAAAAAAAAACCTTTACATTTTCCTGAAACATTGCGGGCCGCAGATTGATTTTTCTTGTCTTGTTTGTCAACCTTAGAGTGCGACAAACTGACGCAACACTTACCATCCCAATTATTGCATGGTGAATGCCCGTATATATATTTTGCCCCTTCCCCCTAACCCTAACATGGATTGGTGCCCCTACCCACTAGGCCCCGGGCCAGGCACGAACAGAAAATAAGGTTGAATATTTCACGAGTTCACCTCTTTTAATACATACCAAATTGTTCATACCTGCTATTTCCAACATTCTTCTTCTTAACCTACAGGGTTTCGAAGCAGGACATCCGACATCACCTGAGCCCCATAGGTAACGAGGCATCATCACCTCCATCATCACCGGACGCGAGCCCGTCATCAAGCCCGAAGTCGTCGAGGAAGAACATGACGAACGGTGGTGAGCGGAAACTAGAGCCGATAGACGGATCAGAGGAGAATGAGAAGGAGGAGGCGAAGGATGTGATGGAAGAACCCGGGCATGGCATTCAGAAAAAGCTACTAATGTCAGGAAACGAAGAGAGTCCAGAGCATCTTTAACGTTTCATCATGTTCGTAAGTACTTTTGTTATTTTGTTTGTTGTCATTGGGACGCAGTGTAGGAACGAGGACGGTGTGCTCACGGGAAGACCAACCCTTTTTATAACTCTTAAAGACTTTCAGTGCTGATTGAATAAAGGTCGTCATTTTGAATGAAACGTCCTATGGCATTTCAGCCCCCTTTCTGACAATCCTAGCTTCACCCCTGCGTAACAAGAGTTAAAAAAAGTGTGCATGACATTATGAGAGGCCATATCACGACAATAACCCCCGGAAAATTCCCCAAAGACAACCACCGCAAGGACAATTAACCCCCGTGGACAACACCCTCCCACCCCGAGGGCAAATACCCCCACCCCTAAAAATTACCCCTAGAACAATTACCCCCCCCCCCCAAGGATAACCATCCCGAGGACAATTACCCCCCCCCCCCCCCTCCCCCTCGAAAATGACTTCCCCCTGTTCATAAAGGAGAAGTCCCCCGAGAGTAAGTTGATTTTATTAAAGTAGAATTCTTTCGGGTGTAATTTTCCGCGTGGGGGGGGGGGGGGGTGATTGTCCTAGGGGGGTATTGATCTAGAGGGTAATTTTCTGGGGTTTAATTGTCCTCGGGGGTGGTTGTCTTGGGGGGGGGGTAATGCCCCGCTGGTAATTTCCGGGGGGGGGGACTGATTGCCCAGGGAGTAATTGTCCTAGAACCATGAAATCGTATTTGATCCATCTCTTTCTAAACAAACGCGTTTAAAACTTTATATCCAGGCATGGTCAAGGGCGTATCCAGGATTTTTTAAGGGGAGGTGTTTTTCACCCAATTCGTGAGAAAATAGTTAACGGCGAATCAGCCAGCCGGTGAATAAGGGGGAGGGGAGAGGGGATAAGGAGCCCTATTTAAAAAAAAATCCACAACATGCACCCCACCCCCGGGCCTCCTGAGCACCAAAAAAAAAGAGTGCTTAGAAGAAGAAAAAAACAGATAATGGGTGTCTTTAAAATTCTAAACCCCCACCCCCCTAGTTACGCCCTTGGTTATGGTTATAAAATATACCCATGTCGAGAAAACAATTCGAACAATGCTACATCTACCCCTTTACAAACAAAATGTAAAATAACTCAGTATGCATGATATAATAATAATAATAATAGTATTGGTTTCATTTATTTATTTGCAGCACATCCAGACCTAGTCGACTTTAGCAATGCCCATCTGGACATCGAATTGGCATTAAAACAATTTCCAGAGCTTACCGAAACACAGGTAAGATCAATCTCATATTTGGCTAATTTCGTAAAGTCTTGGTCAGTTCTGCTGGTACGAAAACCAGTATGATATAAAGTAAAACGTTTTGCTTTACAGAGAATGATTTTTTTAAAATTGCATCGAAAACGGTTGCCGTCGTTTGAGTCTTCTATTGAACGTTATGTTTTATTTCAATGAAACAGCCACGCAATCATTCTATCAACATTTAAGCAAAACAATAAAGTATGCTGTGACATCATGCAATAAAATGGTTTCATCTGTCATGTAGATGAAAGCGCGCGGGGGATAAAAGTAACCTTTCAGATTCTTCACAACTTATTTATACATTTCCTTTTTTCCTTCTATTTGTGTCCAGATCAAGGACCATTACGATCATTTCAGACGGTATGATACGAGTGGTGATCTTTTACTAGACTTCACGGAAGTGGTTCGAGCTATTCAGTCAACCGTTGGGAACTTTTATTCTCCAGCCCAAGTCAAGGTAAGCCGATCCAAGGGCTCATCAATAAATGTGTTTAAATGTTAGAAAAGGATGGTCACTTACGAAAAGTCTGTACCAAGCAAAAACAGCCACAAACAAATCATCAATTTCCCCCAGTGTTTTATATGGGGGAGGGGGGGGGGGGGGGGGGGGTAACATATATTTGGAAGAGGAACACTTTTCTTCTTTTTTTTTTTTTTGAGGGGGGGGGGGGGTTCTTTGGAGAGTAGAAACAACCCCACACACACATATGGGTTGTAAGGGGGAGGGGCATATACCCTGCACGCCCCCCTCGATCTCCCCCGCGAAGGTCCTTCGACACCATCGCAAAAGCAAACGACTAAACAGAGAAATTGAAAGCAGGGCTTGGAATTATGAAAGGGAATAAACGTTCTATATCATTGTTTCCCATGCTGACATCTGATATATATCTTTTCTTTTGTTCTTTATTTGAACAGGAAGCGATGGGTGAGATTGATAGTGATAATAATGATACTGTGGATTTCTCCGAGTATCTCACCATTGCGCTCATGGTCACGAACAAACGAGGCAGATCCGAAGTCTTCCGAAGTGGAATCGTCAAACATGGCGGACAGTCGGTTTCAAAATTATGTGTCATTCAGTGATGTTCTTGTCTATCAATGATTTTCTTATTTATTATCTTGATTATTTTATTTAAAGTTCGATCTTTTATTTAAAAAAATATAACCTTGAAAGCAGTTGCTTTAAATGAAAGTTTGAAAATCAGAGAAACAGATTTTTGAAAAAGTTTGATCGAATAAGAGATTTATTATTTTTAAAGATGAGTTCACTATAAATCATGCATATTTCAAATCGGCCAATTGGTTAATGGCATTCTGATGTATTTTTAACAGCCTTACAATTTTGCTCCTACACTCGGAATTACTCAAATATGATGTTGTTGTTGTTTTTGTTTTTTTAGCAGAGCAATATTGACGTAAAATATATAAATATATCATATCCATCATTTTTGTGAACAGTCCAAGGAGCAAAAAGAAATGTATATTTCGGTATCCAGTGATTTTAGTTTCGGCTTCAATTTTAGCTTATTGCTGCATGTTTACCACTGTGCGGTACTACTTTTAAAGTGAGTACAGGTGTACAATATAAGCATGATAATGGAACAGATTCGTTTCTAAATGCTTCATTGTCTGATGACCAATTTAACAGAATTAGATTTACATAATTTTATTTAGTGATCTCATCTAGGATAAGCAGATGGTATAAGTTATTAGGTCTAATCATGACCATTATCAGTATTGGACGATTTGTACAAAACATTTTTTTCATCAAATATGTGCCTTGGTTTTATATTCCACTCGCCAACTTTCACTATGTTATAAGACGAATATGAGTTCTGAACTGAGCGCTAGCTAGTCTGCTTCCTCATAGTAAACGTTGTTATATCACTGTCCTAAAAAAATACAACATAAAGGAATTCAAACGGATTCTTAAATGTTTTTATTTGTATCTTGTTTTCAACGAGCGTTTGTTATATATGTGCTTGTTATAATGCGGGGCAACTGTACCTCTTTATAAGCCAGTACAAGACAAAGTGGGTTGAGAGTAGGTCGAGTCCGGACCGGAGGACCTGGATCGACTTGGCCCCGTAAGTCAGAGATCGCGATACACTAGTAGGGAGGAGAGAGGGGTGCAAGAGGGATCTGGGGTGTATGGCACCAGTGGCGGATCCAAGGGGAAAAAATGTAAAAACACGTTAATTTAACCTTTTTTTGGAGATGGCCCCCACCCCTGGCGCTCAAGGGGGGGGGGGTGCATTTTTTCAAATTTTCGAGGGCCAAAAAAAGACAAATTAGTGCTCACGTCCCCCCCCCCCCCCCCCCCCCCCCCACTGAGCGAATTTTCGGCCGGCTGTTTCACCGCTAAATATTTTCTCACGAATTGGGCCCCCTCCCTTGCCACCGGCTGGATCCGCCCCTGTATGGCACCCTTATTTAGTTTATTGAATGTGGAAATTCTTGCATCCCTCTTATCCTAAAAGATATTTTGCCAAAATAAATTCAGAGAAATTCACCTTGATTTGTTATACTTCCCCCATTCCTCGTTTGAAAATCATGTTTTTTTAATGCAGATTTAATCAGAATAGTTGAATTGTTACTGTTATCTCAAAGGCTTATTTGCCGTATATGTATGCGTAGTAAGAATTGCAAGTATTCTTTTGGTTTAAATATAATTTGTTGATTTACATCTTTATAGATTATGTGTAAATAAAGTAAATAAAGTATTATTAAATGTAGCTATATAGACCCTACGTCCCAAAGTATATTGATGTAAATATTAAGTTTCAACAAAAAAGTGTTTGGAGAGCGTTGATAGATAGGGAGGGGAGAGAGAGAGAGAGAGAGACAGACAGACAGACACACACACACACACACATATAGTGATATACAGTGCGTCCCAGAAAAAACAAAACCGAGAATTATCGAAGTTTTATCATAACTTAATCACAATTATAATTAATATATGACACATATTTGTAAAGCGAAAATCCTCCTCTTTCATTCGATGCAACTCATATGATGCATATTTCACGCATGAGTGATTAAAATGAATTTGAAGAGAGGAAACCAAACAGTCATTTGGCGGGCGGTATCTGAATTTCAAGGAGAAAATCGCATTTCTAGAAAGTTGAGGTTCTGCCCTTTCATGTGACACCTCAATCAGGAAAAATGAGCCAGGAATAACAAAGTTCTGTTTGTTTAAAGTAATTCTTGCATTTCCATAATTTGATTAAACGAGTTCGTTTTCACTGGCTGCCTGCCGTAGCAACAAACTGAGTTGACAAAAGACTTAACTCCGTTTCGTTGACAATATAGAGGACACATATGTGTATTATTATTATTAATTAATTAATTAATTAATAAACGGTCACCGTATTTTTTTTTAATATAAAGTGGAGCTAAATTGGTATGATCGGATTTAATATAATTTCACACATTTGGGGGTCTTAAATTACCTTCATAGCAATTTTAGGTCCTAGAAGGGCACTAGAAATGTCATAAATAAGAATAAGAGCAATAACCATGTACTTTAAAGGCATTTTGCGGTCTTAAACAAGAATTCAATTGTCCCTTTAAGATCGCGTGCTCGATCTTGTAATTGAAAACAGGTCAAAAAAGAATCTTAGAACCAGTGAGATCTAATGAGTGCAAGCAAGAAATTTCAAACAACAATTGAAACTTCTCCCAGGAAGCCTGACACTAAGACATTTTGTTTATTCAAATAGCATTGTGGGATGATAAACAAATAAGAATAATAATATTACATCATCATCAATGGTGGGGAAGATCACTTCTACCCCTCTCTACTTATTCCTGCGAACAGTGAAAATAACCGAGTGGAATCAACTGTTTAACAAATTTGTTATGAGTCCCGAAATATATTTATTCGCTACTGGCTGTCATTATAAAAAGCAGCAATCGACGCATTATGTCTTATTCATTCTAATTCTAATGTTTTCTGACTGTTGTCTAGACAATATCAATTTTGTCGGTCATAGTGTTATCTAGCTTTATTTCTCATGGTATATTTTAATGTACTGGTGGATTTCCATGGATAAAATAATACTGGTGGATTTATACGCTGTGAGCATTGTTTCACTTTCAGGTTCATTATTATGATGTATACAGATACAGTATAGGGAGTAGGGAGTCATGTTTCTGTGTGTATCGCATGATGTTCAATGTGATGTGGGTAAAACCCTTCGACCCTGAATGAGACACAATGCTCACAGCCCGATCACTACATACAGCATATTCTCTGTCTCTCCTCGTAATCCAACAATGGCTAATTGGGACATTGTTTCGTTTCGATTGATATTGTCCATCATTCTTCTGCCACATATTAATGGTGTATTAAATATAGATTCAGATCAAGAGGACTATGACACAGGGAGCTCGAGTGTAATTGACATAGGTAAGTATATCATAAAAGGCGTATTAGTTTTAATGGTAGTTCCATTGTTAGCATACCTTCTTGTAGCATTCTCACTCATGTGACAGCATTCAAGCATTCAAGCCACACTTTACAGAGTAATGCTATAGTTTGAGATGGATGTGAAAGTTTTGTCTTTACTTTATTGAGGTTCAATCCAGACTGCCTTACAAACAGGGTGCTCTCTATAACATTGAGAGTTATATATATACATGACAGGTGTAGACACTATTATGACACTTATTATTGCCCATTATGAACATTAAAGGATTAGGGTTTGTGCCAGGCTGCCCGCCATTAACATTTACAGTTGGTCTCCTCCCCTCTTTAGATTAAACATTCAGTAAAATACATGTGTACAATCACTTGGCACTTTTCTTCAAGATACAAGACTTGATTATAAGTGGTCTCGTCTATACATGAACATAATACTAATAATGAGTTTCAACACTCTATTCAAAGGTTTTTTTTCACCTTACTGTTGGCATTTACTGAAATTGTAAACCCTTCTAATCCTCCCTTTTTTCCTCTTTTCTTTTAAACAATGAGTATCTTTTGAACAAACTATAATGGTACATTATGCTGTAATTAGTATCGGTTCTCTATCACGAGTGTTTATTTTCCGACCATTTAATGTTTAAATACTTTCGGTTTAAGTCTGCATGGTGTCAACTTATCAAGCACTATTAACCCTTTACATATCAACTATGACATACAACATTTATGTGTGCATGTTAACATGACAATATATCTCCTTCATCTAAGAATCTTCTAACCGCTATCAATTCTATACCTCTCTGAAGCCTTTTTAACCTCTTGGGTTGTCATCGCGTTTGGTGTGGATTCTTTTGAACAAATTATACTGTTCTGTTACCCTTAGTAGATGTCATAGTGAGACGTGAAAGAGCATTTGCAATGTTGTGTTTCCCTGGGCGGTGCACTATGGTGTAAGTGTAATACAGTATCTGAGTACACCGCAGGCCGCGATTGTGTATCATATAATGCCTCTAGCGGATTTATATTGTCTGTTACAAGTTCAAAGTCTATCCCGTAAAAGTAAATGTGAAACTTCTCACATGCTCACAACACTCCCAAAGCTTTTTGTATTGATTATCTTGATTCTACAATCAACAGTCTCGTTTACAAGAGGAATGTTTAACGGAAAGAGATATGTTGTGTTCAAGTCCAGAGGCGGAACCAGCCGGCGGCAAAAGGGGGGAGGGGGGGGGGGGGCAAATTCGTGAGAAAATATTTAGCGCCGCCTCAGCCAGCCGGTGAATAACCGGGGAGGGGGGGGGGGGGGGGTAAGGAGCACGATTAAAAAAAAAAACTCAACATCCATCCCCGCCCTTATTTTTTTCTTTGTCAACGGGAAAAAATATAAGGAAAAAGAAATTACACTTATATTGCTCTGAGGGGGGGGGGGGGGGGGGGGGGGGAGGGGGGTAATGAGCACTATATTTTTTTTCATTTGGCCCCCTAAAAAAAAAAATCATTTTGCCTCCGACATTTAAAAAAAAAAAAAAAAAGTGTTTGACTTTTTTTTTTGGGGGGGGGGGGGTCGCCCAAGGGGGGGGGGGGGGGGTTATCCCCCCCGTAAATCCGCCCCTGAAAATGTGTAAATTAAATCTTTGAATGCTCATGAGCTCTTTTCTACTTATTATAAGCATAATATCGCCATGAAAAAATGACAATACGCATGCGTAACTATCGACAGAATAGTACTGGGGCGCGGGCGCGGCCGGACCATAATTATATTGACCCGAACTAAAAGTATAGAACAAAGGTCAGAGTTGGGGGGGGGGGGGTAATTAAACCTGATTAAAAGGATAAACTTGGGCGGATTACTTCACTGTCACCAGGATAGAGGATGGAAAGTACATATCAAACAAATAACAAAATATTGCCCCCCCCCCCCCCCTCCTCCTCAGTAACATTTCAATCCAGGGGGATATTTCACAAAGACTAAGACAGGGCTGTCAACTTTGGGGAACTGCTTCGAGGGAGATCGTATGCATTTTTTTTGCTCAATGGGGGGGGGGGGGTGGTGTTGTTGAATTGAAAAATATATACAAACAAAGTTTACAAAAGACTTAACTCCGTTTCGTTGATGATCAGCATGAATCTAGTCTTTCGTATTCTTTGAGCATGGCTGATCGTCAACATAACGGAGTTAAGTCTTTTGTCAACTCTTTGTGTTGCTACGGCAGGCAGCCAGTGAAAACGAACTCGTTTAACCAAATCAAACAAACAGAACTTTGTTATTCCTGGCTCATTTTTCCTGATTGAGGTGTCATATGAAAGGGCGGAAATTGAACTTTCTAGAAATGTGATTTTCTCCTTGAAATTCAGATACCGCCCGCCAAATGACTTTTGGTTTCCTCTCTTCAAATTGCTTTTAATCACTCATGCGTGAAATATGCACCATATGAGTTGGATCAAATGAAAGAGGAGGATCTAAGCTTTATAACATTGAGAGATATATATACATGACAGGTGTAGAGACTATTATGACATTTATTGCCCATTGTGACCATTAAAGGTTAATTAGGTTTGGTGCCAGGCTGCCCGCCAGTAACGTTTAGATAGAGTTGGCCAAGAGTGTCAAGACATTACACTTCTCTACTACTACACATATATTTAACAAGAGAGAGTGCCATATTTATTTATTTTTTTCAAACTTGGCATAGTTTCAAGTTTATTTCACATTTCACAAATAAAAAGAATTTACATAACTGACAAAAATAGAACATAATATGAAATATACTAAAAGTGTCACATTATATAATTAATTCTTTGAAAAGACGTCGAAATTAATTGTAATGAAATACAGAGTGAAATGTGAGGAACCTATTAAAAAGCTTAGCTTGTAGATTATAGGTTCCCATAAATAAAACTAACATTTGATTGAAGTAGTTGTAATGGTAGAGGACGTAACAGTAATAATAGGTGGGCAAGAAGCCTTAACATAAGATGATTATACAACGTGAAACAAGCAAAAATAGCAAAAATAGCAAATACAGCAAGCAAATTAATTTGTTAACAAAGAGATGAGACAATAGTCACTTTAAAATATTGAGGTCGTTAGGTCATTGAACGAGGTCACCCGTGCGAGGCAGTAGACATGAACAATCATGTTACAGTAGTGTATACAATAATGTAGACCGTAGCCCAGACACAATCCTGTTTCCAAAATGCATTCGAATCCACGCACGTCTGCTCCCAGAGAGCCCCAAGGCACGCAAACGCATTCACCCGCTCCACGCCCCATGCCTCCCCGCAGTATCACCTGCACGACTGCTTTTTTTTTTTTCTCGACTGCTTTTTTTTTTTTCTCGACTGCTTTTTTTTTTTCTCGACTGCTTTTTTTTTTCTCGACTGTTTTTTTTTCTTTCTCGACTGCTTTTTTGGAAACTCGACTGCCTTTTTGTAAACTCGTTTGCTTTTTTGTGAAGTCGATTGCTTTTTTGTAAACTCGATTGCTTTTTTGTAAAGTCGACCGCTTTTTTGTAAACTCGACCAATTATGACGGCTGTGGCGTGCCATAAATTATGACGGCTGTGGCGTGCCATAGCAATGACCGATTCATGCCGACGACCCCAGCAAGAAAAACAAGGACGCGGCACATCTAGGCAAGCACGTAATGCCCGAGGGCCCCCGAGAACAGGCGCGCATGCATAAGAACATAAGTATAGGAGAAGGCCGGAATGTACAATGTATAGAATATCATATTAATTGAATTTCAAAGTAAAATTTGGTCATATGAATTTAAAAACAACTGTTTAAGCTTACTCTTAAAACAAATTAACGACGGGGATTCTGTATGTCCCAATTAGGGGTTTAAAATGAAATTACGCCTCCCCAGTCGAATCTTATCTATTCATACAATAAAACCAGGTTTATTATCGCTTTTAATTTAGAACTTATGCCACAATATGAAATGATACACTTAGCTAGACATTACGACTGTTGTTTAACATTTCAATATTTCGACTATAGATTGGACAGCTATCCGACCTCACATTTGGATCCCGAGTACAACAAACATTGGTAAGAATTTTCCCTCTTTAAATTAAAAAAATTGTAGTAAACTATAATTCTACTCATTTTGTATAAAATGTCAATATTTATTTCACAGACTTTCTCTCTTACATCATTATGAATCGCCATTATATTTTTATTTATCTACATTACCCATTTATCTTCATTAATGTCATCCCCACTCCCTTGGAACATTTGACAAGTTGTGATATATTTATAGCCAATGTTATCCTGCCGCATCAGCCCGGAAATTGAAGGAACGGGGCACAAAGCCGATAAGAGATAGTACTGGGGTTTATGTCTGGGTGGTAATGCTAGCTTGGAATAAGAAATGAAACAGCTACAAAAATTGATCGGATAAACAGAGACTTTAACGATATCAGAATTGTTTGGCAATGATAATGATTTTTTTTTAAATCCACATATCGGGAAAAAACTCGTCAAGACATGAGGGGGCTTGGCAACCGTAGTTAATTACACTTGACTTGAGCACACACAAAAGTCAACGAACCTCTATTAAAATGTCCTCCCTTACTCCCGATGTAGGGAGCCATCTTGACGTTCGTGTGGTTGATGGACCAAACAATGCTACAGGTCGAGTCGAGGTATGGTACAACGGTGCTTGGGGAACAGTATGTGATGATGGATGGGATTTGAACGACGCCAATGTCGTATGCAGAATGCTAGGGTTCTTCAAAGCGTCAAGTGCACCAGTCAGGGCTGAATATGGTCCGGGTTCTGGAGACATTCTTCTTGATGAAGTTGAATGTACTGGATCAGAAATTAGCCTCGAAGACTGCATCAAGAGTGAATTTGGAGTCAATAATTGTGATCACAGCGAAGATGCTGGTGTCATCTGTACAGGTATGATGTAACCCTGTTTGTGAAATTCGAAAAGTCTTTATATGTATTACGTAAGTCTTGTTTTTTTTCTCCATTATATGACTTCTCCATATCCCTCTTTTCACTCCTCATCTCACTTCTTCCCTTTCCTTTCTCTCTCCCCCCCCCCCTCTCTCTCTCTCTCTCTCTCGCTCTTACTCTATCTAATCGTTTCTCTTCTTTTATATCTGCGTCTTTGTCTGATAGTGATACCCTTGTTCTCTTCCATACTCAAAACCTGAATTCATAATATATCATTGTATTTCAGATCCTATCTCTCTTGATGTTCGTCTTGTCGATGGTCCAAATAACAACTCGGGAAGAGTTGAAGTGCAAGAAAATGGATCTTGGGGAACTATCTGTGACGATGGCTGGGATGCAAAAGACGCTAATGTTGTATGCAGAATGCTGGGGTTCTTCGGTGCAGCATATGCACCTGTGCAAGCTACATACGGTGAAGGGGTAGGAGACATCTCACTCCGTAATGTGGATTGTATTGGGACAGAAATCAACTTGGGAACATGTTTCCACGATAGACCTGAACCTTTTGACTGTGCTCATGGCGAAGATGCCGGTGCTGCCTGCTTGGTTCTTATCCCAGGTATAATGTGAAACGAATATAATAGTCCTTAAATCTATCAATATGCAAATGTGTACTGCTCTTATAGTTTGAACAAATGTGAACAAAACTATACATGATACATATCTGAAGATAATTTTTAAACAATGTAAGACATATTTGTTTTGCTCAGTTCACCTACTTAGGTTTTTGTAATCCCCTCGCCGACTAGCAAATGATAGACGGCGCTATATAAATGCCTATTATTATTATTATTATTTATATATAGCGCCGTCTATCATTTGCTATTCCGAGGCGCACAAGAAAAATAGAAAGAATGGGGAGTTTGGATGAGTGCCAAGTACAGGTGTTGTTAAAAAAGATAAGATTTCAGCTTGGATTTAAAGGCCCACTGCACTACTTGTAGCTACTTGCGCCCTCTATATAACAAACAATGCTTAATCGGTGACCATTGGTCCCCCATGATCCTCTTTTTCTTATGTTAACTGAGAGCTGAGTTGATGAGATAACCACATGTCCAGTGACCGTGTAGGGTGGTCTAATCCCTCCTGTAAACTATGGCAGATAAGCTTTAAAGGTCTCTAAGGAAGTTATGATTCTCAAATTAAATGGTAAATTATTCCAAAGAGAAGGTGCTGCAGCTGAAAAGGCCCTCTCACCACAGTACAGGCTACCCGTGTCTTGAGGATCTTAAGAAGATGCTGATGTGATGATCTTAGACTACGAGCTGGTGTATAAGGCATAACAAGGTCTTGTAAATAGTTTGGTGCCAAACTATTTACAGTCTTCCAGGATTTTGAATTATATGCGCTTGCAGATTGGTAACCAGTGCAGCTTTTTGAGAACAGGAGAAATGTGATCATATTTAGATGTCCCTGATAAAACCCTGGCAGATGCATTCTGAGCATGTTGAAGTTTGTCAAGATTGCGTGAAGTAATATTGAAAAGAAGAGCATTGCCAATATCTAATCGAGATAAAAACAAATGCATGTATAAGCATAGCAGCATAGTAACGCTGCCGTCCGTCCTTCCTTCCGTCGCGTCCGTCCGTCCGTCCGTCACAAATTTGGATTCCGATCGATAACTTCAGTAATGTTTGAAGGATTTTAGTCAAATTTGATATGAAGGATATGGTATCAAAATACAGGCTAAGTTCGGTTTCGGAGTATGTAGGTCAAAGGTCATAGCTCATTAAATATGCGAAAAATACAAATCTGGTTTCCGATCGATAACTTTAGTAATGTTTGACGGATTTTAATGAAATTTGATATGAAGGTACATGGTATTTTCAAAGCACAGCCTAAGTTCGATTTCGGAGTTTGTAGGTCAAAGGTCATAGCTCATTAAATATGCGAATCTGGTTTCCATTCGATAACTTTAGTAATGTTTGACGAATTTTATTGAAATTTAATATGAAGGTACATGATATTAAAATACAGCCTAAGTTGGATTTCGGTGAAAGGTCATAGCTCATTAAATATGCAAAAAAAAATAATTATACATTTGAAAATTGGTCAACTTCCTTGCCTATTAATATAATATAATAGTCTAATGGAGGTAACTTGTTCTGACGTATATAGGCCATTTGTACTAAGCTTGCGAAAGGATGCTACGCTTTGCGTTGATTTGTTACATATATTTCAATACCTACGTTTCATTTGAACAGATGATTCTGTAAGCTCGGCATCATCCTGGAATGGTAAGTAAAAAGAGAACAAGATAATCGAATAGCTGATAGTGAAATGCCCGCTCAACATCTTACCTTTTAACAAATTGATGATACAAGAGCTTTGATATCATGACATTCAACAGTGATCAGCAGGAATCTGTGTTCTATAGGATAGACTTGTCTAGTTTAGCCATAAACGTATGATTATATAAATGAGTTAAGTCTTTTGTTAACTCCGTTTGTTGCTACGGCAGGCAGCCAGTAAAAACGAATTTGTTGAATCAAATGATGGAAATGCAAGCAAATACTTTAAACAAACAGAAATTTGTTATTCCTGGCTCATTTTTCCTGATTGAGGTGTCATAATTATGAAAGGGCAGAAAATGAACTTTCTAGAAATGTGATTTTTCTCTTTGAAATTCTGATACCGCCCTAAACATGACTTGTTGGTACCCTATCTTTAAATTGTTTTTAATCACTCATGCGTGAAATAATTATATGCATCATATGAGTTGCATCAACTGAAAGAAGAGGATCTAAGTTTTACAAATATGTGTCATTTATTTAATTATAATTGTGATGAAACTATGATAAAACATCGATCATTCTCGGTTTCGTTTTTTCTGGGACGCACTGTATATATTTCTTCGAATCATAGTCTGATACTTGTTTTAGCTTGGTTCACCTATATTTTAACACTTCTCTTTCATTGTAATGTGAACAGATGATTCTGGAAGCGGAGAATCGTCCGGGGATGGTAAGTAAATAGAAAATGATTCGAAAATCGAATCGAATTACTGATAGCAAGAAGCCCGCTCAACATCTTACCTTTTAACACATTGATGATACAAGAGCTTTGATTCATGATAATCCAACAGTGATAAGCATGAATCTGTGATAGGAAAGACGTGTCTAGTCGGAGCCATAAATTATATAAATATCAAAGATTCCAGAAAGAATAGGACAGGGGGGAGGGGCGGGAAGAAGTCACATTGGCCAACTAATACATCAGGCACGCATACTGCTATCTTAAAGAATGACAATATATATATTTTTTTCGAATCATAGTTTTATTGTTTTGGCTTGGTTCACCTATTTGGGTTTTATGCCTCCGCCACCGAAGGTGGTGCCGGAGGCATCATGTTTTCGGGTTGTCCGTCCGTACGTCCGTCCGTACGTCCGTCCGTCCCGTTTGACCGTTATCACAATATCTCAAGAACCATTTAAGATTTAAACTTAAGACTCGGGAATAGTATTTATCACCATAGGAAGACGATCTGATTAGATTTTGGAGTACGTAGGTCAAAGGTCACAGGTCACAGAGGTCAACTTATGAAATTCCTTGTATTGAGTTTGTTAGCGCGATATCTCAAGAACCATTTGAGATTTAAACTTCAAACTTAAGGATAGTATGTATCACCATAGGAAGACGATCTGATTAGATTTTGGAGCACGTATGTCAAAGGTCAAGGGTCACAGAGGTCAACTTATGAAATTCCATACATTGAGATTGTTATCATGATATCTCAAGAACCACTGGAGATGTAAAAACTTCAAACTTAATGATAGTATGTATCACCATATCATAATATCTCAAGAACCACTGGAGATTTAAACTTCAAACTTAATGATAGTGTGTATCACCATAGGAAGACACTGTGATTAGATTTTGGAGCACGTAGGTCAAAGGTCAAGGGTCACAGAGGTCAACTTATGAAATTCCATACATTGAGATTGTTATCATGATATCTCAAGAACCACTGGAGATTTAAACTCCAAACTTGTTTAAATTGCTCTATGGCGGAGGCATTATTTTCGACTGCGCGCAGTCAAAATTCCATCTAGTTGTTACATATATTTTAACACTTCTCTTACATTGTCATTTGAAAAGGTGATTCTGGAAGCGGGGAATCCTCCGGGGATGGTAAGTAAAAAATAAAATAAAAGTATCGAACAGCTGATAGCGAGATGCCCGCTCAACATCTTACCTCTTTACAAATTGATAATACGAGAGCTTTGATTCATGACATTCAACATTGATAAGCAGGAATCTGTGTATAGGGCCTACTAGGATAGACTGTCTGGTTGAACAATAAAAGTATCATATCAAAGATTCCAGAGAGAACGGGACAGGGGGAGGGGGAAGGGGGGGGGGGAGAGAAGTCATATTTGCCAACTTATACATTAGGCACGCATACTGCTTTCGTAAGGAATAATAATTCTCTTTTTGAACTCTAGTGTGTGTATATTATGAATTATGAGCTCATACTATATGTTATCAAGAGGTAAAACTAATCAGTATACTGTAATTTAAATGTTAATTTTTACATTGATTATGAAAATGAAGGAACATTCTGGCTACAATGTCCAGACCTCGTATCAAGCACGGATAAAGGTCTTACTACATCATCTACTGTCATCATATCTCCACGCGTGCATGCTGGTTCCGCTGACAATCAGGACTTCTCTGTGGGCTGTACGTATACTTCACATGATGTATTTGACTATGTAGACACTTGGGTTGCCTGTGCTGCACGAGATGATCTAGGAAACTACTTGACATGCGATTTCACAGTCACCGTTACAGGTATGTAACAAACAAAAAGAAGAGAATTACAACAACCATGTCATAAAATTGTGTCAGCAATTCAGTAGGCACTCTGACCGAGTTATAGAGTTTTTCGGGAATAGGAGAACGTTATGTTATGGTTTGGACGGGGGTGAGCCGCTCAAGCTTCGAAATCCCTACCTTTTGTTAGTGGTCACATTGGGGCATTTTTCCCGAAAAAGACCCATTTTTCACAATTTTCTGGTGTTTTTCTGGTGGTTGCCAGAAAATTTTGAAAAAAACGGACCCATTTTTAATGGTATTTTTGTTAGAAGTGGGACCCATGTTTAGGGATTTTTTGGTGAAAAAGTGACCCATTAGAGCGGCACACCCTGCATTTCCTAATATGTGAGTACCTCCCCCCCCCCCCCCGGGTGTACCGGTAATTGAGTAATGCAAGAGACCACAACCAAATTTAGAGAGAATGTGACAGGGGTTGTTTAACTTTTGTTCAAAAAATACATTAAGCTTGGCCGTTTTCTCCTTCTTTGTGTGACCTTTACACCTTGACATTAACTTTGTGCCCCATGTATTAGGCCACCACTCACTTTATTTTTGGATGTCACATAATTTGTATTTCAAGATGACGACCCTCCTCGTTTGGACTGCCCTGACGTAACTTCCACCACGGACCAAGGTCTTCCTACATCCTCCCACATCACCATCAACCCACGGGCATCAGACAATACTGATCCTAGTCCGTATGTGATCTGCTCTCATACATCTAGTGATGTCTTCCAGTTTGGAGATACCAATGTTTTCTGTGATGCTACGGATGAATCAGGAAACATTGGCAGGTGTCTGTTCGTGGTTACAGTACAAGGTATGATACAACTTTCAATGATATACGTTCGTTCAGGTACCGTGAATAAATAAGCAAAACAAGGAAGTTGAACTTAACATTCATTTAGGATTTAAGATGCTACGTACACTATAACTCTTAAAGCAGTTTTAATTGTCTTGTTTTCCGCAGACAACGAGCCCCCTAGTTGGGAATGCCGTGACCAAACATCAATTGCAGATCATCTTTTAATGTTTTTTTTTGGTTAGAAGTGGGACCCATGTTTAGGGATTTTTTGGGGAAAAAAGAAACCCATTAGAGCGGCACACCCTGCATTTCCTAATATGTGAGTACCTCCCCCCCCCCCCCCCCCCGGGTGCACCGGTAATTAAGTAATGCAAGAGAACACAATCAAATTTAGAGGATATGTGACAGGGGTTGTTAACCCTTTTTTTAATACATTGAGCTTGGCCGTTTCTCCTTTTTTATGTGACCTTCTCACCTTTACATCTTTACATCTTTATATTACCTTTGTGCCCCATGTATTAGGCCACCACTCACTTTATTGTTGGTTGTCCCAAAATTTGTATTTCAAGATGGTGAACCTCCCCATTTGGACTGCCCTGACATAACTTCCACCACGGACCAAGGTCTTCCTACATCTTCTCGCTTCCCCAACCCTCAGGCATCAGACAATACTGATCCTAGTCCGTCTGTGATCTGCTCTCGTACATCAAGTGATGTCTTCCAGTTTGGAGATACCAATGTTACCTGTCATGCTACGGATGAATCAGGAAACGTTGGCAGGTGTGTGTTCGTGGTTACAGTACAAGGTATGATACAACTTTCAATGAAATATGTTCGTTCAGGTCAGTGGCGGATCCAGGGGCCGGGGGGCCGGGCCCCCGGCCCCCCACCCCTGGCAAAAAAAGGGAAAAAAGGGGAAACTTGAGCTGTTGGAGCCATGATGAATTTAATAAATTAAAAAATTGCTCATAATGACCGTGATTAAATGCCCTGAGCTTCCGGGGGCTCTGCCGCTGGATTTCACCTTGACCCAAAGTCAGGCATCTGGATGCTCATCCGACGGTAATTTAATGTCTAAAACCCCTGAGCTCCTAGGGGCTCTGCCCCTGGACCCCACACCAATAAGTGACCTACCAGTGCCAGAAATAAGGTATCAAAATATGCTCATCTGACCGTAATTAAATGCCTAAAACCCCTTGACTTCCAGTGGCTCTACCCCCCGGATGCGTTATTTTTTTCTGCGGCACAGCTTGGGGTTAGGTGCGTGTTGAGCCTATGGGAAAGTTTAGGGTTAGGGTTAAATCAAGACTTCTTTTTAAAAAAAAACTCAATCTGTGCCGCAGAAAAAATGACGCCCCCCGGACACAAATCTAGGGCCCTAAAGCGGACGCGTTGATGCTAATCTGACGGTGATTTAATGCTTAAAACCCCTGAGCTTTTGGGGTTTTGGCCCCCTCCCCTGGACCTCACGCCAATTAGTGTCCTACCAGTGTCACAAATAAGGTGTCAAAATATTTTTATCTGACCGTAAAACCCCTAAGTTTCCGAGGCTCCACCCCCTCGACCTTAGGGGACTCCGCCCCCTGGACCCCACGCCAATTTGTGTCCTGCTAGTGTCACAAATAAGGTATAAAAAATATGCTCATCTGAACGTAATTTATCGCCCAAAACCCCTGAGCTTC
The DNA here is from genome assembly GCF_000002235.5 of Strongylocentrotus purpuratus. Classification (NCBI taxonomy): domain Eukaryota; kingdom Metazoa; phylum Echinodermata; class Echinoidea; order Camarodonta; family Strongylocentrotidae; genus Strongylocentrotus; species Strongylocentrotus purpuratus. The sequence goes on along the minus strand of NW_022145597.1, from coordinate 33,119,908 downwards.
CGGGGGCTCCGCCCCCTGGACCCAACGCCGACTCGTGACCTGCCAGTGTCACAAAATATGTTATGCTGATCTGACGATAATTTGATGTATAAAACCCCTGAGCTTCTGAGGGCTCCGCCCCCTGGACTCAACACAAATTTGTGTCCTGCCAGTGTCACAAATAAGGTTTCAAAATATGCTCATCTGGTCGTAATTTAATGCCCAAAACCCCTGAACTTTCGGGGGCTTCGTCCCCTGGACCCCACGTCAATTCGTGACCTGCCAGTGTCACAAATAAGGTATCAAAATAATGCTCATCTGACGGTAATTTAATGTATAAAACCCCTGAGCTTCTGAGGGCTCCACCCTTGACCCCCGCCGAGAAATGTTCAGTGGGGCCTGCATGTAAGAATGGGGTGATGGGAATTTGATTTGGGATAAAACACTCTTTCATAAGATGTATAATAATTTTCTGTTCATACATGATCTTTAAAATAATTAGCAATTGTCTAGGTGTAAACTTTTTTTTGACTAACTCGGTATAACTTCTAATGTTGTAGTTTTGTATTGTTTTATAATAAACCAACTTGATATTTGTGAAATGTTTGTTCTTACTTAACCAATATCTCCATGGCAAAAGATGGAGTAAGTTCTAAAAGACATTATTGGCTAAAAATACCTGTATCTGTTTTTCTTCTTATAAGGTCATTGGCTTGTCACTTTTTTGTGATTTCCTAGTTGATTATCACTACCTAAAAGGAAGCTGATGATTGACCGAATTTTGGTTGTCTCTTGATTCTTGGGGGGGGGGGGGGGGGGGGCTGTCAGGCGCGGATCCAGGAACCCATTTCTATCGGCCCGGCTATGGCAACCCCTTTGTGTAAAAACTAGATAAACTCTGTTTTTCTCAGATAAACTCTGTTTTTCTCAGATAAACTCTGTTTTTCTCAGATAAACTCAGTTTATCAACAGATAAACACAGTTTATCAGAAAAACTCAGTTTATCAGTTGATAAACTGAGTTTATCATTGATAAACACAGTTTTTCTGATAAACTGAGTTTATCTAGTTTTTACACAAAGGGGTTGCCATAGCCGGGCCGATAGAAATGGGTTCCTGGATCCGCGCCTGGGGGCTGTAGCTCTCCACTCCCTCATCTCCATTCCTGCTTTATATGCCTACGTTAATTTTTTATCTCTCTTTCTCCCTTTCTCGGGATAAAAAATCTACAGACCCTTGTATGGTTCATGATCCGTGTATCAATGGTGAATGTAGCTACTATATCGGATCAGGACAATACCAATGTGACTGCTATGATCAATACGAGGGTACTCATTGTGATGTCATCCCTCACCCCACTCGTGAGTCTTTACTACTTTTCAAAATATTGTGTCTATCAAGTAAAAATGTAATAGAATGAAATCCATTCAATAACATTTTGAATTTTGTAATTGATCAATTACCTATTGGACGTGGCAGGTTTAAAATGGCGGGTTCCAGTAAATAATAATAACATGGGAGTCATATTCGGTTGTTTTGTTCTAGGTTGGATCGAGAAACAAATAATACACAGTTTTCGTTTCATTTGCTGTATTCTAGAATGATTTAATCCAGTTTTTTGATAGAAATGCAAGACCATCATCAGAACTCAAAACTGTCTCATTTCATCAGTAACAATTTCTTTTGTTTTTCTTATATTCATGGATCCCAGCGATCTGTAAGAATACGACATGGATGTCATCGCGTTTTGGATTAATCAGTTTCCTAGAGGGTGAGAACGGAACGTGGGCGAACTCAACTGAAGTATGTCCATTCAACACAACAAACGGTAAATTAGGATACTTTCCATGCACGTTCTACCTGCATCTATCTATCTATCTCTATTTAAATGAAATTAGTTATTCTGATTCTGATTGACTTAAATAAACCAATGGGCCACTCTAGAAGACGTATCCCCCTAAATCACACAGCAGGGATTTGCATTAATATATAGGCTATGAACATTAGAGGATCTAAGTTTTTACAGCTAGACATTTGATTTTCTAATTATACGCTCTTGCCATCATTATCCACATGCTTTTTTCAAGACATTTCCCATAAATTATAATTATTTCATGAAATTCAATAATGGTACGGGGATAGTAAATTGTTGTGAATTTGTTTGATAGCTGATCAACCAATCGGTCGTGCCATATGCGTCGGTGATCTGATTTCACAGAGTACGTGGCTTCCCGATCCCACGGATAACTGTGGACAATTCAGAAATGCTGGAGATTTACTTGGCCAGCTTTCAAAGGTAATTTCAATATTGAGATTTCTATTTCAGCCGCTTCAAGAAACTTTTCTTGAATTGTCAAAACACAGTCACGAGACCACTCATTATGAATTGTCAGGGACTGAACACCATCAATTTCCATCAAGCCTATTTCAATGTTATAGCTTTGAATTTTATTATTTATTGGACACATCCTAGAAATAAAATAGCAATTGTAACATCCCAATGAATGAAATAGAAATGAACATTCTGTGATAAGTTGTTATGCTCAGAAATGAAAACAGATGGGCTAATACTTTCTCTAATAAAATGAAGGCAAAATGTATCTAGGCTGTCTTGTGAGCAATATTTAGAGATTAAAAAGTAGATCCTGCCATAAAAGTGGACACCCCTGGTCCCGTAGAAAGGAGACGGTTGTAGAGACATAATACGACCATTTTGTTTGAATGACTCTATAGAACAATAAAAGCAAACACAATCTGACTGATATTCAAATCGTTTGTTTCAAGGTTATCGTTTCAGATGAAAATGTTGCTAAGCTCAGTGAAGACGTCAGTTTGGTGACAAGTAACACTGGTGATATCTCATCTGATGACATTTTTTCGATTGCAAATATAATTTCAAATATAAGTGCTCGAACGAACAGTGAAAAGGTATGTTTCTTAATTTAGTCTCGCGAATACAACACTTTCCAAAAATATCTAATGTAATTCGTCTCTTAAAGTTTTAATTCAATTTGTTGTGAAACGTGTCCAGTAAATTCATACATATACAATTATTACGACTTAAGTGTTTATCTTTTTACTGGCCAAGCGAATCCGGCTATATTACTAAAATAAAGACCATTTAATTGTAGGTCAATTCATTGTGAAAATAGTATTTGCCATTTTTTTTAAAGATCTTGTCAAATCCGACTGTCCAAATGTTATCCAAAATCACACCTGTATTTAAAGTTTTTATTTCATACTAATACTGCTATGCTTTCGGAATATGTAAGTGAACGTATTTACTTGATTTTGAATAACAGGTTACTGCATCTATTGTTGCCATAGTGAGTAACATCGCTGATGTTGACACAGAAACACTTGAATCAGCATCAGCCTCTGTTATTGATGTCGTTAAAGTATTTGAGCAGCAGATCAAAAGTGTACCTATAGAAGACGGTGACAATTTCAGCATTCAACAGAAAAATATTGCCGTGCAGGTACGTAGAAGTTTTGATATTCTATGTCGAATAAAATGCTGATTATATCCGAATTTTCCCCCTTGGCAGGGCAGCAAAGACCAAAATTTATGTACTTACTGTGAATATAGTTGACATTTACTAGCGCTCCTCAAAATAAGATATCTGTCAATGACACGTGCAAAGAATACTATGCCTCTTCATGACCAAAGCAACGTTCTTATTTGGCTGTTTTTCCAATTCTGTTTTTCTGAACTTTTCAGGTCCAAAGCGTACCTACCGATGTCATCTCAAATGGTTTAGTCCTCTCATTAGCAGGAGACACCAATTCTGATCTGAAGAAATTTGACACCAACATCCAAACTTCAAATGAAAATCAAGCTGAAGCTACAAAACCAGATACCATTGCTATTGTCAACATACCATCTGCGATTTCTTCCGCTTTACCGTTGATATCTGGAGGAAGTTCTAATACTAACGGCTTTGTTCGCGTGATCTTTAGTGTCTTTTCCACACCAGCCCTTTTCATTTCTAAATCATTGAAAAACACAAGTGTAGGAACCAACCGATCTGCTAACACGCCTGTTATATCACTGAGCATCGGGGACGAGAAAATAGAAGATCTGACAGAACCCATCAATTTCACTTTTACCACGATAGAGGTAGGCCCTAAAGGAATGTCATTTTCAAAGTTACTTCATAGATATAAATATATGTGCATGACTGTGCATCTTAATTGTCATCTTTGAGTATTATTTCCAATGTGTTATAATTATTTCTGTTTTATAATCAATTTCACAGTATACAGTGTATCAGACAAGGACATGTTATTAGCATTAGTTGACCACCTATGAAAACAACTATAGTCGTATGCACTATGTTCTCAATTTGAATTTTCTCACAAGACTGGTCTGACGAACCCGTCGTGTTCATACTGGGATATTGGCTTTAGTGACTGGTCTCAAGAAGGGTGTCAGCTTCTTTCGTCATCTGGAATTAGCTCATCCAATGATAACAACTGGGATCCTCCTCCATCTGATGAGAAGGAGAAGATCGTTTGTGGATGTAACCATCTCACCAACTTTGCCGTCCTTATGGTAAGATCTTTCTTTCTTTTATAGTAGTATGTCTTTTATTTTCAAAGCACGTCGCCTGGGAATCACATGGGATTGCATATGTTTTTGTTCTTCTTCAGTTGTAGCTAATTGATATAGTTATCTCTCCCCCATTTGAAATACTTCGATCTCTATTGTTGGAAGCTGCAGTAAGAGACTTCCCCCATTTAACCAAAGATCCCCATCTTTGGGAAAGACCCGCTATTATCTCACTATACCAAAGATCTTGTAAAGACAAAATGTAATCTCTGTCTATGTAATTTTCTACAGTTCTTCTTTAATGTTAAAGATAAAGCATGTAGCGACCGATTGAAGTGATTCCATTTGTGAATAGTAAGAGCATTTTCTGTCCTGTTCCTTGTATTTTTCTCTCTTATCTTTTTCCTCAGTCTTTTCCCTTTCTTGTTTTTAATCTTAGAAGTGGAACTTTTTTGGGGGGTGGGGGCTGCTCACATGGTGACTAACTCCAGGCAAGTCGAATAACACACTCACTATGCATACTCATTAATGTATTATAATATGTCGGCGACAAATTAATGACAGCAATATCACCAGAGCTCACACACACATGTTAGGTTTTCATATAGCTCTATATGTTATGGTTAAGTGTAGAATGAGCTGGATAATAAATTTGTGATGAATTTATTCTATTTGTAGGATATTTCCAGAGAGGAAGGGTCTTTTGAGCAAGAGCAAGCATACACAGTTCTAACGTACATAGGATGTGGTATTTCAATAGTTAGCCTACTTGTCACCCTCGCAACATATCTATCAAACAGGTAAGAGTCATGTTTATCTCAATTTTTATGATTATCCATCTCATAAAACTACTAGATTATATTAAAGCATATAGATCATGAAATTCCTTCAGATGTTTTGTAAACATGATACGTGATCACATTGTGTCAGGAATTTCATTTGAATATCCATTTGATAACTGAATGAAAAAACAAGTATTTTGCCAAATGATGGCATTGTCTCTGCTCGTATGAGTTACAGCCTAGTTCACAGTATGTACTGTTTTATTAATACTATCATTTGATCAAAGGTTAAATCAAGCTAGTGCAGCTAGGTCCTGGGATCGTTTGTTTGATGCATGGGAAATATTCAAATTTGACATGCTGAATATATTGCTACCGCCTTAATTAATCTATAAACCCTAGCACCAACATTTTTATTACTAAATAATGATATATGCACTACATTTATAAATGTATTAATCAAATACAAATTTATGTTACATTTTTGTTATTAAACTGAAAGAGTTCTGAGGGGAAAACAGACCAACCAGATCTTCATTTGCCTGTGCCTGACGTTACTCTGTCTCTACCTATCGTTCATTGTCATGATGTCACTGGAGAGCTCCAAAAGTCAATACCAAGTAAAGGCAGGTCCATGCGGGTTCATTACGGCGCTCGTTCACTACTTCGTTCTATCTTCGCTCACTTGGATGGGTGTGGAGGGATACAATACTTATCTCATCATCGTCAAGATCTTTGATACCTACATTCCACGGTTCATGCTCAAAGCTGGTGCCGTTGCATGGGGTACAACCATTTCAAAATTGTTATCAGTAATATCGAAATTGATCCTTAAAAAAATAATGCGTTTTTCTAATAGATAAAGAATATTTATAATTTCGAATGATTTCGAATGATGATAATACATGTAAAATAAACATCAACCACCATAAGATTACATTGCCAGCATTTAAAAGAGTGCAATATGCATGATTTCTTCTTCGTGAAAGGCTTTCATCCCCATTTAAAAAAAAAGATATTCCACATTTCGGGGCAGACAAATTGATATTTGAGAAGGAAAGGGTAAATGTTGCCAATACTATCGATATTTAATTTCCCATTAACATGGTTTTACAAGGTAAATATTTAAGCTGCATGGTTGCATCTTGGGCAGGATATTTTGTTGTCTACTTGTTCAAAACAGTTTTCCATCTAAAAAAGATCTATACAAAGATCTCTCGAGTGATTCACAAATTGATCGTAAAGTTGTTTCTAGAAGAGGAAAAAATACAAAAAGATCTATCTACTTCTTAAAGGTAAAGACCAGTTATGGTCATGCGATTGCATTGTGAAAGAAACGTTGAGTAATCGATCAGAAAAGGTTGATCATCTAGCATCTAGCATCTGCAAGGTTCTGAAATCATCAAAATGATAAGAAATTTGGCCCATTCTTCGTAAAGTTACAAGCACTATACACAGAAAGATGTATATGGGACTACCCTATATCTCTCACAGACCATGAGAGAAACAAATTTTCCAAATATATGAATTAGTAGGCGGTTTCCCGACAAATTTTTTATCATCATGTATTAGTCAAAACACATTCTTTCACATGATTGGTAATGAAAGGTTCCATTTCATATTTTGAAATTGGGGCATTTCCAATACTAGTCTTTAGCTTTAAGTGAATGCCTGTATGTATGCATGCCGCATTCATGACCGCCGTTGCTATGTCATTTTAGCGATTGTACTATATCAATCGCCATCTTCATCCTTTCCTTTCACTTTGCTTAAATCACACAATGGCAATTGTGAACATTTTCTCTTATTCTCCTGTTAGGGAAAGGCTTTAATACTGTCAATTGACACGTGAAAATATAATGAATCATAATTGTCTTCCCCTTTTAAAAAAATAAATTCAAGGTATTCCTGCACTGATTGTCATTGTAACTGGAGCCATTGCCGAGGACAAATATGCGCACGGAGATGTGTGAGTAGTCTGTTAACCTGTTAATATCATAATCTCCAAACCGAAATATATTTACAATGTTTTGTAGTTTTTTATAACATGATCAGTTGGGCCTTTAGGTGACAAGGTAAGGGTAAACAAAAATAGAGCCATATCACGACAACAGGACGGAGCATAGTGCTAGGAAAATTTCTTGTTTATATTTTTGAACCAAAATATTTAAGCAAATTTAATTGTCATACAGCATTTCATCTCCTTTTATAGAAATTTCGCTTCACAAAACCGTCTCAGTCTTGTATGGTTCACTTAATCAAGAAAGTAAATTACATGTATTTTAATTTCGAACAAAAATACATGCCACATTACTTCAAATACCTGTGTACATTATGAGGAGGTGAGTTGGCTCAGTCAGCAAAGCATCTGCGTGTAGTACCAAAGATCATGGGTTCGAGACAAACCCAGAGGCGGATGACTGAAGCCTGTGTTGTAAGTTAACGAGCCCCTCCCCTATTTCATAGACGCATGCTATGTTACAGTGGAGAACACTCCGTCCCTCGGGTTGGACGTTAAATGGAGGCCCCTGTACAGGAGAATCACCACCTTTGCACGTTAAGAACCCACCGCACTATTCGTATTTGAATATGGGAAACCCCGGTGTTGTGGTCCACCTTCACACTCCCAATTAGATGAGACCCATGGATTAAAGTGATTCAGTTCGCTTTTTGCATGCCAGGCATAGGTGATGCCAAATACTTAACAGTAATAATATTTGGGGTGTACCGAATGTTAGTGTATTATGACATTTTGACACTGGGGGCACGTTTATTTTGGAAGTGGTTAATGATTTCCATTTTTTCCCCCTACATATTTTCTTTTTTTCACAATTTCTACCGGATCTCTAGATGTTTTCTCGAATTGTGGGCTCAAATCGGTGGTCTCCTTATTCCCATGACAATCATTCTCCTGTTCAACGTCGTCATCTTTGCCCTCATCGTCCGTCAACTTATGAAGTCTTCTAATCTCGCTGGTCGGATGAAGAAAGAGGCCAAGGTGGAACGTAGAGAGAACATCAAACGGGTTCAAAATGCAATCTGTATCCTCCTTCTGCTTGGTCTTACATGGATCACTGGATACTTCCTGATGATCCGAGAATTCAGTCAGGTGCAGTAGAAAGAACAATATCTATATTATAGAAACATAACGTAATTGCATTTTTCTATTGTGAAACTTGTGAAAGTTTATAGGATACTGTGACCAGAAACGTAAGAAATTTCATTGAAGTTGATATACGTGTATATATACAGTTAACCATTTAGTTATTCATACCCATTGTAAATTTGATGTTTTTTGTGTATTTTGTAACTCACGAATGAAAGGTGGACTGGTTGAATTACTGCCTTTGTTGAATACTTTCAGATTTATGCTTTGATATGTCTCATCCTCAAGAAACATAAATCGGGACAAATCAATTTTTCACAAACTTCGAAAATTACAAAACTTGGTAGGGTATGAATAATTTAGTTGTTAACTGAATGTGTGCTCGAGGTTGTGTGTTTGAACAGGGAACCGTTTGAGTATAAAGACGTTATGAAAGTTTCAACCGCAACATTTTTGTTATGATTATCTTTATTCTATTTTATCCCAGGTGGTTGAGCCCATCTTCATTATACTGAACTCATTTCAAGGACTCTTCATCTTCCTGCTCTACTGTGTTCGTAAACCAATAGTTCGTAAGCGGTGGGGACTGACCTGTCTGGATAGAGTCAAGAGACAACAAGACGCTACCACATCGAATATCACACATAGCCCTGAATCTAGGCCCCTATCAACTTCTTTGGACGCGAAGCCGCAAGAGAAGAACAACGAGACAAGTGCCATGCTTTGAGTTTAAGTATTCTCATTTCAATAAGATTTGTGTATTTGTATCTCACTTTATAGGTTATGTAATTTTGATTGTTGTGTCATTTGTGTTATATGGGAAATGAAATACAGTGCACTTGGAAAAAAGATACATAAAAAGAAATTCTCCAAATATTCTCACCATGTACAAAGGTGTGTAACTTGCTTTAGTTGCCATTTTGACTCAATATAGGTTGGGATATCAATCCAGCTGTACAATTACTTTTTATAATTTTATATTGGGAGAAAAAAAGAAAAAAACTTCCATGAATACAACCGAATTTGCGAATCTTACGCTCGGATACAAAAATGGCCAACATGTATATATTTCATAATTGGGCGAATCAACAATTTCATCGAAAATGGATGTATATACCTACATTCCAAACATATCAACAATGAACATATGATTTATTCAAACGTGTTCCAGAGTAAAACTTTTTAGAGAGCATTCCCCCCTCATAAATGGATATAAAAATTATTATAAAACCGGAAGAAATCTATGTTTGATAATAATAATAATACATGAGATTTATATAGCGCCATTATCCATTTTAATTAAATGCTCAAGGCGCTTCAAAATATTAGGAACACATTACATCATGACAAAGAATCGGTACATTTACATAAGAAAGAAAATGCAAAAATGAAAGAATGAATGAATGAATGAATGTCTGTCTTCAAAACGCGAAATTAAACAAATGGGATTTAAGGTTGCTCTTAAAAGATGTTGAAGAGTCGGAGTTCTTCAGCTCCTGTGGAAGTGAATTCCACAGGGCTGGTCCGGCATGAGCAAAAGCTCGTTCCCCCCAAGATTTCTTTGAAAGCGGTATGTGTAGAAGACCAGAGTTGGAAGATCGGAGGGTACGTGTGGGTTGGTAGAGGTGAACTAAAGACTGGTTGTATTCAGGAGCTGTTTTGTTCATGATTTGATGAACTAAAAGAAGGATTTTGAAAATTATACGTTCTTTTACAGGCAACCAATGGAGATTTTGTAAGATGGGAGTAATGTGACTATGTTTGCTTGACAGAGAAATGATGCGTGAAGCTGCATTTTGTAGTTTTTGTAACTGTGCAATTTGTGAATTTGGTAAATTATAGAGTAAACTGTTGCTGAAATCCAAACGTGAAGAAATAAGTGAGTGAACAAGTTTCTCTGTTGCCGAACGAGTCAGATATTTCCGTATGAAGCCAATATTGCGCAATTGATAGCGAACTGATCTGGAAATGCTTGTGATTTGTTTGGACATAGACATTAAGCCCGAGGTCTCTGTCTTTTTGTTGTCATATAACTCTATCCCTATAGACCCTGTACAATACCTTGTATCTAGTGGTACCATGGATGGAACGTTTTAATTTAACAAACTAACATCAATCCTTTAAATAGATTATGTAATGTAACAATTCCAAAATATTATTTATATTACCTGTAAGTATTAAAAAAAGTGGGATATATCATTATGGACTGTTTGTTTTAACCCTCCTTTTGCTTTCAAGGGACAAATAATAGCTTGATCGTGGGAACTGTTCCTGGTGAGGTATAAATGATATGTTTAAGCCCAGAAATTATCCCCAAAGAAATGTACATGCATTAGGCTAGACTAGGTTTAATGTTTCACTCTTTCGTCTTCACTGAACTTATTAATGGTAAATTATATAGCTAATTGTTAAGTTTTTTTATTGGATGTTTTCTTGTCCAAAATTTCAAATATGAAAAAATAATCATTTTGCACAGTACTTCATGAAATATTGAAAATGTGATATGTAGAATACAGATGTTTTTACATTATAGAATCGTCATCGTTTATTTTAATGTTGAACTTACTTGGAAACCATTGTAAGGTACATAGTATACATACAGCAGGTACATAGTATACATACAGCTAAGTGCTCCACTACCCTTTTGTAACTTCCTCCCTTAGAATATTAACATTAGCCGATTGTATTGCAGGCTATATTTCAGGGTCGTAAAATTTCCACTTTTCGTTTTTTCTGGGGTTTTGGGGGTAAATATTTCGAGGATAGTTATCCTCGAAGTCGAGGCCTTATTTAAAAGATAAGGTGTAACTTGCTTTTGTTCTTCATATCTATTCTTATATTTTTAAAAGTGTCCACAATGGTACATTAATTCATTTTCCTTGTTAAAGAGAAGGATGAGTTCTGGGAAAGGCTGGGGAAAATAATTCGTGAACCTTTTCATTCTTTTTTATGATATAATGCATATAGCTACATTATATACAGATGAAATATACAGATACAGTTACCGCACGAGAAAAAAATATACATGATGTACAGTTAAAGAGGTTAAAAAAAGACAAAGTAGGGAGTAGATTAAATAAGAAAGAATACAGTATAAAGTATCCAACAAGTGATTAAAACCTTTCTAAAGTTACGGTTTGTTATATCTAAGGAAATCCATATTTTCCTGTGAAAAACATAGATTTGCTATAAAAAAAACAACACAACCGTTCTACTTTTTGGCAAGTGATAATCATTAAATTGTCTAGTTTTGTATGTAAGTAATGTATTGTGTTTTTGTTTTTTTACTTCTTCAAGACAAAAGGTATGCTATTCTTATCAAGTTTGTATTAAATTGATATAACTATAATGGATAATGGTCTTTTATCTTAGGAATGTGATTTTGGCGAAATAAAATATCAGCTAGTGCTCTACAGGAGGTATTACACTTTATTCCCGAAACTTGTTTCTGGAGCAGTATAATAATCCTGACATCAGATGGTTCAACGTCGAATAAACAAATTAGTTGTAAGAATTACCTTGACAAAAATGTAAATTCACATGTTGATGTTTATACTAGGTACCCTTTTACCCTCTCCCCCCCCCCCCCCCTCTCTCTCTCTCTCTCTTTCTCTTATCTCTTATTTTGTCTTCTTTCATCTATACTATCTCTCCTTTCTATGGTGCCATCAATGTGAATATGTCTTGTAACACTGTCTCTCATTTGTCTTTCATGTATTTAAATATACATTTAAATATACATTTAAATATACATTTAAATATACATTTTATGTAAATAATTGTTAAGGTATTAAATATTTTGTAATTGTAATGTTATTGCATTTTTAAAAAAATATTTCTTTTTGAAAAACTGTTTGTATATACAACCTTGTGTTATCTTTTTGTATGTCTATGCCTTTATTGAATTTGATTTTTGTACCTTGCAAGAGTTTTCAACTCCAGCTGATTGTGACAGTGATCATGGTCCTATAGAAGCATACTACTCATCAGATGAATATAAACAATTTGTGTCAGTTACATACTCACCAGATAGCATTGCTAAAATGTTTTCATGTAAACTGTAGAAGCCTATGTCGTAACTTTAATAACTTCTTTGTTTTATTAGTTCTTTGTCAGTGAAATCTTCTGCTATTGGTATATCTGAAACGTCAAATTACGATCAATCTCCGTTATCTCTGTATAATCCTGAAAATTATGACTATGTAAATAATAATATTATATATAGAAAGAACACGCATGGATGAAGTGTTGGTAGTTTTATTTGGACTGACATCAATTACAAACAACGTCCCGATTTAGATTTGAACACCCCTTTATCTAAAGTCTGCTTATTAACATTCAAAATCGTAACACTTCTATATTACTCGGTGTCATTTATAGACCTCCTATTTAACAAACAGATGTTTTTTTCATGTTTAGTTACTGATGTATTTGAGATAGTAATTAGAGAGAAAAGTATTTTTGTTTATTCATGAATACACATATGACACAATAATAAAGATATGACATAAAACCCAGGACAGAGATTTGAATTGCATTGGATGCATCTCAGATAGGGTTACAATGACAATACACAATAACAATGACGGAAAAGAAAACATTACAAAATCAGTTTTTAAACTAAAAACATTGAGACTTCCTAACTAATAACAGTATCATAATCATTACAAACTTCAGAATAAACCCTATTAAATTACACGTATTTATATATGATAGCAATAAAATTGAGAAAGAAAGAGAGCAATAGAGTAGTAGTTAAAGAAAGAGTGGAAGTAAGAATGAGAGCAAGGAAGACGCAGATAGAGAGAGGGGAGTGAGAGAGAAAGAAAGAGAGACAGAGAGAGAAGGTAAGAGAGAGTAAAGAGAAATCAGAACTCCCGGTATAAACATAATTATGCCTACCAACTTAAACTAAACAAATACTCCTCCAGGCATATTTACGATGGCTGATTTTAATATATATATGCATGTTGGCAAGGTTCGCATTGTAACAGAAGTTTTAGAAATGTTAATGCTTTACTCAATCTGCCTCTGTACTTGATGATATAATAACTAATGAGGCAATGATACTTGTGCGCAGGCGCGTACGCAGGGGGGGGGGGGGGGGGGGGTTGGAGGTTGAACCCCCCCCCCTTTGATTTTGTTTTATGTGTGTGTTTTGGGGGAAACCCCCCCCCTTTCATTAAAAAAAAAACAAAAACAAAAAAAACAAAATATATATATATATATATATATATAAATAAAAAATTGTGATAATGGGTGACCCCAAAAAGCTGACCGTACCCCCCCCCCCCAAACGAAAGAAAAATCGAACGGCCAAATTTTCAAATTTTGGGACAAAAAAAATATATGAATGTCCTCTTAGGTTGCATTAAGAAAACGTTAAATGTTATAAAGTTTCCCACGGCCATGATAGAGATAAGGTGAGCCCCCTTTGTTGGTAAAGTGGAGGCATTATGACTGGATACTCTTGTGTTTGACCTTACTATTGGGATACTCTCTGTAATCGACCCTAATATCATTAGATTTTTTTTACCATAGCGTGACATCTACATGCATAGCATAGATCAAGGGACCACCTGATATTGTTAATGTCGATGTTTAACCCTCAAGTAGACTAGGTATATTATTTCATGATAGACAACAACCTGACTTGTAATTCTAAATGTGTATGTATCGGGAAAGCATCATTGAAAATAAGATAAGATTAAAGATAAGATAATTTAATGGGTTTCCACGATATCTCATTTTACAAAGAGTGTAACAACATATTGAAGAACGATTATAATATAGGCCTACATGTATACAATACCGGTACACACTATTCTGAAAATCGTCCTTCAATATTGTGAACTTAAGAGATGTAGCGGTGGAGCCTATGGGGGAAGCAGAGCATGTTGTGGATAGGCTCCTTAAACTACAAATGACATAATTAACTAAAGAAAAGTTTATAAAATACAAAATACACGCTAAAACAGGGAAAGGGAGATTACAGGGATACATGAACCAATATTCACAATTAACTACAAAAGACAAGGGAAAGGGAAGGGAATGTATCTTAACATAAGAAAAAAAAGGATCATGGGGGACCAACATGCACCGTTTAGCCATCGTTTTCTATATAGAGGGAGCAGGTAGCTACAAGTAGTACAGTGGGGCTTAAAGAGCTAATATTGAGTGGTTGAAATTATTTTTGCCCTCCCCATCTCTCTGTCTCTCTCCCTCACCTCCTCTCTCTCTCTCTCTCTCTCTGTCTCCCCCCTATCTTTATCAAAATTGTAACTGATATATGCTATTACTCTCATAACAGTATTAATGCAATGAGAATGAGATAAAAGCATTCAATGATGTCTGCATTGGGCCAAGGATGTTTTCACAATTTCAATCATAACAGCAATACATGTACACCATAAAATACTGAACATAACACACTGTATTTCTCATTTTTATGTTTTTTATTTTTTTATTTACAGACCATGAAGAAAAATAATAAACAGCAATATCTTTACCCAACTACAGCAACACCTGTAACCCTATGTCAAAACTGCTTAAGGGGAGCAGTCTTTATATGCAGGTGGTTTTTATTTACAACCTAATTTAACAAAGGTTCCAGTGAATGAACAAAAAAGTGCAGAGAAGCAACAAATCTAGTCTTTATAGACTTCCCTTGCTTACAGGTCGTTGTCAAAGCTGGGTTCACTGTCCTTCTAATTTTCATTTACACTGTCTTGACTGATATATCAGACAATAGAAAACAGCATGTATACAAATAGCAGCCAGCCAGAGACTTGTACAATCATGTACCTCTTGATTTACAATTAAAAAGTTTTCTCCATCTGAGTTTTTTTTTCTAAAGGTAATATAGACTCATTTGTTGCAATGTCCTTTTCTCTTGCTGGAGGCAGATTCAAATCCCATTAATGTTCCTTTCTTGATAAATTGTGAATTCCAAATCACATACACTAGATTTCAATAAAACATGAAGACATTGCAGTTCTATCAGATATAAATACTGGTACATATTCAGACAGAAAAGAGGTCTATTAAAAAAAACTAAAAAACAGATACAATATGATGATAAAATAGCATTTTATGAGGATAAACAGACAAAAGGCACAGAATCCTGGTGTAATATGTCTGTATACCTGTTGCTAGACGTGAATGGGTACTCTCAACAGGACTTTACTGTATACAACTGCTACACAATTTAAAAAAAAAGGATGACATACCAACCTTTTACAGACTAAAATGTGTAAACTTACTTTAAAGGGATAGTTGAGTTTTGTTGCAGAGGGCGCTACTCAAAATATTTTTTTTTGTGAGATAATGAAAAACTGAGTATCAAATTTAAAAGAACATATAATTTAAATGAAAACAAAATCATCTTTGTTTGATAAAAATCAGCTCAGAGATGATTTCTGATATTTGTTGTGCCCCACAAATATTTGATAATTTGAACCAGCTGTTGAAAAAAAAAATAGCTCTTATACCTTTTATTCCAACCAATGCTGATGTTGGCTCTTTGTTGGCTTTTTTGTGTTGGTTATAATATGCACTACCAGCCGGCCCATGTATTGTTGTTATCAATTAATCAATTAATTAAAGGTCACCATGTTTTTTTGACATTGGAGCTGAATTGGTATGATCGTATTGGCTAAATCTCACACATTTTGGGGACTAAAATTACCTTCATAGCAATTTTAGGTCCTAAGAGAGCATTAGAAATGTCATAACAATAATAATAATAATAATATTTAATTTTTATATAGCGCTTAATACAAATGTCTCTAAGCGCTTTACAAATATACTATTACCGCGGTCATTGGATTCAGTGCTTGCCCACACACAATGTGTGCACAATCTCCACTCCCTGGGGAGCATTCCAGCCAGGGGTCACTTGACGCTCACAAGCTGTCTGACCAACAATGACGGTCGCATCCTACCGGGTACCCATTTGACACCTGGGTGGAGAGTAGCAAGTGCAGGTAAATATCTTGCCAAAGGATATTAGTGCCGTGTGAGGATTCAAACCCTCGACCTTCGCATCTCCAGTCAAGCGCCTTAAACCACTCGACCACGGCAATAACCATACACTCTGAAGGCATTTGCGGTCTAAAATAAGAACTCGACTATCCCTTTTATAACACACCCTTATTACATGTTCAGTCAATTGTGCATGGGTAGAAATAATCAGCAAAGCTCTAATGTGCACAGAAAAGTTGCAATTTACAATTGAATGTAGCAGAATTAACTTCTAAAGTACAGGAAATCATCACATCATTTACATGAACAATATGTATGCAGAAATTAAGCGTATCATTTCATTTGCTAACCATTTTATTATTTGATGCAAACATATGAAAAATGATTTTGTGAAGAGTACCAGTAGTTCTTTTATACATCATAATTTGCTAATGATCTTTTTAAAATTCTGCCAAATTCTTGTCTTTCATTTTCCATCTATTGTCATAGTGACAGCCTACAGCAAATACCATCTCAATACCTTTTAAAATCATACTAGGTCTCATTCCTCTCCTGGGTATGGAGTGGCAACTGAACATCAATACCTTTCCATTGGTGAATAGTACTGAAGCACGAGTCGAATCAAAGACATACATATCGCAAGTAACAGATAAAGACCAGTTCTGTGTGATTACATTGTCAAAGAAACCTTTGGAGCGATTGCAAAAGGTTGGTTATGCAGCACATAAAAGTTGGTGTATACTGCGAGGTTTAAGAATCACCGAAATGAAAAGATTATGGAGAAGTTTTCCTAAAGGTCATACGCACTCTACACAGAAATGAGTATATGGGACTGATTCAAACGTGAAAGTTGTGGTCCATGTGTAGCAGTTACTTGTCAGATGTCGAATATGAGTGTATTTGAAAAGCCATCCTTTTCATGGGACTCTTTTCTATGATCCTCTTCCACAAAAACATAAAGAGAATTAAAAAGTTCACATACTATTTGTTCACCTTTCTCAGAACTCAATGTTCTCTTTGAAGCCTTTCTGCACTAGTTTGGCCAGGAGGGATTAGACCTCCCTGCATGGTCACTGACAGGTAGTTATCTCATCAAATCAGCTCTTAATTAACATAAGACAAAGTGGACCATGGGGAATCACCAGGTACCGCTTAGGCATTGTTGGCTGTATAGTCCCGCTTTAAATCATCCAAGCAGTTGACTATGCCTGGTTGAGCTATACCATGTCTCTACATTTACTTAGACTTAGTCGTCTTTTTGTGCACCATATCCTTGAAGTCTGATAGGATCTTAGTCTCCCTCTTGCCGCGTTCCTCTTTGTTGAATGACAGGAGAGCCCTCTTCTCATCCGCACTGTAGATCTGGTTTTCCTTCCTCAGACGGACGGCTTCCATACGTCGATGTCTGAATAATAACACATACAGACAGGGATATATTAGAGTGATAGTGAGGAAAATTACGATATTCAAAAATAATGATGTACATAGTACCAAAGCAGTGCACAACATCATCATTTATTAAAGTCAGCATTTCACTTCTTACAAGGGTTTACTGACTTTTGCGCCAAGAAGACACTCCCTCCATCTACTACCTGTCTTGAGCATCCTCCTCATTTCGACCATACTTACTGCTTTTTTTTCTCCACCATATCTTTCCATTAAATCTTTGGTCTTCCTTTCCCTTTGATGCCATCCACTTCTCGATTCTGTAGTGCTTTCAACACTATTATCCCCCACCTTCTGATAAATAAACTCATTGATATGGAAGTCCCTCCCCAGTTAAGTCTGTGGATACAGAGTTTTTTAAGTGACAGACCACAGAGAGTCGTCTTAGGTAACGCCTTATCCTGTCCAAGAATTGTAAATACAGGGGCGCCCCAAGGCTGTGTCATCTCCCCCGCGCTCTTCTCCCTCTACACAAGTGACTGTCTATGTAATGTAGGAGAGTGCAGTATCATCAAATATGCGGATGATACTGTTATCACAGGTTATCTTTCTGAAGATGTAGACCCATACGTTAAGGTTATAGATGAGTTTGTTAAATGGTGCAATGACCACTTCCTAATACTAAACGTAACTAAAACAAAAGAGATCATAATTGATTTTCGCCGAAACCCCTTCGATCATACCCCGATTTTGATAAATGATACTCCTGTAGAACAAGTTACAGAGTACAGGTATTTAGGTACTACTATCTCAAAGTCACTTGATTGGACTAAGAACATTGTAGACATCCAAAAGAAAGCCAACCAGAGACTATACTTTATTAGGGTAATGAAAAACTTAAGAGTAGATAGTAAGTTGATAGAACTGTTCTTTAAGTCCCTAATTCAGAGTGTCCTAACCTTCAACCTAATTTGCTATTATGCAAACGCTAAAATTGCTGCCAAGAAACTACTCGAACGTCCCAGAAAGGCAGCAAAACGTATCACAGGAGCCGATCTAACATCCATAGAAGATCTGTATCAGAAAAATGCCCTTTCTAAAGTAAAACAAATAATGCATGACCCCTCGCACCCACTGAATGAGCACTTAAATTATAACAGATCTGGAATACGCCTGTGCACACCACGAACCCAACGTGCACGTTTCCGAAGATCCTTTATCCCCGACTCCATTCATCTTTTCAATTCCAAAGCAAAACGTGTTTGATTACTATGAACCTACCATGTAATGTATCAATATAAATGTATATGCCATGAATACTGCATCCAACTATTTACTAACGTTTGAGCCAGTAACTACAACTTATGTGTCATCAATAAACTTAACAATAATAACGATGCCGGTATTAATTATACTATTGAAAATGGTAATCAATAATAATAATAATAATAATAATAATAATAATAATAATAATTCATGTATTTATTATCATTTTAAGATTTAATATGGAATAATCAATGAATATTAAATAATTTAGCTTCATATTTTGTAAAATGGAATCTGATATTATCTCTACAACCACCATATATACCGTGGCTTACTCACATATTATCTCATTCTTTATGTATGCTTATCATAATGTTTATGTTTATCACTGTCCTGTAATATTTCATGTATTATTTGTATTGTAATACTCTGTAACCAGTGGAAAACAAATTTCCTGTAAAGGACAATAAATTCTTATACTTCCAAGCTCTTTTCAAAGGTTCATCATCTTCCCTTTCCAACACACAACCCATCCAGCTCAATTCCATTTTCATTACATTAAAATATCAGCTTCTCATATTACCTTTGTCTTTAGAGAAATTGCAAAATCTATCCCTTTAAACAAAGGGATACGTGTACATTGATGCAGCAGAGTGTCAGGATTTTATGTAATTCCTTTGTTTTCCTTCGTGTTTTTAAAATGTTCAGCCACAGAATGCCAGGTAGAGATATATTTAGTTGATCTGGGCCCCGTCTTATAAAGAGTTGATATCAATTGCAACTTATTTGTGATTAATATCAATGGCAACTATGTACATAGGAGATAGGAGACTGCAAACTTGCGATTGTGGAGGACTTGCGATTGATTTGGGTCAATAAGATGGGGCCCTGGGGGGTGTTTCACAAAGATCCTAAGTTGAACTTAACAATTATGGAAAGCCATATTTTTTAAAAGTTATTTTAAAAGGCATAAAATGCTGATTCAAATCATTCATATTTTCTATTATCATAGGAGGTTTCATGCTCTTGATGTGGAATTTATGAAAAGTTTAAAATACTTGAATTTTTGCTTTTGGATATATTTCAAAATAAGGCAACTAATGGCTCTCCATGATATCTAAGTCCAAGTTATAGTTAAGTTCGACTTCAAATCTTTGTGAAACACCCCTTGGTTAACATGAATTATTAAAGAATGAAAGTAAGGTTCTTGAGTAAGGATAATGAAGACTAACCTGCTACCGCTCATGACGTAGCCGACATCCTCATAGCTTGAGATCTCACAACTAGTCAGACCAATCTCACCACGGCGAGGGATTCTCTTACCATCCTGAACAAAGGCGGCCATAGCAGCACCTTCACCAGGTAGCAGGGCTTTACCAAAGCTACAGAGAGAGAGAGAGAGAGAGAGAGAGAGAGGGAAGAGAGAGAAAGAGAGAGAGAGAGAGATAGAGAGAGAGAGAGAGAGAGAGACAGAGACAGAGAGAGACAGAGAAAGAGAGAGACAGAGGGAGAGAGAAGAGGTGGGCAAAGAAAATTACTCAACATCTTGCTCAAGGCAAATAAATGCCATAAAACTCTGGTATTCAATCCTCCTCTTTGGCCATGTCTATCCAATCATTGCCCAATAATATCACGCCCCCACCACCAGCCTCCCTTGTTTAATGTCTGCTGGCACAATTCATGTTGTTGACTTAGGAAAAGCGGATACAACCTATTCATGATAACTTTATGAATCAGAGCAATATAACACTGAGCTCCTGTAGGAAATCTATAATAATAATAATAATATATAATAATAATATAAAAAATCTATTCATTCAGATGGTCATATCTCAGCCAATACTTAACATTTTCAACTGGTTTCGACATTTGCACATTATTTGTATGCTCTTTCGAAAGATGAAGAAAAAATTGAGAAATTCTAAGAACAGATTTTGATGATGTCACAGCTTGGGTACTCTATTACTTACTCCATGTAACTTGCTGCTGAGAATGAAGCGCTGGCCGGCATTGGACCGATCATCTCACTGTCTCCTTGTCTCCCTGCTACAAAACAAAATGAATAACATTCAACACACTGCCTATGGTAACTACATGTACGGGGTCCCTCTACTAATGTGAACTGCTAAACATTGTTGAAAATTGATAACAAAAACTGTGTAATTTTGTTTGAAATGTTACTTTATTATATTTCTTCTACTGTACTTACCCTCTAACATGCAAAAAATCCTGAGAAAATTCTCAAACCACAAAGCCATTTATGGATTTCTTTCAAGGTGTCAATGTGTAACCCCTTTAACAGTAAATTCTCCCAACCAGTTTTAGAATTTTCCAAACCATTTTTCCATGAAAATAATACATAAAACAGGCTTTTAATTTATTTCATCCATTCAAAGAGAAGCTCAAGTTCTGGTCATGATGAAAAAAAAATCTTAGCTTCATCATTCTTTATATGTCCGTTTGGAAGAAAATCAAAGGAGAAATGTCCCCTGGGAGGACTGGCATATTGTTCATAGGAAACACAACCACATATTTGTTCATTACAATGATATGTTGGCTATTGTAAGTAACTTACTCTTCACCTTTTGATGCGCTGATGATATTTACAATAAAACTGTAAAAGTTCTAAAACACAATGATAGGCATTGGTTACAATTATTGAAGTTACATTCATCATTTTTTCTATAATATCCACTACTGACCAACAAACAGCAATGCTTGAGCAAGATGAAAATTGAGGATTTAACACAATTTGATATCTTACTTTTGGAAACTTCGACCCACTGCTCCTCATCGTCTTCAGCTTTGTCAGAATCATCTGAATCCGAGTCATCCTCATCATCACTGGTGGCTTTCTTCTTCATCTTCTTACTGTGTATATAAATAATACATACATACATCAAATAGCTTACAGTTCTAAGTCGAACAGGTTGACTATCCGTCGTCAGGATCCTGACGATGGATAGTCAACCTGTTCGAAACGTCGAGCCATTTCCGCCACCCATCCTCTCCACGCGCTATAGTTCTCCTTAAAACTGTAAGCTAAGAAAGATAACCAACAATCTTTTTCAAGACTACACCAACAGTCCTTTTCAGGACTACACACCCTCAAGAAAGATTACCGAGAATCCTTTTCAGGACTCCTCAATCCTCCCACTCTATCACATGGTGCATCCGCAAGCCTACTGTATAATTAATTGCTTGTTCGTTAAACATACCTCTTCTTTGATTTCTTCTTCTTTTTCTTTTCCTTTGCTCTCCTCTTCCTTTTCCTTTCCTTTCTCTTTCTTCGTTTCTCCTCTGGAAAAAGAAGTAAAGAACATATCAGTAAATAGAAGGGATGCTTTCTTTACATGTTGATTGTCCCAGTCCTGGTAAAAGTAACAAGCACTGTACACAGAAAAATTTATATGGGACTACTCAAACATGTGATAAGAATGTTGTCCTCATTTTTAAGCTGTTACATGTCATATTTAGAATATGAAGGCATTTGAAGAGCCATGCTTTTCAGGAAACATTTTTTCTAATTTTTGTTGTTGTATACGATATCTAATTCTGTTAATTCATGCGTATTTAAATCTTTAGATTAATCATGTAATTCATTGTATAATTGATTGTTGTAAAGCACATAGAGAATTTATTATTATGCGCTATATAAAAATGACTTTATTATTATTATTATTTTTATGTTCTTCCACACTTGCATAATAACAATGAAAACGCTCACAAATTCTTTTTTCACCTCTCCCCAGAACTCAACCTCCTCTTTAAGATTCAGAAGTCATTTAAGTGATCACCATTTATAAACATCTATAAGTGTTATATCATGTTCCATACTTTTAGTCTGTCTCTATAAAAAAAATTCTGCTATCATCCATCATATCTGCAAGTTACCATTTCACAATGGAAACTCCTGTTAAAAACACTATTTTGATGATTTTATTTAGATTTAAATATAAAAATGTTTAGAAATACGATGCTAAAAATCAAATAATCCGTAAAATATCTAAATTTTCTGCAAAATTGACTTATAAAACATAAAATATTGAAGCCACACTTTGTGATGCAAGGCATGGCTGGCTGCTTCAGTATATCCTTAATTGTAATTTATCAGAAAAAATCTCAACAAAAGTGACTCATAACAAATATTCAGCCACTTTAACATCACTTTCTGTTATGCTGTTATCACGTTGCGGACGTTACATTTAACTGTTAACAGACATTTTCATACTTTAAATAGTTCAAATGAGGGGCAATGATAGATGTGAGAATATCAAATTTCAATTGCTATTTACATTGGTGTGTGTTTGCAAATCATGAGGTTTTCATTTTTATAGAGGTTGTTCCAAATGATGTCATATAACCAAAGATTGTATGGTCAATTTACACTATCTGGTACTGTAGGTTACAAAAATCAAAATCACCCACTTAAGCAATACCCAGTGTACATGGTCATGACATGGATATGATGCAGGTATATGAAGTTGATAAAATCAGGCAAATTAAAAAAAAATTCTAAAAAAATTATGGGAAATATGTATTTTCATCTGAAAATACATTTTAAAAAGGGCACTCAGTACATGTTACTAATCTGTGTAGAAAGGATTACTACTGCCATTATCCAAAACTGGAATAGGCATTTACGCTTAATAATGATAACAATTTATCAAGCAATTTTTTGAAATTGGCTTGCACACTACATGACACACTCATTGGTTGCATACATGTACAATTGATGAGCACAAAGGCTTCCATTATAAAACAATAATCAGTAATCAGTATCCGATTCCTATTATAGAAACTTGTACAACATAATGTTCACATAGCTGTAGATCTGCCAAATTTCCAAATGACAAAAAAATGGATTACCAATTTGTGGGGGTAATTAAAGCATGAACATGAAAATAAGGTGTAGCCTCTTCAAAATTAATCAATTCATAATTTTTTCCTTTCATTGGATGAATCACCCTCAAATGTACTAGCCTTATGTACAAATACTTTTCAAATGCTTGACCCTCTTAACAAAATGTACATGTTAATGATCATTTCATGATCCTAAAGATATAGTATCTTCTTCAAATTTATGCAAAAATATCGGGATGTACAATGAATTAGGATTCCCATATTTTTTATTACTTAAATGGCTGGGGATACTTTTGTATACTTTTATTTGTTAAAAGTATTTTTGTAATGTTTTGCTTACACAGTACATACTGTACATGTATGTGATAGTGATATTATTGAATGACACACTTAATGAATCTAGTTTAAGGCAAAGTACAAAGCAAGTCGATTAAACATCTATGTTGTTAAGTTTGTAGAAATTGATGATCTGATTGAAATGTTCACATCGTGTAACATCCGAAACAAACTATAGCATACACTGTATATTGTACACTGATGTTCATAACCTGCAAAAGAGAGTATGTTTGTAAGTGACTTTTCTAGGAGTTGTGATGACTACAATTGCTATTAGCTTCATATCTCACTTTGTTAGATCACATAAGCATTTTTAACTACACGTTCCTGAAATGAACAGTATACCTTACATAAATTGAGTAGTCGATGAAGACAAACTAGGTATATGTGCAAAACGAATTAAAAACTGCACAAGTTTTTCAATAAATGTTATAGAAATATTTTCTGCAAACAATTAATGTAACTTAGGTCAATAATACCTAAAGAAAGCAATTAACTTGAATAAAGGTATGATGTTAACAGTGTGTAACGTCCGAAACACCAGTGGTGTGACATATGAAAATTATTAGGAAATGCACTGGTTCCCCAATTTCTTTGGATGTATTTTACTTATATCATCACTTGGTATAATAAAATAAGTTTGACCTAAGAAAAAAGCATTTTACCTATTGAAATAAAAACTTGTTATTGTCAAAACCCTAATTTGGAGCTATTTTTCACTTTCAAGGGACACAAAATCTGTATTTTTCAAGATAGAAACTCAAAAGTTTGCATGAATAATCTCTGAAACATATTCTTAAAGACCAACATATTTGTTGGTGAAGTTGATAGCAAATGGGTTTTATATCACAGTTATTAGATATGCTATAGTTCACAATAAAATTGTAAAAACTCAAAGTATTCATATCTGGTGAATAAATAAGGAGATAGATTAAGGTCCAAAATTTGCATTTCTCAAAAATATGAATAGTCCTGATCCTAAAAATACATGTTTGAAGTGAGTAAACATGATTTCATTTCAGACCCTATTGTGGACACATTTGGTATATGTTAAAAAAACCAGTGCCATAAGGTTTACTTGTTGTTTCAATCTGCCGCTTTCTCTAATGAAGGTCCACGAGGAAATTGGAGAATACAGTAATAAAAACTATTAGCTACATTTATACTGCATACATATCAATCCAAGAGGATACTCAAGAGCATTCACAAAGTATTACCAATACCCTGGCTGCATCTAAGCTGCCAAAAGCTGCTGCAAGCATTAAATAAACTACTTCCAACACCTGGGTTGAGAGTGGCACGTATATAGAAACTAACCTTCGCTATCAGCTTCACTCCCGCTGCTCCCTGAACCCTCCTCCTGCTCTGCTTCCTCTTGTTCAGCTGCTGCATCAGAACTATATAAGAACAAAAGGTCCGCTAAATAGAATTTCTCTTTCTGAAAAGAATATATCTACTTGTGAATCAAAGAAAAACAATCATATTCTGGTATAGTGCATGTCACATTCGGATATAACTTTGCTATGTGCTTCCAAAGAGCTTTGAACATTATTCCTCTGAGTTTAGCTGTTGCTGCAATGAGCATGTTATCTATTATTTTGCCTCAGAGGGTTTTGCCACTGTGAAAGAAAAAAAACCTTTGTTGGCAAGAACATAGACTGTATCTACCATCTTACTTATCATTAACTTATTTGTAAATGCTTACTCGTCCTCTGGTTTCTCTGGAGATGCACCCCATACCTCAAGCATTCCCATGGCTGATATCTTCTGTCGCTCTTGCCCTCTCCTGAAAGTAAAGAATATATCCTGGTGAATGCTTTGCTTTCTAAGACACTATTTTAAATGGATATCTTACATGTACATCATCATCATCGATACACGGGAGTGAGGTAGTCCTGTACATGTAGGTCTCCCGGTCGTCTTCCAAGATATAAGTTCAATTGTCAGTTTGCGACTTAAGACGTAGTGCAGAATGTGTGGATGTCAGGTTATATGAAATTGTTACTTTAACAAGCCAGTCTTACAGTCATACAGAGAAAACACAAGATGCTTAATACTTAATAATAAATTTATGAAACATACAGACATGTAAAATATAATTCCCTCCGTTATACACCACCTGATACATAAGTTAATTTAGTTTCTTAGAGTAAAAATAGTCCAACATAATTGTCTGTAGAAAGCAAATTTGCATTTCCATAAGAAGCATTTGCCAGCACTATTAGAACATCTCTGATCTCTTACAACCTCACCTCTCAAAGAAAAGATTTAGCTGATCATTGTTGTCATCACGTCTGCGGTGGTGTCCATTCTGATGTGAAGCGTTATCAGCTTTACCCCCGTTTTGATTGATGTCGTCCCTGTACTTTGCGATTTTGGAGTTGAGATCCTTTTCAAACTGTTCTCTATCAAATCCCTTGTCGAATCTTGATTCTCGCTTCCTGCCCCCTTCACCTCTGTGTGAATCTCTTCTATCTCTGCTATTATCATTCACTGATTGTGTCCTTCGAGGTGGGGATCTGTTTCTCCCGTATGAGTTCTGTACAGGACTGTCTCTTCTGTACCTTTCCCTTGCTGGTGATCTAGCGTCTCCAGGACTGTCTCTTCTATACCTTTCCCTTGGTGGTGGTGATCTAGAGTCTCGAGAACTGTCCGAACTGTCGCTATTTGAGGATGATCTCCTTCGTTCTCTGCTACGCCTTCTTTCTCTGGACTTGGACCTAGATCTGTTTCTAGCTCTGCTGGATTTATACCTGTCTCCATTTGAACGGTCTCTTGAATCTGATCTAGACCTGCTCCTGTGGTGTCTTGACTCCTCTCGTCTCGTCTTCTTGCTAGACTTGCGGTCTGGACTGTAGCTTCTTTCTCTGCCCCTGCTGTGAGAATGGGAGTCCTTGATTCCTGGCCCCATTCTTGTAGTGACTACAAGAATGAAAATGAATTTATAGTAGGGTGTCTGATCGCGCACCCGATGTTGTGTGCTAAAATGCTTCCCATAGAGATTACACGCATCCCTATGCAGCCTACGTGCATTGCGCGACCATGCAAAAAAAGTCAATTTTTTTTTTTCAAATCGAGATTCAAACCTTTATCAGTTGTGATCCTGAAGGTGATAATCAATGAATGAGGTGTCATATGAAAGAGCAGGTGAATTCCAATATTTCCAAAGGGGCGTAGCCCCCGAAATTCTAAAAATATCTTGGTCAAAACAGCAATTTAAACATTGTGTCCTGGCTAACTCTGAGGTTTGTCACTTTTGAGATATGACGCCCCGATCGATAAGTAGTCCCAGTCCTAAGGAACAATTCTATGTGATTATATTTTCGCTAGCCCCCAGGGATCACAACTGATAACAGTTTAAAAATACCCTTCTCGCTATTTGGTGGATCAGCTAATGAGGGGGCGTGCGCTCCGCTCAGTCCAAACCATGGTTACATCGCGTAACATCTCCGCGCACGAACGAAACCCCAAATTCAAGTGACTGAAATTATGGTTGGAAATTCCCTCGATAAACCCGGAAGTGAATACACGTTATAGTCAATGGCAATATCGCGGAGACAACGTGCGTTGTCTCCGCGATATTGCCATTGACTATAACGTGCATTCACTTCCGGGTTTATTGTGCGACGAACGCCAACCATACTAGTCAATCGCACATGTCGCGGAGACAGCGTAGCTCAAGCTGCAAGTCGCGGATTGGCTTAGCAGCATGCGTACGATATGCATACGCTTGCATATCGCGCGATACAGCTGTTTGGCTAAATTTAGCAAAACAACATCACTCTGCGTGGACGTCTTTTTCGACGATTTTGACCAAAATGATATGAATATACCAGCGTGTTGGAGGGGCTGTAACTTTTGATAGAAACATCGGTGAGACTTGAAATTTGAAATGTATTATTCTGATAACATTTTTTATTCAAATATCAAACAAAAATGGTGAAAAACGATCCCAAATTGAAAATTGAAAAATCGTTCAGACACCCTATTTATAGGGGGGAAACGTGAGATCTATGATGATACAGTCTCATTTCTTTTCCAAGACAGTGTTATGTCAATATGTGTACACAATTAAAAACAGGTGAGAATCAGCACCTGTTGGGGGGGGGGGGGGGGGGGGAGGGCGCATGCATGAAATTAAAGACCCTTATGATGATCTGAGATTACAGTGGCTAACTTCACACATGCGCGCTCCAGGCCCCGCACCCCACCGTCGGTACGCTACACAGCGGTTTGCCGTGAATCTGTGACTGTGAGTGTGCACGTGAGAAAGTGCACATTATAATGTCTTTGCTTAACATGCTTAAAGGAAAAATGCTTCAAAGAAAATAAGGAAATTGACACGAAACAAGTAAGAAACATAACAAATTTTAAATCATGATCATTATTTGAACAATTGATGAAGATTTGGTCGATTTTTTGGTATGTTTTAGTAGGGTATCTCCACGCCAGAGTTACGGGTCAAAGCCCGGTGGCAAAGCGCAAATTTGGAAACTGCAATGACGCGCGACAGCTCTAAAATCACACGTCGTCAGAGAGCGCTTTCATACTAAATTGTTTAAAAATAAAACTTACCAAACTGTTTTTCAATTACTTATAAACATGTTCTACTGATATT
The DNA here is from genome assembly GCF_000002235.5 of Strongylocentrotus purpuratus. Taxonomy (NCBI): domain Eukaryota; kingdom Metazoa; phylum Echinodermata; class Echinoidea; order Camarodonta; family Strongylocentrotidae; genus Strongylocentrotus; species Strongylocentrotus purpuratus. The sequence goes on along the minus strand of NW_022145597.1, from coordinate 33,091,038 downwards.
CAGTATGATGATAAAAGTAAAGAAGCAGCAAACTCACTGCGTAGATCCTATTATGTTATTGATTCGTCTTGATCACTCTCGCCTATCGTAACCTCGATCTTATGGAACGAACCGGAAGTAAATAAACAAAATGGTACGAATTCGGTTCAAGGTTCACGGTGACACGGCCGGATTGCAAATAAGACCCTTTCGGTTAATTGATCAGTTCGGATAGATGTTGTGTTTGTTTCCTGGTTACATGAGAAAATAAGTGGATGAAACACCCTATCAGAAAATTGTTAAAAGGAATACCACTAAAGACCACCCGTAGAGTTACTATTATTTGAAACTATTCTTTCATATCATAAACTACGCAGGGGATACTCTTTGACAATACCGGTTATTTTCATGTAAACAATGGCAATGTTGTCATGACAATAAACCAAGGGAAGAGCAATGTCGCAATATGGCTGTGCCTGCTGGCATCAAACTAGAGGAAGGGAGCAGTCATTTTGTTTCTAACAGCTTTCCTGTTCGACAGATATTTGGATCGTCTGATAGTGGTGAGAATATATGATCATGTTTTTCCATATTATGGCAAAATAGTACAAATTTGACGATGTTGCGCGTTTTCTAATGTCGGCTACTTTTGTAAACAAGAGTGCACGCACTGAATCCGGAAAGAGTTGGGATGCATATGCACGGCTGAGCTAGCTGAGCTGAGTGAATATTAATCGCAGTGAGTGCAGTACGTGCGATGAAGAAAGTGGAATGTTGATGAAATGTTGCTGGTGCCTGGCAGATAATGCTTTATCATCATTGCATGACCCAATGGAAAAAGACATTGCCAAACATTTTTAGTATTTATCACTCGTGCTTATTTTACTAATAAAAACAAAAAATATTTCTGCATTCTTGTCTTTCAATTTCATGGTTCTTGGTTGGTTGGTCGGTCCTCCAAAATACTCGTCAGAGTTTTTAACTGGAGGCCGGTGCGGGTAGGGAATGAAAAGTTGCATACAAAATCACTGAAAATGGACAGAAACTTAAGTTAGTCGAAGTCTTAACCATTACATGTATAAATATACCCAGATGTTGTGAGTCTGACGTCTGGGCTGCGTCTCACGAAACCATCATAAGTACAAGTTCGGCGACACCCCATTGACATGCGTGTACTAAGTTTAACACGCGCTTCAATGGGATGTCGCTGAACTTTTACTTATGACGGTTTTATGAAACGCTGCCCTGGTCCCCCTGACAAATTGTGTATCCAGAGACCAGACAGTTAAATTAAAATGGTAGATTTGAAGATTCCAAACACAGCACTTTCAATTAAGCTGTAATTGCTTCCTTTGTAACCCAGGGCCATACATCCACTAGATTCTACTGGTGGGCAGCCAGGAATGGGGGTGGGTGTGGCACTTTCCCTAACCTAGAATTTAACTAGTTTTCAAAAGAAGTAGACATGATAGTCAATGTGCCAAGCAAACATTGATTTTTTCAAACATTTGATGCATTAAAATGCAACATTTATGGAGAAAAGATACTGAAATTAAAAATTTGATGTGAGATCTTTTTCTTTGATAGTGCTAGCTAGCATCAAATAAATTGTTGTGACGAAAAAGATCTTTATAACTTAAGCTTTGTTCAAAATTAAAAGAAGCAGATTTTATGCATGTCCCCATTACCGGAAAACCTGCATTCAAAGGCTCTGTAATTCCATCGCAACTTCTAAATTTATGTTCAAGAATGCAAAATCTACATGTACAGACTACAGTGTAGTTTCTTGTTTAGCTCAAGAGTATATACAGAATCTTAATTTTCCTTAAAAGTCAATATATCAAACACTTTTAATTACATTTCATGTTACAAACATGAAATTCTATCTACACTACATGTATTTTAGCCAGGAGGGATTAGACCTCCCTGCATAGTCACTGACAGGTGGTTATCTCATCAAATCAGCTCTCAATTAACACAAGTAAAAGAGGATCATGGGGGACCAACGGATACCGCACTTAGGCATTGCCGAATAGAGGGCGCAAGTAGCTTGAAGTATTGCAGTCCCGCTTTAAGGTTTGCGTTTCAACCTCTAGTTTCCTATTTTGTATCTTTTTTAATTCAGCTGGAGCATGGTTGGTTGCTCATAGGACAGAACAAATTCGACACTTAACCCATCAACCCACTGCAGAACCTAAGACATACGCACAGCTCAAGTATGAACGCAAGCAGAAGGAGAAAGAAGAAAGAAGAGCAAACAGGGACGGAATCAAACAAGATGAAGAAGAGGAGAGCACAACTCCTGGAGTTTTGGATGGATTCTTTTTGGTGAGATTTTACTCATTTACTCAAACAAACTTTTGTTGATCGAAACTGTAGATAATGTGAGCGATATACTCACATCTCTATGTTAAAGGTTGAATGTATTTGGAATACGTTGGCAAATTGTGGGTCCTTACAATATCTTTGAAAGTATTTAAGTTTTGTTAATAGAAGGATTTTGTGAAAAATATGAGATGATGATAGAATGGATAAAATCATTCATTTAGGAAAATCATTGGATACTCATGTGTCTTAAATTGCCTCAGATTCTGAAACAAAATCCTGGATTTAGCTCATGCTGCAATCATAATTATAAACCTTTAGGTCAGTCAGAAATCCCATGACTTTTACAAGCCGATCGCCTGTCTGATTATCAAGATATTTTTGATTGGAAATCGAAATTTCATTTTTCGTTTTCCTAACAGATTTTATAACACTAAAGTCTATAGGGATTCAGGGAAAAATGAGTACCTTTAATGGAAAAACCGGTCACTCAAAGATGTTTACTTATTTGAGGCACTTCATGATCATTTTAAGGCGCAATTTGTTTTTGGCTTCAATATCATATCACAGACACTGATAACATAGGGCCATGCATCTCAGATTTAACAATGCCTTTGAGTAAAAAAGTTGAAGGAGTGGAAATGAAACAAAAATATTGAACAATTGGTAAATTAATATGGGTATTGACTTGACGGAGAAATTTACTTTGTTGAAACAGTATACCGGTATTGGTAATAGTGTAGCTTTTTTCTCTTTTTTTTCATGTCATTATTTGCCAAATCAAATCATAATAATCCATGATATTGCAGTAATATTCAATAGTGCAATTTCAATACTAATCTTACTTAAATTATCAATCTTTCCCCCCCCCCCTCTCTCTCTCTCTCTCTCCTCCCCTTTTCCTCACTATCCCTTCCTCCCTACCCCTCCCTCCCTCCCTCCCTCCCCCTCTCCCCCTTTCTATTTCTGTCCCATACCATCTTCAAATCTGTACATGTAGTTGACACACTGTTGCGTTGAAGACCCGACCGATCTGTGCTCCATCAATATATCTGGACAGGATTTGACTGAGGTCAAGCAAGAAGATTTTGAACTCTTCATTAATGTTGCGTACGTCAATGCTGGTGAAAACCTGCTACCATTTGGTAAGTTGAATCTTAATCCATCCTTAAATATTGAATCAGGAGGAAAGAAATATATCCTGTGCACAAATGTACATGCATGTACACTCTAACAATAATAAGGATAATGCCTTTACAAAAAAATTGTAAATTGAAAGTGAGTTTTGATGTGTCAAGCTTTAAGAAGTAATAATATGAAAAATAAAACCTCTTAAGGAGGCGTGATGGCTCAGTGGTAGAGCAGTGGTCTCCTAACCGGGAGGTCCCGAGTTCAAAACCAATTTGATGCACTAATGCCCTTCGGTAAGGCATTAACCCTTGCTACCAAGTCCTTCAGGGGGAATTTAAAGCTGTTGGTCCCCTGGTTGCTTACCTATAAGAATACACATGATTTCTTAGTAGTCATGCAAGTAAAACAAACCAACCAGCCAACCAATGTTGAATGATGCCATGTCATATCATTGACCTGTTTTATAGAAATTCCTGTTTGAGTGATCAAGAAGATTGTGAAATGGAGATTTGATTTTCTTTCTCAAAATAGAAGTTCATTTGAAATGAAAGAAGGAAACTGCTTGCAGTTATTATTTATTACATTTACATAGTTTATACATCCTTCTCATATTTTCTGTGATAGCTTGAAGTATGTTTGAAGTGAATAGTTTTAAAATGAATTGTTCTAAATGACACAAGTTTGTGTTTGAAATGTACAGATTGTAATTGGCAAAAACAGAAAGCAACTCTTATAAAATGCTAACATTATCAAATATTGAAATTCAATTTTTCTTTATCTCTGTTTTGATTGTTCACAGATGCCTTCAACCATTTCCCAATCATACGTGAGCTAGAGCTGCCTCTCAATGGCTTGAGAGGTATTCATTTAGACTACAATCATTTCCCTTATCTGGAGGTAAGTTTGATATTCTCACTCAAGAGATCTCTAGATGTAGATAAAGTCAATTGAAAGTCTACCCTTGCAATAATTTGATTTGAATAAATCCTAAACAAATTAGAGATGCATGCATGCTTGAGTCACTGTTAGAGGAGAAAGTGCATGGTGCAACGTTGTTCTAAATATCAATTCTTTATTTCAAATCAAGGAACTTTTGTCTCTTACTGGACACCTAACATAGGTCATGCTTCTTACACCATGATAACATGATTCACATGTGTGTAGAGAAATATGAGCTTTGAAGTATGGAAGATCTCTATGCATCATAAGCTACTGTGTGATTTCCTTTGTGAGAGGCTACAGGTATTCATTTGTTTTGGGTGGAAAATTTTCAAACATGTCCATGAAATTACTCAAGTTTTGATAAAGGATTGGATTTGTTTCATATGTGGGGAACAAGAAAGAAAAAATGTTTTTGCATACATTGTGGGCATGTGTTAACAGAGAGAGAGAGAGAGAGAGAGAGAGAAGAGAGAAAGAAAGAGAGAGAGGGGAAGAGAGAGAAAGAGATAAAGAGATAAAGAGAGAGAGAGAGAGAGAGAGAAAGAAAGAGAGAGAGGGGAAGAGAGAGAAAGAGATAAAGAGAGAAAGAGAGATAGAGAGAGAGGGGGAGAGAGAGAGAGAGAAAATGGTTGTTCAGGAAAGTTTCATTTGGTCCGAATGACATGGGCTTGTGGTCTATGCACTGAATTAGCACAAAGAGCTAGCCAATGTTACCCCATTTTCAATTTGATCGGTTATCAGCTAGCCCAGTTGAGTGAATGTAGGGCAGTTTTGCCGCCTAGCTATCTAGTAATTGATTGTCATGCTTGAATTGTTTGCTTCATTGGTTCGGATGAAAGCATTTTTGTTTGGGCTGTATTGATTTCTATCAAATATAGAATAGAATTATCGATAGCATCAAATATCAGAACAGTATAATATTCTTTCGTATTCAATACAGAGCTTTAATGTGTAGTCCACTTGAGATACTTTTTGAAGGATATTGAAGAATAAACCACAAGAATTGTCGTTTTCTCAGTGTTTGTGGTATTCAAATATTCACAAAGCTTGAATGTGTCTACTTGTGATGTTCTCAATATGTGTAGTTTCTATGGGATTAAGAAATACTACAGGTTGCCAACAAATATTGCCTATTGATTGCTCTGTTATGAATTTCCCGCCATTTCCGTCTGCTATTTCATTGTCACAAGTCAATAAGTTTTATGGCTTGCACTTGTTGCTATTTTCAGCATTCGATATTTGAAAAGATATGTGTTCTAATTGAATTTTTTATTTTTTGTGTCTCACAATATATCCTTTTGTATGATTGTTATAAAATGGTAGTATTGTGATACCATTATACAATGTTGTGCTTGACAACAATGTAAGAAGATGCTCACTGCATAGCAACTCTGAAAATGCTTCCCGGCCATCAAAGGCTGTAAAGGCTACCTCCCCCACAAAGGTATAAAATCCAAAATAACATTGCAAATAAGAGATCTGTACAAGAATGTAAAATCATGAAGGAAATCTCCCAAAATATAAAATTTAGAACAAGTATCTTGTCCCTGTGCACTCTATAGAGACATGTTTGAATGTTTCCATTGCTGTTTGCAAGTAGCCATTGTTAGTTGTTGAATCCATTGTCAAGGGTACAGCGTCACTTCTCTCTAGGGGGTATTGCGCGCCATTTCGAGCCTCCTTTGTGCCCTTGTCTCCAGGGGACCCATTCCCAATCAGACCCTCCTCCCCTACCAAGTACAGACTACACACCTGAGTACACCTACAACTATTGTGTGCTTTATGCCTCATGAATAGGGGTCTAGGAAGGGGTTTTCCATTGCTATTGTTTTTTATGATGATCTTCTTACTTTATGAATTTCATATTCATTCCCTCTCCCCCACCAAGGTGGTGTAGGTGTATAAGTAAACCATCCCACCCAACATTAGAAATCTGAAGTAGCTCTTTGCAAAGCATACTCTTCTATATAAGAAGCAGAAGAGAGGAAGGTGTACCTACTTCACTCTTACATCTAACTCGCTGGATAGCTGATCTTGCATTGATAGTTCTCATCTGAATACCAGTAGGACATAACATCTGGTGTGATCCAACTTCATGGTGGTGCTTGAAAACTTTATAGGTTTGTTATCCGGCTTGCATATTGAGATCTTGAATTGTTCTTCAATTCTGAATATGAGATCATATTAGAAAGAATTTGTGGTACAACAGATTTAATTAAGTCTTGATGTCTGTCTGAATTGTGTGAACACCAACGCTATATTAAAGATTGGTCATCTTTTTTTCTTTTGATTGTAGGCCTGGAAGCGTCCAGAGGATGTACTGATTTATGTCCAATCCGGCCCAGGGATGATGAATGCCTTTCCAAAGGGTACTAACACATTGTCATCGTTTCATACCTGGAACCTCAAGGTTACAAGACTGCTCTACCACTGGGCAATCTTACGGCCTCATTCTTTCTTTATTTGGTGCTGTTTATCATTTCTGTTCCCATTCTTTTGACTGTCTGTCTAGGTATTGGATCTATCACACAACAATCTCTCTAAGGATGATGTGGGTAATCTTGGTCTGCTCACCAGCCTCAAGGTGCTGTACCTCACAGGGAACCAGCTTAGATCATTACCTCCTGAGATGGGCAAACCGTTCAAAATACAAATAAGGTATGAGCTCTAGCTTCCAGGCTGTTAACCAGGCCTGATAATTACCCAATTTAAATCGGTTTCCTGATTTTTTTTTTTTCTTCCAAGATTTTTTTTTTAAAACAATTTTTTACTGATTTTCTTTTTTTCTTCCTGATTTTTTTTTTTTTTTTCTTCCTGATTTTTACTGATTTTTTCCCAATTTTAAAAAAATATTTCTTACTCAAAAGGAGGAATGTTGTTAAATGCAATTTGTTTATTCCCCAAATCCTTTTTTTTTTTTGTTACCAAAGGTTGAGTGATCTATCTTTTTATCCTATGTGGGGAGAATTACCAAACCTGTTATTCTCTGCAAAGAAGATGTCTACAGTCAGTATGTGTGTAAATGACTGCTGTATAACTAACTAAATAATTGTGTAAATTACTGGCTTGTCACTTAAAAGTATTTCTACTCCACTCAAAAGACCACCTCAAAAAAGCATTCTATGGAAAAAAAGACTTCTTTGTAGTAACATTTTGGGTAAAAACATGTGGGTGGGATGTATCAGGAAAGGTCTGCTTGGTACATGAAGGCTTCTCATGCAAGCTAGCTTTGTGGAAGCTGTACATCCTGTATAGCACCGAGGACTCCCTCACTTCACCCATCTCAATGGTGACCTAGCTAGCTAGAATGGACAGTGGGACAGTGTCTTCCATGCTCTCATGGTACGCCAGCAAGGGCTGGTTTCTCCAGTAATTTGTATCTTCATTATAGCATCAATTACTGTTGATGTCAGCCCCTTGCTGGTATACTGCCCTCTACAATCCTGATGTGGCCAAGCTGAATGTAAGAGAACAGCAGAGTTGAACTACAGAGAAATCTGAGCTTCATAATCTACATCAGCCATCATTAATTTTATTTTACTTAAACCATACTTTATTTTAGCTCTATATTTTCATTTGTGCAATTGATTTCAAATGTGTTTACAGTAAGGGTTGTGTGTACCATGTATGCTATTCATTTAGGGTATATATTATATTAATGTTTACATCTTAATATTTTCCTTGTTTTTCTCCCATTATAAAATAACTTATCCAGTTGCCAGAATAGAGGATTTTAGAAGTTGATAATATTGTTCCTGCTATTCAGAATCAACTCATGTTCAAATTTAAAATGTCCATCTCACTTTCTGCCTGACTCTATCTCTCTCTCTCTCCCACTTGAAGTCTCCCTCCCTCTCCCACTTAGAGTCTCCCCCCTCCCTCTCCCCCTCCCATCTTTCTCACTGCCTGTATATACATCTCTGTATATATGTATCCCTGCATATACCTCCTGTGTATCCTTTGTTTAATAACAAAATTTTAATATACATTTTTTTTTTCAGTGACTCTGAGTCCAGTCGAATGCCAAGGTTCTCTAAGCTAGAGATCCTGAACCTAGATGACAATGCCTTACATGATCTTGCCATATTCACCAGTCTAGCTGGACTTAGAAAGTGAGTAGGAATATTTTATCAAGTACCTCATATCAAGTACATGTCATATTTCATGAGGATACTTTTAGATTTTGTATGGAAATATATGTGCTCTTATAAAGTTCTTATTATTATAGCAATATAACTAACACAAGTTGTTTCAGATAGTTATATGTTATGTAACAAACGTATTATGTAAAGGGAACCTTAATTACAAGCATAATGCTTCCAAGGTTTCCTCCTCATTACTGCAGATTATTGTTAGCATCATTTGTATTTAATGACTTGCCATTAAATCTTTTTTTTACTGTTGTATCTATCAAATATTATGTGAATGTTTTGTTACCTTGTATATGCCTTACTTTGTAAATTCTTTTTATATGCAGTTAATGTGGAAATAAAACCTAAATAAAAAGATAAATAGTAATACTTCAGCAGATATGAATATATTCCTAATGTGTGTTCTCTCTCTCTCTCTCTCTCCCCCCCCCCTCTCTATTAGGCTGCGACAACTCAACCTTGATAAGAATGAGATTGTGTCTGTGCCGTATCTAAAAGCTTTGAGTGGTCGTCTAGTAGCTGTAGACAGTACATCAGACTCCACTCTACGCAAGGGTCGACCCCGGTCCGGGAAGGGAAAGAAAAAGAGTGGGACTAGCAAGGAGCTAGACCAGGAGGAGAGGAGTGAGGGGACCACACCAAAGGGTAGTCCACGGGGCACCCCACAGGACAGTGAGCTAGGTACAATCTTCTTTTGCTCTTTTTATAGGATGTATTTGGGGTTTGATTAGTTGTCATTCTAACATTATAACAAAGTATGTATTATAAACTACTCATATCTAAGCATCAAAGGGACTTTGATACAAGTGTGTCATCATTATATTGGGCAAAGAAATGAGAAACATGATTATGATGATGATTATGATGATGATGATTGTTGTTACGATTATGATGATGATGATGATGATGATGATTGTTGTTACGATTATGATGATGATGATGATGGTGATTATAGTTAACACCGGAGTGTTGGCTCAGTCAGTAGAGCGTCCGCCTCACAACCGGGAGGTCGTGGGTTCGAACCCCGGCCGCGTCATACCAAAAGACGTTAAAAGATGGGAGTGGCTGCTACCTTGTTTGGCATTCAACAATAAGGAATAGAGCAACGTCGATCTGGCGCTGCTCAGTGGCTGCCGGGCTCACGATCAATTTGGCAAAAAGAATTTCCGTTTCGGTTTAATAAAATTTGGAGTGGACTATTAGGCTATTATTATTATTATTATTATTATATAATGATAATAATGATTACAATTATGAAGAAAGAGATGATAATTCTAATTGTATTATCCATCTTTGACTTTTATAGAGAAAGGCGCTGCCTCTGAAATGTCCAACCTTCTTGATGACATTGAGGAGGAGGGTGATCTCTTCGATGCTTCTCATGTCTTAGACGGCGAGATGAACAAACTTCTTCCACCATTCCCTGAGCTTACATCTCTCAGTCTGGCTTATAATAAGGTAGGATGACATGGTCAGTGATAATGGTGATGCTGGTGATGGAGGTGATGGTAGTGGTAGTGGTGGTAATAATAATAATAATAATAATAATAGGCATTTCTATAGCGCCGTCTATCTAGATAATTCTATTCCGAGGCGCATTTATTATTACCCCGGCTTTAGCCTAGCTGCCGTTTATCCAGCGCTCCAGCATTTCAAGGAATTAATTCCTGCCAGGTACCCATTAACATCACCTGGTTTGAGTGTGGTAAATGTAGATCAATGTCTTGCCAAAGGACATTAGTGCCGCGGCGGGACTCGAACTGCGGAGCTTGTGATCGACAGTCGGGTGACGTATCCACTCAACCACGACACGACCACGACACGACCATGACGAGAATGACGTTGGTGATGATGATGGTGGTTGGGATTGTTATGATGATGGTTGTAAGGATGCCCTGGACGAGTGTCGTGGACAAGTGGATATGTCACCCAACTGTGGATCACAAGGTCCGCGGCACTAATGTCCTTTGGCAAGACATTGATCTACATTTGCCACTCTCCACCAAGGTGTTAAATACATGTAGGTACCTGGTAGGGTGCGAAAGCTGATATGCTTAGATTAGCAAGTGTGCACTGACTCGAATGCTCCCCAGGTAGTGGAGAATGTGCATACATTGTGTGTGGGTAAGCCTGAATCTGATGACCGGGGTAATAATATATATATCTGTATAGTGCTTTGAGAGGGCCTTCAGTCCTGAAAAGCGCTATATAAGAACTAGCTATTATTATTATTAGGTTTAAAACTAAGATCTAAAGATAGTGATCATTGAGATGATGATGTTTTAATGTTATGTTTAGCTGGTATTGAGTATAGATCGATCACCTCTTCCTTTGCTTGTAGATATCTGAGGAGGAGGGACTTCTAGGAGTAGCAGGCTGGCCCATGCTTCAGGAACTCATCATCCATAACAACCCCCTCACCACCCGTAACAGCGGTGACCCTCCTCTTCTCAAGCGGTACCTAACCAGTAGGCTTGGTATCCGTATGGTCAGGAAGAAGCCCAGCATGGTACCCAAGCCACCGGTTGTGGTACCAAACAAACCCCATAGAAAGGTGAGTCTGGTAGTGGTGGTGGTTATTTTACCTAGCTGCTAAGAAAGTATAAATGCCTGTTAGTAAGCTTTAGGTCCTCTCCGAGGGACCTGATAGTAAGCAAATAACTACCGTTGGTGAAGGTGATGGGACAATTTATCACCTCCGAGGCGATCTGGATGTAGCTATCTTTCCGAAGCGAAGCTGAGGAAAGATAGCGTATATACATCCTGATCGACGAGGAAGTGATAATTTGCCATCGCCTGAAACCAAAAGGTGATTATTTGCTTTATATTCCACATCTAAAACAATTTAACTACAAAAAGAAAAGGACGTGTATGCATCTACATAAAGGACACCATGCCCAAATTCACACCAAAAAAGTTTAACAGTTTAACCCAACCCCTTGAGGGTAGGGCGCGCGCGCATGTTTTTGGTTTAATTGTGCTCATTGGTAATGCGCGCTTAATTACGCCTGTTTTAGTGCGCTTTTGGATAATCTTCAGTGATAGTGCGTTGCCCTGTGTAGATAGTACCTCTATCTTCAGTGAAAGTGCATTGCACTGTGTAGATAGTAGTACTATCTACACAGTGTAACAAACTTTTTGCTTCTCCCATAAATAATGGGTGAACTATCTTTCATCACGTGATTTACTTTTGACCAATCGTAGAGCAAGATTCTTAGTATGTGGAATATAATGAGGATTAATGCCTTACCATAGGGCACTAGTGCATCGACTTGGTTTTGAATCCGGTTCACACTGCTCTACCAACTGAGCTATCGCGCCTCCTCTTCAAGATGATCGGATATTTCTTTCGGGGACATTTGGACTGGCTTTATTTTCTTGAAAATAGGGTTAGGGTAGGGTTATTGAGCAAGGCCAAGGTATATGGTCATTTAGTGTCACGTAAGGCACCAAGTCTAATGGTATTATGAACATGTATTAACTACAGAAGAATAGTGTCACTTGTCAATAATGCCAAGTTCTAGTAGGGCTTGCAAATTAATACAAGCATCAATTGTTCTAAAATTTTAGATGTTAGTATCAATGTATGAACAAAATAGCTTGGATTTTCCTTGTTGTATTGTTATTGATTTGTTGTTATTTCTGTGTTGATGCAGGTAGCAGAAATAGTTCCACCCATTCCCAAGAAACCACTGCAGCTGATGCTTGAAGGTCCTACCCTAGACTCCAGACCAGCCCTTCCATCCACATCCCAAACCCCTCCACCAAAGCAATCAAAACACCCCTCCAGGGAGGAATCGACTCGTCCATCCTCACAGCCTCTACCACCCATACAGAACAACCAAGATGGGACCGATCCATTGCCTGATAGGGAGGATCAAGAGGAGCGGATGGAGAGGACTAAGACATGGACTGAGGAGAGCTTTGGTGAATCAGATGTTGAAGATGAGTCCAGACCTGAGCCCAAGGCCAAGCCCAAAGACAAGACTGCTGATGAACCTGTATTCCTAACACAGGTAAATATCTTTTAGGGTAGAAGAAGTTGAAAGTTCTTATTGCATATTATGCATACCTGCCAAACCTTACGAAACATTTGGAATATTCTGTTTTTCTGGATTTCTAGGACCTGAAAATCCGGAATATTCTGATTTTTCAAAATTCTGATTTTACTTGTAGGTCTGGTCGTTGGTGAATGGTTTTGTTGCCATCAGGGTGATTTCATTCATGATATGCTAGAGGATTGGTCTAGAATTGTACAGTCACAGGAGAAGTGAAAGATTGTGACCTATAAATGGCTCACCATTTACTATCCTATGCAGTACGTTACAAGAGACTTTAATATAAATCGTGAATTGAATCAGACAGCTATTTTTGCCTTGATATTGCACATATTTATCTATTTACAGACTGCATCAATTTGTAGTTGGGTATTTGGCATTGAGCAGCTTTCATGTGTAGTCATCCATGCTGTCATCCTGAACAATTATAAGAAAAGTTTCTTTGTGGATAGGTAGCTTGTTTAGGTGACCAGTAAAGTAGATTTGACCATAACTTCAGCTCTAATTTATGAATACAATTTCTGTAGTTCTTACAATTTTCCTTCCTTGATGTTCTCCCTAGGTGGATGAACACCCCGAGGACGAGACCCCAAAACAAGAGAAACATGCACCAAAGCCCCCCTCTCAGGCCCCTAGACCCCCAGGCAAACCCAAGACCCGGAAACACAGGGTGGACAGCGCCGTATACTCCATCAACGTCCCTCAGAAGTTCAAAGGTTACGAGATGTTCTATGATGCACCGGATGATCCGGAGGTGTATACTGCCCCTGATATCCAGAGCAACCTGAGGTCACTGCGCCTTGCATTGAAGCATTCTACCGTTTATGGAGAGAACAAGGTGGATCTACAGAGGCTACAGAAGCCATTCAAACCATATCAAAAGGTAAGGGCTGGAGGATTTTTACGTCATAAATGGTTGATGAGACATTTGCTCCAAAAAAGCATTGGCTCATAAGTTTATTTTAAAGTTGCATTCAGGTTTTAGGGTCGGGTTTAGGAAAGTATGCGTATTGTAGTGTTAAATTCAGAGATGAAAGAATTGACAGTAGAACTGGAGACTTTGCCTCAGTATTGATAATTGGGATCCTGGCATAGAAATTCCAACTACTACAGGACCAACTACCCCAAATAAGAGGTTATTTTAAGATCAAGTACTATAAGAATTACTGTAAGTCCAGTTCAGTGAAAGAGCATGAAAGACAGAATTGTTTATTTTGTTAAAGCTCAGAGTTAACTTTTTTGTAAACCAGACTTAATACACTATCTATTGTCACAAGTCACTTTCCTTGCAGTTGGAAAGTAATTCATTTATGTGATATATATGACATTGTTTGTGCAGTATAGAAATGAATACTATCAGTATCCTCGTGACTGTTATTCTGACTTGTTTTTTCTTTCAGAGCAAAGTTGCTGAGAAGCCTGCACACCCGACCAAAGCAGAGAAGCTGAGTGATATCCTGGAGGTGATGAAGAGTAGAGAGACGTATGTAGAGCAGAACCTTGGTGAGATCCTAGCCGATAGAGACAAGATGAAAGACTTCCCTCAGGTCACTAGACTTCTTCAAGAGGTAAAATAAATCTGCATTATAATTCTTACTTTTCTTTAAAGGCCCACTGCACTACTTGTAGTTACTTGCGCCCTCTATATAACAAACAATGACTAATCGGTGACCATTTATCCCCCATGATCCTCTTTTTCTTATGTTAACTGAGAGCTGAGTTGATGGGATAACCACCTGTCCAGTGACTTTGCAGGGCTGTCTAATCCCTCCTGTAAACTAGTACAGATAAGCTTTAAAGAGAGGGTCGAGTTCTGGAAAGAGGTGCACAAAAATTTGTGAGCGTTATCATTGTATTGTGCAATTGTGGAAGAACATCAGATAAAAAATGTTCCCTGAAAAGCATAGCTCTTCAAATGCCTTAATATATTAAATATGGCATGTAACATCATAACAATCAGGACGGAATTTTATGCCACATGTTTGTGTAGTCCCATATACATCTTTCTGTGTACAGTGCTTGTAACTTTACCAAGACTGCATGGGCTAAATTTCTTATCATTTTGATGATTCCAGAACCTAGTACATGCCAACACTTAAATGCTAGATGATCAACCTTTTCTGATCGATTCCACAACGTTTCTTTCACAGTGCAATCGCATGGCCAGAACCGTCTACTTTTTCTTTAAGTTTCTCTGTCTATAGTTACTGAAAAAACAACTTGCATTACATTTACTTCAAAGAAACTATAGAACACCATGGTTAAAGATATATATGGGTGTACTTTATGGGTCATTAATTCCTGAGTTGTAATGGCTGCTAAATACCAGAGTTCTCTAGCTTTTGATTTAAGAATTTGCTTGTAATCATTCAAATGCTATGATTTTATTAGCTCATATCAATGATTGTAAGTTGGTACTGGTGTAAGTTTCCTGAAGCAGGCCTACATGTTTTCTCACTTCTATTTGAAAGGGTTTTTAAATAAGAAGGATTTCGTCATGTAATGATAAGTGGTATCTATTTTGAGTGAAGTGCATTCATTAATTTTATTTTGTTTCCCTTTACAGATTCAGAACAAATACAGCGCAGTGCGCAATGCATCCATGAAGGATAAACAGGAAGAGGATGAACAGATAGACCTGATGATACAGGACCTGGAACAACTTGAAACGACTATGAAGTCAGCCCAGTCCTCTAGACAACCGTCTAGGGAGGTGGTTGCAGAATAGAACCGTTCTTAGTCCAACCTGGGGGGTGTTTCACAAAACTTGTCCTCAGTGACAAATTACAGTTGTTGTTATAAGCTACTGAAATGCTTGCTTCTGATTGGTTATCAGCAGATTTGTCACTGCTATTTGTCATTTGTCATTGATAAAAGGCTTTGTGAAACGGGTCCCAGCAGGCTTTAGCCCACTCTAGAGATCAGTTTACAATCCTGCCTTTAGGATGGTTCATAATCAAACCTGTAAAACTGGAGGGCGTTTCACAAAGCCTTTTTTCAATGAGAAATGACAAAAATCAGTGACAAATCTGCTGATAACCAATCAGTAGCAAGGATTTCAGTAGCTTATACCAGAAACTGTCATTTGTCACTGATGACAAGTTTTGTGAAACACCTCCCAGGTCTTAGTTCCAAGTATAGAATAGTTCCAAGTATAGAATAGTTCTTTTTCCAAAATAGAGAACAGTTCCTAGTCTATCCTGCAGAACAGTGTTAGGCCTATTCTTTAGAACTGTTCTGAAGCCTACTTGTAGGACAGTTCTTAGTCCAATGTTTGATGCAGCTCTTGGTTTGAATAGTTTCTCATCTTCCAAAGCAGTTCTTAGTCTAATCCATAGAATGGTTCTTAGTCTAATCCATAGAATGGTTCTTAGTCCAAACCATAGAACGGTTCTTAGTCTAAGTTATAGAATGTTTCTTAGTCCTACCTGTGAAAGCACACTGTGATGTACCATTTGTGCTTTCTGAACACTACTTCACCTTGATTGTACTATTGTAATAGATGACCAATATTTCTAATTTCATACATGTGTAAAGCTCATTATCAAACTTTGTTTTTGTATAATTTACTTTGAATTGTAAGTGTAAGTTTGTGATCTCAACCATTGTTATATTTGCAAAGTTCAACTTCAAAGTGTGTAAGTGCTCTCTGCTGTGAAGACAATTAATTAATGAGAAATTACAAATTCTAAAATATTTTGTTAATTATTATATGGAATGCATATTGAAAGTCTATGCTCTGCAGATTCATATCATCTTGCAAAATTCCCTGAAAAACCTTCGAGTTAGGTACTCTGTACTTCAATGCTTTCCAGAAAAATTGGGTAGTTCTGAGCAGATTATGAATTCACAAGGGATATACAATTCCTGGCATACTACTTTTAGAAGCTGATTGCTAAGTCTTTCTCCTGAGAACCACAAGGCCATTAACTCATATTTGGTTATTCTGTTGATAACATTTTGCACAAGATTTGAGTTGAAGACTTTTCAGTTCAAAATTATTCAAATTGTGATACAAGATAGATGACAAAATCTTGACTGTCATTTCTGAGTTACAACAGGGGAGTATATTTAGATATTATAAGTATCCATCATCCATGAGAAAAGATGAAGATATCTGTACGGTGTTTCAATACTGCCATATACCACACTGAGTAAAGGCCTTTCTGCTTTGTGTTAGATTATGATCATCTACTTTAATACAGCATACATTTATCAGTGCACCTTATACATGTGTGTGATTTGTTATCTATGAAAGAGAATAATGAATAACGGGTCAGTTTTGTGGTTGAAGCCGTCCAAAATGTACCATGTACTTATTAAGAAGAGTAGAACATTATTCATAATTTGTGCTATCGCTATTTAGAAGGAAAAAAATTGTTGTCTGCATATCATTGTGTTTCATGTACTTCTAGTCATATCTATATCTAGAAACCTTAAGCTATACATCATTCAGTGTATTGACTGATAGTACTTTGGCAGCACTGTATAGGCTAATGTGCATGTGCAAGTATATTACTACTGGCTGATCGTGTATTATACATGGATGTGTACGAATGGAGTAGATCACTTAGGTATGCTGGGGCCTTATTATTGAGACACTTGTAAGTGAGAGTTCAGGGGGGCGTTTCATGAAACAATTAGTCGGTGGTTTTCACCGACAATTATTTTGTCACCGACTATTTTCCAGGCCTGTGATTGGTCTAATTTAGTCAGCGCTGAGTAAATTGTTGATGAACATGATATTATTCTGTGAAAACCACCAACTAATTGTTTCATGAAATGCCCCCCCCCCCCCCCAGGTCTTATGTATGATATAATTACTAACACGAAGATCAGTGATGAGAGGGGAGACATGAACAAATTTAGGTTTACAATGAATGAAGCGTGCTGCTTTATTTTGTATCATATATGCTCAAGCGTAAAAACTCAAGTTGAATCACAACTACATTGTATGTAGGAGGATGAATACTGGGAGAGCATAAGGGTATAGTTTCATTTTATTCTTGATTCTGTGCAAGCTCCCAAGGATGCTGCAATGCCAGGAGGGTGCTTCACAAAGATCCCAAGTTGAACTTAACAATTATGGAAAGCCGTTGGCATCTTTGAAAATATTTTGAAAAAGTTATTTTGAAAGGCATAAAATGTCGATTCAAATCTTTCATATTTACTATTATCAAGGAGATTTGATGTGGAATATATGAAAAGTCTAAAATACTTCAATTTTTGATTTGAATAATTATATTTCATTTAAGGATAGAAATGGCTCTCCATAATATTTAAGTCCAACTTGGAGTTACGTTCAACTTAGGATCTTTGTGAAACACCCCCCCCCCCCCCCCTCCAGTACAAACAATTTTCATCAAATATGTTTCTGACAAGAGCCATGCAGCTGTCCAGTTATATTTTGAATTACTTTTAGTTAACTGACAAAAGCTTTCTGATCAACTTGCACTATGAAGTGAATAATATATTTGGTATTTGCCTCTATGCAACGAGTTGTAAATATGTGTAGATAGATAATACTGTGCTGTGTAGACATCACAGTAGTCTAGTGCCTATATATTTGACAAGTTTACAGTAATGTGTGTACAGTGGATATGTGTGATATATTATTATTTGTAAATAAAAACTTCCTTGAGAAATATCAAATATGTCTCAATCTGACATTTTTACATCAATTATGTGTTTGAACGAGTGTGCGACTTAATTTTTGCATAGAGTATGTTTTAATGATAAAAATATCCGCTGTGTGATAACTTTTCATCAGACTTTGGATCAAATCATATTTCTGATTTGGTGGTTTCAACAACTTGGATCATATTGTAATGACATTAACAGTAGCCATAACAGCCAACACCAGCAGCTAAAACATGTTGTTCACACAGGGTAGCCAGGAGCCACATCAGAATTAAAGGTAATACAAAGTTTTGGTATGGGGTCACGAATTTGGTTCAAATGAACATATTGAAAGCAATGCGATCCTACAATATTCAATGATCGTTGTCGGGGTCGAAATCGATACTTTTGGAGTCACCGAGGCCCATAGTTTTAACCACTATCTCAAATAGAAGGCAAGGTATATTTGTTTTATATCCTGCATCAACAATCTATTCATAACAAATAAAAAAATAACATTTTGGGAATTTAGAATTTTTTTAAAATGTCAATTTTTGTCTAAAAAAGATTTTAAATATTTGATCCAAAAAAAATTTTCAACTCCCAAATAGTACTTGATACAGAATATAACATGAAATAATAGAGCAATCTTTCAATACACTTTCACACAACACAAAAACAAGAGACGCAAAGACAGGTAGTACTTTCATCGTCAGTTCTTCATTTGTACATAACCATTTTGACAAAAAATAATTACAATGGTTTTCTTTCAACTACGTTTTGATTTGTATGAAAACAAGACAGAAGAAAGAAAACAGAATCATCGAGCAAAGCAAAAAACAAATACTGATTTTAAAAAAGAGAAGTTTTTGTTTCTTTCTATAATATTACAAAGTCAAGATGACAGGTATTAGTCACACTTAAAGTAAATATAAATGGTTGTCTATTGGTTGATATTTGGCATAAACTACACCAGGAAAAGTATCATGAGCAAAACATTTGTTCCATTTTCTTCTAGGTTAATATAAACTTTTGCTCTTTTTAAATCCCATCATGAAATTTGGGATTCCACCTCAACATGTTCATCTTGTATCAGAAGTTCCAAGATTTGTTTAACCCTGGGCTAAATATCTATGGTATACCATAAAAGGGTGTGAGTTAGAAAGAAAAATACACACAGACTGAGGACAATCCAATGTATACTGAAAGCCAGGAGGGTGTTACAGTAACTCATGTCCTCACAGTAATTATTAAACACCCTCTTGGCTTTGAGTCAACATTATTTGTTTAATATTTCGAGCCGAAAATATTTCTTGTTTGAATTTTGAGCCGACGATATCATGGATTATATACTCATTTTCCCAGGGAGCATTTATGAAATGCACTCAAAAAGAAACATAAATCTTTATTTACTTTTATAAAGTACTATCTCAATCTTTGTAATTGTACTCGACTGTATTAGACCTGTATTGTTCAATGTGTGACAGAATTTGCATGATTAATTGCTCGAGTTCATAGCAAGTTCAACTAAAGTCCATTAGGAGAGCCGCCATCCACAAGAAGGATCATATTTGTTTCACAACCACATCTAAACTGCAAATAAAACCTCTTTCTCATGAAGAAAAACCGGTACTTGTACATGTGTGCATGTTACAAATCAATCATTTTTCATGTATAAAAAATCATACTTCCCTAATCATAGGAAATATGCTTCCTTTCAATTTAAAAAAAAAAGTAATACTCTACAAATCTACAAGTTTTACCACCACCCCTATTCACAATTGTATATCATCTTGCTATAATGGAAACAAATAAATAAAGATAATTTTAAAAGCTTTACATTTTAAGAAAGAAATCCCAGATAAACAAGCATATGTCTTACTTGACAGATAATTATCTATTTATAAGAGACAACATTTGTTGTATCAATGCTCTTAAATCTCATTGAAAAAAGGTTGTTTTTCCAAGTTAAACATTCCAAACATACAAAGACTAATCACTATGAAGTAAGAGAAAAATACAAAAAAAAATGATAAATCTGCAACCATGCAAGCAAGTATGTAATTAGTAAATATTATTAATTAAAAAAAGGACCAACCTATATGTAAAACAAAAGTCAGACTATAACAAGAAAAAATACTTCCTTCTCTCAACTTTACAATGAGATCTGTATGAGGACCATGTTGCTGGTACAACTATAAATACCACAAAAACAATGTTACATGTGGCATGGAAAATCCTCATGGTCCTAGAAATACAAAATAGATTCAATCACATAAGCTGAAATACATATCAAAATATCTAATGACCTAGAGATAAATACCATCAAAATTACTCGGTACAAAATAGGCTTCAATTGGACCAGATTTCTGTCAGTCGAATTAGAAAATGTACAAACTCATTTGCATACAAGTTACATATCATCGTGTTATAGAATATCAGATAATTAGTCAAACATTGAAGGGACATTATGTTCTTCATTGTAAGTTTTTAAAAACGAGAGAATTTAATACATGGTAATAAATGACATGCAACATCACATCAAATATGTTACATAAAAGGATTATTATCAATTCATACTCCAATAAGAAGATGAATATTAATGACCATTGGAAGGAGATAGTTTGCACACAGAAATGAAGAAATAATATATGTTGAGAATGATGAATATTCAGAGAGCTCTGTAAATTAGACACTTAAAGATAAAGTTGAGTTCTGGGAAGAGGTGAACAATAATTTGTGAGCGTTGTCATTGTTATTATGCAAGTGTGGAAGAACATCAGATAAATCATGTTCCCTGAAAAGCATGGCTCTTCAAATGCTTTCATATTCTAGATATGGCATCTAACATCGTAAAAATCGGGACAGATTTTTACGCCACTTGTTTGTGTAGTCCCATATACATCTTTCTGTGTACAGTGCTTGTAACTTTACCAAGACTGGGCCAGATTTCTTATCATTTTAATGATTCCAGAACCTTGCAATACATACAAATATTTATATGCTAGCTGATCAACCTTTTCTGATCGATTCCACATCGTTTCTTTCACAATGCAATCGGATGACCAGAACTCAACTTTATCTTTAAAGAAACAGAATGTGTTACCAAATTCAAACCTGTTGCAGCACTCTGAATAATTTGTGCAAAGAAAATAATACAAACTGAATTTCAAACACAAAAATAATAGCTATGATTCAAAGAATGTACATAAACTCTCTCATAATTTAACAAATCAAGCCTTCAAGGGGCCTACTGCTTCTGAGCGAATCAGTAAAAACACAACCATATAACTTTAATCCTATCTTCAAGATAATGCTGCTTCAAATTTGGTTACTCTATTCCGCTGCGACACAGCTTCATGCAAAGTAAATTCAGTTGAAGCCTTTTACAATTCACTACTTCTTTCTCTCTGTTCAATAAGGCATTATACTGCTTGACTAAATCACATGATGAATGTTGAGGGCCATAAGGGTACTTTTGTACTTAAAATGCGGATAATTTGCAAGAGTCATCTAGACTCTCAGCTGCTGAAAAACGTTTTGCAGTAGCTGCATAAGAGACTTGGAACAGCATCCCTCTTTCCATAAGGGAAATTACCTGTCTTGCCACCTTCAAAAGATCCCTCAAAACTCACCTTTTCCCCCCAATGATCTATGTGATATACTTCCTGTACTGTACATTTTTGTCCTTTTTTCATATGTTTGTATTTGTAAGCGCTATGGTACTTACCGGTATTGTTTTTAGCGCTCCTAAATATTCAATATTATTATAATTATTATGGAAAATACATAGTATGTTAACGACACAGGATTGAGATTGGGATTATGCATTGCATGGGCTACATTGTAAGTCAGCACCCCAAAGTGACTCTGTGACTGAGTAGGTTCAATGTCAGATGGTAATACAGTGTGTGGAGCTTGAAGAGTGTTCACTTTCATACTTCAACACACAATAAAGGCCCTTCTGGATCTGAACGTCAGATGACATGTCCTTAAGCAAGACATATTAGTCTACATACGCCACTCTCCACCCAGGTAAAGCTAATAGGTTCCGGGTAGGAAAAAATTCATTGAATGCTTCATTGCCTCCCTCTCTAGGGTATCTCAGCTAAAGCCAACTTTGGAACAAACTTCCCCATAAAATACACGAGTCCCAACTTTAGAAAACTTCAAGATTAAACTTAAAACTTATCTGTTCAATATGTAATCAAATTATATTTTGTTTGTTTATTTATAAAGTGCTATGTAAAGATCAATTGTTATCATTATCATTATATACATTGTTATTAGAATTATGTATCCTGTATAATATTGTTGTAGGTTAACGTTACTTTGTATTTTTGTTGAGTGCTTAGAAACATTTTATTAAGTGATTTATGTAATAATAAAATGTAATATATTATTATTATTATCAGGTATTATTCATCACTTTGTATCATTAAGAAGAATGCTTCATTGTATGGCCATGTGGGCATGAGTGTGTCTTTGTTTCAAAACCAATGTGATGACATGAATCACATGACTTCTATGATTGCAGGTCACATGATCACATGATTGCAGGTTTCTGATGAGAAGTAGTGAATTGGAAGAGGACAAGCCTCTTTGACCTTTGACCTTAACAGGTAGAGAAGTACCATGCTCTCATCTTACGGTAGTTTGTAACAGTCCCAAACAGAATGAAATATATATATACATGGAGAGTGTGATTCTGTAGCTCATTCATTTGGTATCATTACGTAGTAAAGATCATGGAAGTTGATTCAGAATTGTATCGCACACAACTGATTATTGCATATTGTGAGAGGTGCACTTGCAATGACAAAATCCTGATAACCGGGCTTTTATCATCACACTTGATTTATAAAAAAAAACAGCCATCCTTTTTAATTCATATTGTCAAGCAAATTACTTCAAGTATCGTTTTAAATTATAACAATGATGGAATTGCTTCTGGGATATCAGAAATGCAAGAGCACGTAATCTCAAAACAATCTAACCCTCAATTGATTCATAAATACACAGATTGGACTTGAAGATGAAATAGGCCATTTACGATTCTGAAATGAAATCAATAGCACAAAAGTGAAAATATGGTATAGGTGCTGTATGAATAAGAATCTGCTTGAGATTAACTTTGAGGTTAACTTTGAGAAGAAACAACTTAAAATAAAAGCATCTTGACGTTGGGTTACAAACCTCAAACCTGTTTCCATCAAGGATGAATAACTTATTGCATCTGAGAGGTCAGAGGTCAATATGCAAACGATAAACCTACATCAATGAAATTCATCTAATATGAAATTATATTCAGTCTATCATACCAAAATCTGATTGACATAAGGAATAAATACAACCACATCTGTTCCTTCTTTACAACACACATACATGGAGAAGGAAAAAAAAAAATCATAATACGATGACAGAACATTTCAAACTCATTATCAAATTGATGAAAGAGAGACTGGAACCTACCAACATGGAAGCCTAAATCTACATGTACATCATAAGCACATCTCAAATATTACTATCATTCTCAACAAACCTGGCCACATGTTTACCCCAACAGTGTTTGTCTTTGTTTGTCTGTGTCTGTCTATTTGTCTGTATGTGTGTGTGTGTTCATTTCTAGGGGATTTTCCCTGCCCATCAGCAGCTCTTCTGTCTAATCGATGCCCAATACATATTCAGAATACTCATAAATCACAGACCAAATAATTTTGAATTCAGGCTGTCTGATCACTAAGGTTTACAAATGTTAGATAGTACAACAAAGTTGAACTCTGGTGCCAAATACCTTGAGCGTATTGCTGCCATTGTAAGGAAAGCAGAATTGTCTTTTGTTTTTGTTAACACCTTTATAATCGTTAATAGTGTATATTATGCTGTAAATTCAGAATATTCTGTTTAAAAATAAGCCTGGAAAATGATGAGTTCTTTCTGTAAACAGAAAGAAACTTGCTTTCATTTAAACACTGTTAGGGCATCTCCCTATGGCCATACAATAATATTGGGGTTATATGAGAGATAGAAATAGTATGCAAAAATATATATATATTTATATGTCAAAATGAGTATATTACACTGATGATTATCTATCAGATGTATTAGTGTAAGTAAGATTATGTTGAAGATCAAACTAGGGTCTGTGTTACAGTGAGGAAAAGAGAAGAATTAATGGATGTATTACCCTATACAAGAGCTACAGTGTAAATGTATGGTTACTCAGTAACACTGTATCATATTAAATTGTAGCGAGACAGAGCTAAGCAGTATAGTTGCATTGTAACAGGGATATTACAATCTTATAGCATACAACCCGAAAATGAAGATAAGGGTTCCTCGCAAAAGCAAAGGTTGCGGGACGATCCTTTCTTTCATGAACATGCACAAATTCACAGAAGGGTTTTTCCGCAAGTGTT
The DNA here is from genome assembly GCF_000002235.5 of Strongylocentrotus purpuratus. Classification (NCBI taxonomy): domain Eukaryota; kingdom Metazoa; phylum Echinodermata; class Echinoidea; order Camarodonta; family Strongylocentrotidae; genus Strongylocentrotus; species Strongylocentrotus purpuratus. The sequence goes on along the minus strand of NW_022145597.1, from coordinate 33,066,414 downwards.
TGTCATAACGACTCTCCATGAAGCCGAGTCTACAAGCATCAAATGTAATGAAAATCCAGCCAGATACATATACTATTTCTACTGTCATTACTGTAGACTGGAACAAGAGAGTGTTATGATGTTAATAATGTCTGTCTGAAGGCTATTTCTTGTGACACCGTTCTTAGCAGTACCAATGGAGGGAGACACGTCTACATGCTGTACTAGAACTGGAGTAAGGCATTTCTACTAATCATCTCTCACTCTGGCTGTAACTCTTCTATGAAAGCGAATGGACACATCAATCAATCACTTCTGTCTCCTTTAAACAAGAAACTTCTTTCTCTCCAATGCTGACAAATCCTGAAAAGATTAGCCATTAACCGGTTGACTACTGAATTCATTCATTGTCATAGGCTTTATACAAGAGCCACAAGGTTCCAGTAAGCAATGGGTTAAGCATCTCAAAGCACACACTCTACCGCTTGATAATCATCACACATCCTTCTTTACAGCTTGGTATCGATGATACGCCCTTTCTGAAAAATGCCCTTCTCTGTTGATATCATCAATGACATCCTAATCTCTTCCTTGCCATCTAGCATCTGAACCAGTACAATGACACGAATGCCTGCCGCAAAGAAGTCACCACCGATGAGGACACAATGGTGTCTTGTGCCGCATTATTGACCGTGCTCATCATTGTTCATACAGTCTTGGCTTGCTTGCTCATGCTTGGCTTGCTGGTACAGTTCTGTTCACGAGCATGACACGATGGCTGCTGGTGGGTGGGGGTGTGATGATTGGTTAATGTTGACCTGATCTTGACACTGATGGTCTTGGAGGACTGGGAAGGGAAAAATGAGAAGATATGCAATTAATAATCGAATTATTCATACCCTTACCAAGTTGTATAATGTTTAATTATGTGCCAAACTGATGTTGTCCCGATTGATATGTCTTGAGAATGTGATATCTCAAAGCTTACATCTTCAAGTATTCAACAAAGGCCCTAATTCAGTCAGTCCAACTTTCATTCTTGAGAAATGAAAAACACAAAAACATCAAATTTGCAATGGGTATGAATCATTCAGGTGTTAAAGCTTTTACCTTGAACTCTGGTATGGGAATCGTATTTTGAGAGAAAATTGCTATGATTTGTTCTGGATTGTTTATCCTGCAGTAAATGGGTTGTTTAAACCAGTGAAATAAAAACTTACTGGGCATCATCTTCAATAAAACTTCCATTTGCACACAGTGACCTTGGTTAAGCACATGGCCTACTTACCCGGATTTCCTTATCTTTCTAAGTTCATATCTCAGCCACTATACATTTTCTACCTAAATTGTTTGGCACATGTCATTTATTTTTAATCTCTAACATTCAGTGTTAGTTTCGATGGATTCTGTGAGAATTTATATTCTATATTTACTAGAACTCAAGTTTATAGCTAGGACAAAGTTGAGAGTGTTTTACATGATTGACAAAACTTTAAAAAATGAAGAGATATATTAAGAGCTGCATTCACAGTATAGTTTGGATTCTTAGCTTTGTTGTTTCACGGCCATTGATCAGTATGATTCAACCATCTTCAGGAGAACAACTAGCAAACTTGCCTACCAAACAATCCAATGTGCAGATCACTCTTTTAAAGATGTGATTATTTTGTAGACTGCATCCCTTTATAGGCAACAAGTAGTATCAATTTTCTTCTATTCAACAAAGTAACACTTTATAACACCACTATAACACTGGTTTTGATGCTGCTTGTAAGTATCGGCTTGCATGGTGATGCAGATTTACAGAAGGCTTGCGGATGCATCATGTGAGAGAGAAAGAGTACTCCTCAATCCCCCCTCTCTGTATATCACTGGTTTTGTTTACCTTTCTACTCTAGAGACAACCTGACTGACTAATCTATCACAGATTCCTGGACTCGACTCTTCTGCCATATCAAAGCTGTTCTGAAGCTCATCGATGGCACCGGATAAACCCTCATTCTTGCGCTTGAGCTGAAGTCAAAACAAACAGAGCATTATTTGAAATAATAATAATAATAATAATAATAATAAAAATAATAATAGTTCGTTCTTTTATAGCGCATTTCAGGACCAAAGGCCCTCTAAAAGCGCTTTACAATGTACGTTTACATAACAATAACTCGAAGCATTCATCAAAAAGGTGAGTTTTCAGCGCTCTCTAAATCAGTCATGGAGCGTAGCGACACTGGGAGAGCGTTCCAAAGCTGTAATATCCACAAATATGTAATATCCGCAGATAATTTTTAAATTCATAATAATGTTATAGAAATACTAAGTTCGTTATTATATGTGAATATGAAAATTACATTTTGACATGAACTTATTGTTTGTATATTTCTACTAAATCTTACATATATGTGTTCTTTGTTATTCAGTTATTGTATTTGGAAAAATGCAGAAATCAAATTGATTCAAATCAAATAGGGTTAATACTTTCTTTTAAAACATAAGATAAATACAGCACATCAAAAAAAAAATATATTGACGAGTGGCTGAAAGAACTTGGAAAATTCATTAAAAGGGACAATTCAGGAAAGGTCAAGAGACTGTAAAACTTTCCACCACCACCGCCTACTACCTGCTACTTACATCTCTGAGTATAGGACCAAGGAGGGACTGAATGCACTCTGATTTAGGTTGTCTTCTAGGGATAGATTCAACTGGTTCAGGATGAGGAGGCTCAGGAATGTACTGTGGTCCCCTGATCGTGTTCCCGTAGTCAAAATCAGGCAAGTTATTCTGAAGCGACTCATTAGGGCTGGAAAATCAAATACAAAGAAATAACAGTTACATCTACTTGTAAATACAACTTAAAGCTTATCAGTACTAGTGTAAAGGAGGGTTTAGACCACCATGCCAGGTCACTGGACAGGTGGTTATCTCATCAACTCAGCTCTCAAATAACATAAAAAAATGGTCACCGATTAGGCATTGTTTGTTATATAGAGGGTGCAAGTAGCTACAAGTAGTGCAATGGGCCTTTAATAATTACAGTTCTACCAGTATTAAGCCCTGACCTGTGCAAGGTTGTATTACCCCTAGCTTTAGCAGACAAGCTACTAAGGCTGTGCATAAGCGTGTAATTAGGTAGTCGTGTACATGTCCAGACATACGATCGCATACACGTGTACACGGCTGCCATGTTTTTGTTTTTTTGTTCTTCTTCAAATCAACTAATACCTAGCCTTTTTGGGGGTGGTTTTATTCACACAAAGTTGCTAAATATTGATTTTCAAGTCATCACAACACAGCAGTTTTCCATGAAATCACTGCTAAAAATAGTTAAAATGAAATTTGTGAATCACTTTCTACAAAACCATGTTTTTGCTTCCTTCCTAAGCACCAAGAACCCCATCTCAATATTACAAAATATAAAAAACCACAAGACAATGGAGGCAAAACTAGCTACACCCACTCTTCACTATTCTTCTTTGGTTTCGCTTTCCAATGTCTATCATTCTACTTGTGGCTAATTATCATTACTTTAATCCAGTTTCCCACGCGACAACAAACATGAAAGTATGAGGGAAACAGAACTGCTCATTAACTGTCAATTGAGATTTACAGCTACACAGTACAGTAATAACTGGAAAAAACCACATTTAAAGAGGAGAGACCTTGCCATTATCTTCAGTTTCTTCATTCTTCATCGAAGATTAATCCAAAAAAGAAATCAGAAGTTCATATTTATTACAGTATTTCATAGGCCCCCCTCCCCACCCTGAGAAAACTTTTTGACACAAAATAGCGATTTTGTGTGTGTGGTTGCTTCACATATATTGAGATGGCAGCTGTGACCAAACAGTCCCTTTAACAGCCAATATACAATATACGCTCCTACATAGCTTCAATTCCTTAAAGGTATAGACCCGTTCTGGTCATGCGATTGCATTGTGAGAGAAACGTTGTGGAATCGATCAGAAAAGGTTGACCGTCTAGAATATAAGTATTGGTGTGTACTGCAAGGTTCTGGAATCATCAAGCACTGTACACAGAAAGATGTATATGGGACTACTCTGAATCTATTCAGTCCAGATAGATATAATAATTTACCAAATATATCAATCAGTAGGCGGTTTCCCAGCAAAATTTGTATCATCATGTATTAGTCAAAACATATTCTTTCACATGATTGGTGTTAAGAGTTTTCATTTCAAAACTGGTCTTTACCTTTAAATTTTACAGAAAAAATATTTAAATGAAAGTATTTTGAGCCCCTGGAGGAGAGCTCCTAGACGAAAACTTACAATTCATTATCCTCTGGGTCTGAGTCCGGCGAGTCGTTACCCTCTGCCTTCCACCTCTTATAACGCTCAATCAGCTCTGTCAGGTAGGAGGTTCTCTTTGCTTGCTTGATGAAGCGGTGTTTTAGTAGCTCCTTGGCTGTCGGCCGCTGGAACATACAAGATAACACAAGGATTAGAAAGTACAAATACCTGTACAACAGTCACAAATGCATTGGGAATCAGATGAGACATTATTGATAAATAACTGCTTGTGTAGCCTCATTATTAACAGCGTTGTTAGTGATAATAATAGCTAAGTACTTTTTGTACAGGTTTCCGAAGATCCTTTATCCCCGACTCCATTCATCTTTTCAATTCCAAAGCAAAACGTGTTTGACTACTATGAACCTACCATTTAATGTATCAATATAAATGTATATGCCATGAATACTGCATCCAACTATTTACTAACGTTTGAGCCAGTAACTACAACTTATGTGTCATCAATAAACTTAACAATAATAACGATGCCGGTATTAATTATACTATTGAAAATGGTAATCAATAATAATAATAATAATAATAATAATTCATGTATTTATTATCATTTTAAGATTTAATATGGAATAATCAATGAATATTAAATAATTTAGCTTCATATTTTGTAAAATGGAATCTGATATTATCTCTTCAACCACCATACTGCCATATATACAGTGGCTTACTCACATATTATCTCATTCTTTATGTATGCTTATCATAATGTTCATGTTTATCACTGTCTTGTAATATTTCATGTATATATTTGTATTGTAATACTCTGTAACCAGTGGAAAACAAATTTCCTGTAAAGGACAATAAATTCTTATACTTATACTTATACTTACAGGTATTTTGCTATGGAATAGATTTTAGATTTGGAGATGGAAATTGAGATTTCTTTGTGTTCAATATATTCTGCATGACTCTTCTAGAATTCTGCTATTTCATGAATAAATGCAGTGGTTATAAGAATTGTTTGCATAAGTTGCTCCAAGGTCAAACATGGTTTACACTTGATCTTGTGGAGCATTACCGGTACGCATCCAACTGAACAGATTAAAGTTAAGATAAAACCATAAGCTTTTGGGGGGTGAAACCCACTGTGGAAGTTAGAAATGTTATGTATTTGCAATACATTCAGACTGTGAAAACAGATGCACAATTCACAGACGTCATACACAATTAAAAAAAAATTGGGGTTATGTGATACGTGACAACCAGATGCTGGTCATTGTACGTCACGGACAGATACAGATACCATGGACCTACTTTATAGTGATACATGGAATTTGATGTTTGAAAGATGTTGAACTTACATGCCGTGGGTCTTTGTTTAAACAGACTTCTACAAAGTCCTTGAAGTTCTTGGTATAGCTGCCTTCTAGCTTGGGTGGGTTGTTCTTTGGGATGAGGAAGAGGACTCTCATGGGGTGAAGATCAGAGTTAGGGGGTTCCCCTTTAGCCAGCTCGATAGCTGTGATGCCTAAGGACCACATGTCAGCCTGAAAGAGAAACAAATAGACATGTATACATGTATATGTGTAAGACATTATATCATAAGGTGTGATATACACTTTACAAGAACGGCATATCAATAATATCATCACTATTATTATCATAATTGAAAAAAGAACCCTCAATAGACTGATTGAAGATCTTAGTAGGGGTTTCCCCCTTAGTCAGCTTGATGGTTAACTGGAAGAGAGGCATATACAATGTATAAGGCAGAGCTCCGCAGTCACAGACTCTGTTCAGTGGGAGTCAGGGCCGGTATTCAATTCAATACTACGCATAAGTAAGAAATTTACTTATCTCGTATTCAAATCGCATTTTAGACTTATACTTACGTAAGACAAAATCTAAGTAAAATACTTACTGATATACATACGGTCAATCAAAAGTTATGGGCAATTGATGCATTCCAATAAATGCTCGCTAACAAATTGTGCGCAGGTTATAATACTCTGTAAGAAAACCATATGCCTGCCAATCAAGGCATCCAAATAATTGGCTTAAAGGTATTACAAAGTTTTGGGAAATTTTGAAAAATGGGTGGATAGTTATTCTTTACAATTTTGATATATTTGGATGCCCCTGTGAATGTATTAAAAACACCAGAAATTTTAGCCCCTAAAACATTTCTGCTTTCGAGAAAAATTGAATATAAAAATTCACCGGTGCTCCCGGTAAATATTGATAAATTTCAAATAGCTCCTACGGCCGTAAAATGGTAGCTGCGACCATGAAAATCTCAGAGTATGTAGTTGTGGTAAATAATTTCCGAACGCGAATAGCTAATCGGTCGATTTTAGTCAATAGACATTGTTTTATAGCTTAATTAAAATCTTGACCTTGAGAGGGAGCTATTCAACATAAGGTGTTTATTATTTACAATTTCATAACTGTAGACTCGATTTCGACCGCGACAACGATCACTGAATATTGTAGGATCTCATACGCTTCCAATTTGTTCATTTAAACCAAATTCATGACCCCTTACCAAAACTTTGTATTACCTTTAAGTCTGGTAAGTCTGGCTTAGATTTAGAGTTAAATACTTAGCCAAAAGTGTGAATTGAATACCTAAATTGGCTAAGTATTTTATCTAAGCCAAATACTAAGTAAAAAGCTTGCATTTTGTACTTAAAGACTGTCAATACTACTGAGCCAGAAGGGATTGGACCACACAGCGAGGTCACTGACAGGTGGCTATCTCATTAACTCAGCTCTCAACTAACATAAGAAAAAGAGGATCATGGGGGACCAACTGGCACCGATTGGGGAAGTTTTCTATATATAGAGGGAGCAAGTAGCTACAAGTAGGACAGTGGGGCTTTAACTTTAAGTATTGAATTGAATACGGGACCAGGAGTGTGCACAGGGCCTCTCATTACTCTCCAAAATCTAAGTGTTCTGAAGGGCTGTATGCACTGGGTGCCTATGTTATGATGCCATTTTGTTTTTGATTCTGGGTTTTTACATACCGTATATGAAAAATTATACTTTTTACAATATTTTCTTCCACTTCCCTTTTTTTAACTCATCATACACTTTCTAGCTAGTAAATATTAATGTTGTGTTTGAAAAAGCCCTCTGCTCAATCATGTTTAAAGGTAAAGACCAGTTTTGGAAACGCCCCAATTTCAAAAAATGAAATGGAAGCTCCTATTACCAATGATGTGAAAGAATATGTTTTAACTAATACATGATGATACAAATTTTCCTGGGAAACCGCCTACATGTACTAATTGATATATTTGGTAAATTAGTTTATCTATTGTTATGTGAGAGATAAACGCATGTGTCGCGCACATGTGCATAGTCCCATATACATCTTTCTGGGTACAGTGTTTGTAACTTTACCAAGACTGGGCCAAATTTCTTATCATTTTGATGATTCCAGAACCTTGCAGTACACACCCAATGCTTATATGCTAGATGATTAACCTTTTCTGATCTAGTGCACAACGTTTCTTTCACAATGCAATCGCATGACAAGAACTGGTCTTTATCGTTAAACATACACAAACTTGTACACATCCCAAACACATATGTATGCGTGACAGACGATGTAATCCTAAAATCCCTTCCTTAGTCAGATAATACACCAGGATGTAGATTGAATAAACTATAATAAAGATCTCCAAGACAGAAAGGTTAATTATAGAATATGTTGAGATTTATTTAACGCCATTTCAAAAAGGGATTTTCCCCTTTTTCCACGGAATTGGCATTCCATACAATTATAAATCTTCCCAGTTTGTAAATGAGAAAAGAGACAAAAGATGCTACAGATCACTGAATATCTTTATGTACTCGACGCCTATACACTGATTGCCTCAACGAGCATGTACAGTACAATTTCTGTATCGGAAGACTAGCACGTAAATCCTGGGGGGGGGGGGGTACTCACATGTTAGGACATACAAGGGTATGCCGCTCTTAAGGGTCACTTTTTCACACAAAAATTGCTAAACATGGGTCTGTTTTTTTAATTTTCAAATATTTGCAAAATGACAAGCACCCAAAAATTGTGAAAAATGGGTCTTTTTCAAGAAAAATCCCCCAAAATGACCCCTAATAATGGGTAGGGGCTTGGAAGCTTTAGCGGCACACCATAAGTTACATAATAATATGAGCATTCCTTGTACCTCATGAAAGGTACAATCGTACATATATGTATGTACAATGTATATATTGGTATGACCCCAACATTAAATTTTTCTCATATTTCTAATTCTAGTACGGTAACCAACAGGACAATTCCACCATTAGGAAGTGGAAGAAGAAGTGGCAGAAGAAGTGGCAATACAACATCTTTTTCTTTTAGGCCTAACGGCCATGACTCAACAAGATTTACATCTACATCTACATGTAGACATGTCCTTGTACATGATCTGCTCACATCCAGAAGGACCTTTGCTCTATGTATGAATCAATGCCTTTCTAGCTCTTACTAGAGGATACATAGCAACATTTTATCTATCGACTTTCGGGTGTCAACATAAAAAAAATGTTCGTCCAGGTACAAAGCCCACATTATCTCTTTAATAACTAAATTGTGAATGCTTTCAGTTTCAACTGACTAAGTTTCTGAACAGCAAACCACAGCTCATGTACACATGTATTGGCCTACATTTCATGTCCACCAGGTTCAGATTTTAAACAGAATTACATGTATATGCTTACGTAAATTTATCTTAAAATACTTGGGTACAATGTACATACAGGTATGTATGAATATTGTTCATGTTTACAAGGTCTTCTTTAATCAAGGATCATTCAATACCAACAAAAATTATATAAATGAATCTCAAGAAAGGTGCAGGTACCTTGTGAATATGTATTTTATTTATACATGTAAGTGCGTGACTGGTGAACAACAACGTTACATGCAGCCAGCTCATAGGCCTACATGTCAGGTATAATGCGTCATATGCACGGTGGATATCCTCTACTCACTAACTGCAATTATTCTCAAACTATCCACTGTGCCAATATTTGTATGGATGTTATTATTATTCTAAAACCAATACAGGAAGCAAGTCTGGACATTAATTATCCAGTTGTGATATTCATGTAAACAACAATACAGTAACTACATGTACATTCTATGATTTCTATCGCTGCAGTCTGCACCTTGTACTTGTATTAAAGGGATTGTGTATCTTTGCCTCAGATTCTCTAAAAAATCCTGGATTTAGCTCATGCTGTAATCTAAATCATAATTATAAACCTTTAGGTAAGTCAGGAATCACATGACTTTTACAAGCCTGTCTGATTATTAAGATATTTATGATTGGAATAAGATATTTCAAAACCATTTTCCCAACACTTTTTATAACACTACAGTCCATTAGGGAAAAGGAGTATGATAAAACCGGTTACTCAAGATATTTACTTTTTTGAAGCGCCTTTTTTTTTAGGGCTTCAATAATACACCAAATCGCAGACACTGATACACATAGGGCCATGCATCTCAAATTTGTATAACTGGAAACAATGTTAAACAATGCCTTCAATACAAATTTCATGAAGGTACTTCTGTCATGAACTTTGTTTACTTTACAGGCGTTTTCTTTAAAAATACATTTATTTTGGAACACCGGAGCACAATGCAAATATACACATGAGTAATCGTCCATACAGAATTGTCAACCTACTCTTACCAAAGAATCTCAAGCCAGGCGGTCATTTCTCTTTCAATATGAAGCAATCACAACAACAAAAACACACACAAACAAAAGAGATAAATAGAGAGGGAGGGGGAGGGGGATGACATATTTTACCAGTAATGTTTTTGTTTAATTAGACGGCCTAGAAACTTGACAAGAACGATGATTAATAGCAAATATATTGATTCTTTCGCCTACCTATACCATTGTATACTTCAGTATAACTTGTAGGCCCTACCAGTACTTTTTTCACAAGGGTACAAATTGAGATTTTATGGTCTGTTTGAATTTAGAAAATCTTTAAATTTATCAATTGAGAAGGGGGGTCCTCAGCTCTGGGCCCCTGGAAAATGTCAAGCCCTAGCATATGGATGCAAAGTATGAATACAACAAGTATACAGTTAATTAAATTGCATTATTTAAAGTTCTTAATAAAACTATCAGTACAGGTATATGTGCATGTATTATCTACCTATTTGTAATTAGCATTTCAATGGCAGAAGCTGAATGTGTACACGAATATGTACTGTACACATAGGGCGCGTTTATCAAGGCTTGCCACTAGATATGTACATATCGTACCCCACATCAAACCCCACTATCGAACCTCACTATACAATCGTGATTTGCGGGATGTCGCATTTATCGTCCCTTCACGATTCAAAATAAAGGCCTTGTGTCTGCCCAGCTGTTTTGACCCGGGAAGCAGACAGTTTCTCGGAGGTCATCTTCACACACATGCTTGTACACAACACCTGGGGGGTCCTATTTGTATGTGAGGTTCTAAACGGCTTTGCGTTTATCGATCTCTCAGAAACATGATTCTCGCTGTATGTCACATTCAAAACGCACCTTTTTGCGTATTTAGATATGCCCATATCTAAAGACGTTTGAAAAAGGCTTTGCGTTTATCAACTTCTAAATTTGCCTGAAAGACGTTTGAGAAACCTGATTCTAGCCAAAAATTTGCTAGATAAACGCAACCAAAGACTTACACAACTACGCAGCCTAGAAAGTTGATGAAAGCAACCTTCAAAATAAGAAAAAAGTTCATGGATGCAAGTTTTACAACCTTCTTCTACTACTATCGCCAGTACCCTTCACCAACCAAAGATAACAGGATGCTCCACAAAAGTGCAATGTTAGGCGCATTTATACTGTCAAATACCTCATTTTGAAAAGTCGCGATGTTTCGTGCACCCGGTTACACTTGTGCTGAAACATCACCGACGGAGCTGTTCAGCGATGTTTTGGCGTGTTTCGGTTGGTAATGCGCATGTGCAGTCTTCCCGACCTTTGACCCCGGCCTGCTATAAGATTTTTAGCGCGCGCAATTTCCAGCTAGCGCTATAGCTAGCTAAATAGCGATACATCCCATGCGCATGCATGCGATATGTTTTGTTTATCTCGCGTGTAGTATTTGAGGCAAGAGTGGATAAGTTACGAAGTACGGACTACGGCTGCTGATTCAGTTTTCCCAAATTCAATCGAAATCTAGTAACAAACGATATGGGAAGGTTAAGAAAATCATCGTTGTTAATTGTTAATTTCATGCTTTCACTGAAGCCCTTTTCCCCACGTTTGCAGGGACGCTTGGAAGTCTGGTGGAGGAGCTCTCCCTGCCTCCACATCGAAATCAAGAACTTCATCTCATCATCAGTCCAATGGGAATTGTTCACTTCCATATTAATTAATCTAACAAAACACTCAAATACTACTACTAGACAGATATGGCCAGACGGGAATAACGAAGATTGAATAAAGGATGAGTTAACGGAATTGGAACAAACGGAGCTGAATGAACGGATAACACGCGCGACGATGGAAATGCTATAAATATCACACGGGAAGAACGTGGTTTAAAAGAGCGCGGGTAACAATCCGGAAGTGCCGGAAGTCACGTGCCTAACATCGCGATGTTACAACTGCGAGCGGTTATACTTGCCAAACACGCCAAAACACGCCAAAAGATCACACTTCGTTTTGGAATGTTTGGGGCTTGGCATGTCTGCCGGTAAAGCGTAGTTGCCCTTGGTAACATCGCGGCCAGGCTCCGGTTTGGCATTTTTTGGCGTGTTTGGATGACAGTGTAACTGCCCCTGTTCTCAGCCTTTCAATCTAGATACATATCTCAGGTGCATAACACTGATATCCAGGGAGGGTCTATTACCCTTAGGCGCGTCTTCATCATCTCGAGATTGCCAAATAGCCCGCTATTTCTGATTTGGGAAATAATTCCGAAGTTACAAATCGCGTCTCCATCAGCTCAAGATTCGACGTAGAAACTTCAAACTCGACCTTGAGTAATTAGCTCAAGATATTTTGCTCAGCGTTCGCGCATAGTGCAAGTCTTCAGTCTGGTGAAAATGCACCGGACAAATAGCTGGTTATTTTGCAAACTATCCCAAGATATCTTGGGATGACAATCCCGTCCAAATATCCCGTTAATTGCAACTTTGGGCTGATGAAGATGCAAATTAGCTGGATAGTTTGCGATCTGGATAGTTCAAATAGAGGTATATTTGGCAATCTCGAGCTAGTGAAGATAGGCCTTGTGAAAATGACGAGGACAAGAGCAGATGACATTACAATATGCAAGGTTATCAAGGAGTGCAATGCACTTTACTACATGACACACCCACAATAAGGTTTCAATCATTCTACAAGGTTTTGTGGAGTTCAGTTTGTTCTTCTCCTTCTTCTTCAAGATAATCTGCCTCCTTCAATACTGAAGATTCTTGCAGATGCCATATATATTCGGCCTGATGTGGGCGTGCTGGTGGATCACTACAACTCTTATACGAATAGTGCAGTGGGTTCTTAACGTGCAATGGTGGTGACTCTCCTCTACACGGGGCAGTTTAGATTTACATGGAGATGGATTCAAAAGTACTCAGATTATACAAACTCAAAATTCTTGTCACATTTAATCTATAAAATTGTAAGAATTAAGGCCAAAATGCTAAGATTTTGAGAGATAAAGTGCAGGTAACCTGCATGTGAGATACCGTTTGCATGAACATGTAGTCTGGTATTATCTACTACCAGTATACACACACTTCTTTCACAAAAAAAGTTTGGATCAGATAATGGTACTGTAAGTTCTAATGATAAAAATATTCAGTGCACACTGTAAATCTAGTTTAGACTGTGTATACATGTACATGAAACAACAACAACAACAACATTACCATTCATCTGTGCTTGTAATCAATACATCATCTTCTGAGGATGATGGAGGCATATGGGTTTCCCATCTAACGGTATGAGGTGTGATATATTCTTAGGTACACTCCCTCGCACCCAGACATTCAATCTCCTTGATAGACAGCTGGTAATAAGATTGGCTTGTAATCTAGGCTCACCCCCATCCCCAGCCATCCTGCCTGGCCACACCTGATGGACTGGTATGAATCTCAAGCATGCATGGCTCAATATAAACAAGGCTATAGATAGATCAGCAACGGGATGCCCTCCTTCATCCCTACCGTTCTCTCTACATCCTCTCTTAAAGATATCTTTGGATTCTAGTGATGAATATGATCAAAGACAAATTCATACCAGATCCATCATACTCATCACCTAGTATTTGTCTGTTTGGAGCCAGAAGGGCATTAAAGATACTTGTTAGAATATTTGATATTCTTCAAGAATAAAAAACACTTTATGCTTGCATTTAATTCTGATACTGTAACCTGTTGAATATATTTTCAAAGAAAACTACAAACAAGTAAAAGATATAATTCCTAATAGTAAGGTCTTATGAAAAAGAGATAATTGCATAAATATTTTATAACATCCCTTCCCAAACATTTACTTCTTATCAAGGAATTTGACACAACAAACATACACATGAACCCTTATCTCATTTATCAAGCTATTTTATAGAGCTCAAACAACTTACAAATCAAAGGTTAGAAGACTATTTGACGCCCTGCCAGATCGCGCAGCTATATTAATCTTTGCTGATATTAAAATTAATAGCATGGTAAACAAACGGATGCATTTGTGAGGGCCTACCACTGCAACAGGAGATCCAGTATAAACATGAACTAGCCTAGCCAAATAATCATGAGGCCACTGATCTGCACATGTGTTTGATGAAGGAAGTTCAATGCTTTGAAGGATTTGTGAACAAGTACCCCCAAGACAAGTCTCCTTTGCCTCCATCTCACCCTGGTTAGAAACATATAGGGTATGATACTAACAGGGGTCTGTCTGGTGCCTGGTCCCCCCATTCAGTGTTAATAAGGGTACGCATGCATGTTCCCTCCCTTGAAAAACACCCCCCTAAGTCCGGTGTGTAAAGTCAATACGGGCCGGATTTTTGTGTATTACGAGCCAGACTTTGTTGCATGAATAGTACCCCTTTACCGGACATTTTTGGGAACATGAAAGTGGTCCCTCCGACCCCGGAGTGGGGGAAGGGGGCGGGTGCACATGAGCCACAAAACATAGCACTTAAATAGGGAAGCAGGGATGCATGCATACAGACCCTTACAATTACAATCCAGACCCCCTCCGACCACCCCCTCCGACCACCCCCTCCCCATAGCCTTGCCCCTACATGAGTCTCTTACCTTTGAGTCGTAAGCTGACTGTTTAATGACTTCAGGAGCCATCCAGAACGGTGTACCAACGAACGTATTTCTCTTTATCTGTGTCTCTGTGAGTTGACCGGCTACACCAAAGTCAGCCAGTTTGACATCGCCATTCTCAGACAGTAATACATTTGCAGCTGATCGATTGGAATAGAAAGAGAGACAGACAGAAAATCAATTTCAATCATTTTAATGTTAGATTTCAAGACATTGACATTTACGTTCTCGTAAGAACAGTCTGACTGTAAGATCTTTTGACAATATTATTGCCTCAGCCATTGAGTTAGGAACTTGAGAAAAGATATAAATTGACCACAGAATGTTTGTCATTGGATCAAACTGAAATGTTCTTGATCTTTTGCTCTTAATTTCTTTTCATCTTCCAGATGGTACAAGGAGGCCTGAAGAAATCTTAAATTAAAAAAAAAATTATATATATATATTTATGTTGGTTGGCGATAAGAAGGTAGTTACTAGTAATATCATTGACAATGCATAGCTATTAAGACCTCCTCACAGACAGCCAATGTTCCTCTGAATAACCTGGACCCTGTTACACAAAGGTTAGTAATCAATCGCATAATGACAATGACCAATCAAGATCATGGTTGCATGCACATATATTGTTCAAAGACCGACTATCGACCAATCAGAATCGTCATTTTAAATTTGAAACTGACTGCAAACCTCTGTGTTACGAAGCCCTGGTCTGGATCATTACCGTATGTCAAAGTATTTCATGGAAAGATCTGGGGGGCATTTCACAAAGATCCTAAGTTGAACTTATCTCTAAGTTGGACTTAACAATTTATGGAAAGCCGTTAGCATCTATGAAAACATTTTGTAAAAGTTATTTTAAAAGGCATAAAATGTTGATTCAAATCATTCATATTTTCTTTTATCATGGAGATTTCATGTTCTTGATGTGGAATTTATAAAAAGTCTAAAATACTTGAATTTTGCTTTTGAATGTATTTTATTTTAAGGCTACAAATAGCTCTCCATAATATTTAAGTCCAACTTAGAGTTAAGTCTAACTTGGGATCTTTGTGAAACACCCCCCTGGTTAAGAAAGAAAGCAGCAAGGTTAGTCTAAATGAGGAGGATGCTCGAGACATGAAGTAGTGGAGGAAGAGAGTGTTATCATGGTGTGAAAGTCATTAACACCTTGTTAGAGGGAAAATGCTGACTTTAATAAATGATGATGATGATGATGATGATGATGATGATGATGATGAGACAGTAGTGTTTCGATGTTGAGATTACCTTTGATATCTCTATGTATCTTCCTCTCACAGTGCAGATAATCTAATCCCTTGATGACTTCACGTAGGATGGTTGCAATGTAGATCTCATCCATTGCACCTGACTTGAGAAGATCTAAGGCGGACCCTCCTCCCAGGTACTCCATGATGATCCATAACTTGGTGCCCTGAAAACATCAACAATAGAAAAATGACATTTAGGATAGATGAATTTATAAAGTGGGAATACTAATCACATTACTATACAGTAGGCTTGCGGATGCACCATGTGACAGAGAGAGGGAGGATTGGGGTGTCCTGAAAAGGACTCACTGTAATCTTTTTTGAGGGTGTGTAGTCCTGAAAAGGACTGTTTGTGTAGTCTTGAAATAGACTGTTGGTTATCATTCTTAGCTTATAGTTCTAATGAGAACTATAGCGCCAATTGGAGAGGATGGATGGTGGGAATACTAATCACATTACACTTTACTGCAAATAAGCACAAATTTTCATCCACCACGAGCCAAACTTCCATGATAAGATTTTCATGGATTCAAGATTTTCTTCCTACTTACCGTAAACCTCTGTGTATAAGACGCACCCCCTGACTTTCATTTGTTTTCAGCGGCCAAAAAGTGCATCTTATACACAGATATTTACGGTATGTGCTTCACATGGGTCACGAGTGGCACATGTAGATCACTGTCTTGCTGAAAAGACCTAATATTGGAGTGGCAATCGTACCATGTATATGTATATGCGTTTGCATGAAAGTCTTTATGTAATAAATTGTACACACACATAAGAAAATACATTTATCAAATCTATTTTGTGGTATGTATTATTTTGTTCATCAAATTGTTTTGATATTTTCACTAATTATTGATTTTTCCTCCTTTGATTTTCAAGACAGATTGATGAATAATGTAACCAATGTTCTATGTCCTCACAGTACTATTCAAAAGAAAAGAATATGTTTTTTTTTCTACTTGTTGTTTTACTGCTTTGACACTGTGCAATGCCTGTAATGTAATTGTCAACATCTTCATGCCAGAATGCTTATCAAACAGCAGACAAATTCCATGATCACAAATGTCCATGAACTTTAATGTACATGTATTTGCTTTTGAAGCATGCATACACATGCTCATTTTCTCAAGGGCAATATGCATCCATATATAGTGGTATAATCACAACTTGACTCAAATATTGGAATATCATAATCTGTAAGCCAGTAGTAAAATTAATAATGCATGCTATGTACTAACATACAATGACAAAACAATCAACGACCAGTGATTCATGGCTGCATGATTACCTGCATAGTTGCCCCCAATGTCATGGCCATGAGGCTATAACTACACATGCACATTATAGCACTGGAGATTGCATTCTAGCTCAGAATTGGATGACATGTTTTCTGTCGAGAGCCAGAATCAGAAGGGCATTTTAAAACGTGTACAGTGGCTTCAATAAAAGCATAAAAGTGAATAATTAAAACAGATCCATGAGCAAAAGAGTGAGGAAAAATCCAATTAAATAAGGTAGAAAGTTCTACAATGTATAAACCTGTAATAAATCAATCAAACACAAGTTTTGTATTTAACTGTAATGATGACAGCAGAGAGGGTTTGATATTTATTTGTCACATCAGATTGTAGAGAAACAGAAAGTAGATCATGTAGGCCTACAAACATAGCATGAACACTTCAGAGTCTCAACAGCTCTTGACATTAAAGGGATCGTTTAACAATGTTAAATCTGAGATGCACGGCCCTACGTGTTATCAGTGTCTGTGATATGGTGTAATATTGAAGCCCTAAAAAATTGCGCTTCAAAATGATCATGAAGTGCCTCAAAAAAGTAAAAATCTTTGAGTGACTGGTTTTACCATACTCGTTTTCCCCAATAGACTGTAGTGTATGAAAACCGTGTGGCAAACGCAAAATTTGATTTCGATTTCCAATCATAAATATCTTGATAATCAGAAAGGCGAAGTCCTGGGATTACTGACTGACCTAAAGATTTATAATTATCATTGCAGCATGAGCTAAATCCAGGATTTTGTTTCAGAATTTGAGGCAATGTTACTGAGTCACTTTAAGCTACAAGATGTATTTGCTAATCTCAGAACTTCTTTTCAGTTTAGATTTTGTTTTGACTGTTTTCCAGACACCCATTGTCATTTGAATACCATACATACAATACAGCTACACATATTGGAAGTCAGCACTGTAGGAAATAAAAATGAAAAATGCTGAGTAATTAAATAGTAAGCAAAGCAACTTCTTCTGGCATTGCAGATTGAACTTTAACCCCGTTTAATCAGAGCATTCATTTCTGTATTATAAAATGCTCATCCGACCATTCTGAATATCATGCTATACACGTATATCCTTCTGATTTCACAAACAATGAGAACAATAAACTCTAGCTCTGGAATCTGGGTCACATCCAAACATATTCAATTAGGTCTGTATTTATCATTTCCAACTGAAATCCTCATCATTGTATTATGACGGTTTTATGACTTGATGTTTTGCAAACTAGTCAAAGATTGGGGCTCTTCAATTCAACTTGATGATTCTCTTCCAGGGACAGTTTTCATTCAATATTGTTGTTGTTGTTTTAGTTTATAGGCGTTTGTCATTCAGAAGTGGATATTTACGCCTGTTCTCTTAGGATTTTTATTCATTTAAAAGGATGGATGGATGAGCATTTCATAATACAGAAATGAATGCTCTGATTAAATGGGGTTAAAGTTCAATCTGCAATACCAGAAGAAGTTGCTTTGTTTACTATTTAATTACTTAGCATTTTTCATTTTCATTTCCTAAATTCCTATAGATGCTTTTGAAGGTACCGTAATCTTAATTTCAGGGATGATGAATTTCTCTGAAATATGCAAAAAAATTGGTAATTAATTTCTAAGCCACAAATATATACCCTACAGTATTGATAAAAATATGTAACACTTCAAAAATGAAGTGAAATACAAAACAAGAAAAACAGTTTAAAGGTAAAGACCGGTTATGGTCATGCGATTGCATTGTGAAAGAAACGTTGTGGAATCGATCAGAAAAGGTTGATCATCTAGCATCTAGCATCTGCGAGGTTCTGGAATCATCAAAATGATAAGAAATTTGGCCCATTCTTCGTAAAGTTACAAGCACTATACACAGAAAGATGTATATGGGACGACCCTATATATCTCACAGACCATGAGAGAAACAAATTTACCGAATATATGAATTAGTAGGCGGTTTCCCGGCAAATTTGTTATCATCATGTATTAGTCAAAACATATTCTTTCACATGATTGGTAATGAGAGCTTCCATTTCATTTTTTGAAATTGGGGCGTTTCCAATACTGGTCTTTACCTTTAATATCTGAATTATAACACATATAGAGTCTGGTGATAGACCACAGTTGCATGTTATTTTGCAGTGAAAGGAAACATCACTGCAACTTGTGTAAAAGTTTGTTCACATTTTGTAGTTACAACAATTGGTTTGTTTGTTTGACTGCTAAGAAAGCATGTGCATGCTCCAAGCAAGCGACCAGGTGACTTAAAGCCCGTCTGCACTAGTTTGGCCAGGGGCATTACATCTACCTGTAAGGTCACTGACAGGTGGTTATCCCATTAAATCAGTTCTCAATTAACATAAGAAAAAGAGGATCATGGGGACCAATAGGCACCGATTAGGCATTGTTTGCTATATAGAGGGCGCAAGTAGCTACAAGTATAAGTAGTGCGGTGGGGCTTTAAGTCCTCTTCCAGGTTAACATTTTGCTGGTTCAAATAAAATCATTCGCTGCATACCTGTACATGATAAATATTCTGGTATCGGTATGACTTCTGCAAAACAACAGTTTCCTAGAGCTTAAGATTGTGCATATATCCACAAATCATACTCATAATAACAGAAAACGCTAAAATAAAAGAAATTCAAGCATGGAAATTGCATTTATTCTTTAGTGTCCAGTCATCATCTTGAACAAACATGTAAATCGAATGATAAAGGTAGTCAAACAAAATACTTGTCAACCGTTTGACCTGTATATAGAGCTGTTGGGTCATTCAAACAGACATTGTTTGTATTCCGCCTTTGAATAATGAGTAGTCTCCAAAGACAGACTTTATTCAAAACAGCAAGTTATACAACACATGCTCTCAATTTATACAAACATTGCTTTTTAATAGGTTCCTCACATATATGAATTGAGAATTATTGATATGTGCTCATTTATACTACAATTATATTGTATATGTTTTTCATTTTATATATATGTTTATATTTTCTGTAAAATGTGGAACAAATAAAAGTTGAGCTTGAAACTTGAACTTGAATTTAAAATAAAGTCTGTTTAATAAAACTACTAATTTTAATTTACAAGCAAGTAATTGCACACATAAAAACACTTTATCATATTTCAACTCCGATCATTTTCATGCTTTTAATAAATAAGCAATCTCTCTGTTTTACAGAGCTATCTCTCAGTATAGATCAGCGAAACACAAGCTCCTATCTACATGTCAACCAATTACTGTCGATGGCATTGATTTGTTTGGTTTCGTACCTGAGTATTAATGTACACATGCTTTGCCAAGTGCAATCATATTTGTCACCTCCTTCCTCTTTCTTAGTTTCTTCCTAGTTCCCACACATATCCTTTACAGGTTACAGTACCTACTACAGTCAAACCTAATAGTGACCACCTGTCTACAAAAAACAAATTTGTTGTTTCCCTTGGAAAATGGTTTCTCATTGAAACATGTACTAAAGCAACCTGTCTACAAAGACTATATTTCCCGATTGTGCACAGGGTTTTAGGGCTGAACCTTGAGACTGAATTGCTCATAACATGCTCATAATATGATCTCCCTTTAGGGTGTGGTCATACCCCCATACGTCCCTATCACTTGACATGAAAAGGGGAAGTCCGGATTCACACAAGCTACCCAGAACAGTTTCCTGTATGAAGCCTTTAAAGGGAAGGTTCACTTCTGCGAGAGGTGAATTCAAAGAACGTTTGATTTTTTTCATTTTTTCTATCTACATGGTAAGTATGGAAGAATATTATAGAAATACTGTCCCCTGTGAAAATGCCTCTTCAAATTCCCTCAAATTCAAAATATGCAAATTAATAGCCATGGTTGTGAACCACACTTTCATACCACATTTGAATGTACACATAGTCCCATATAAGCATTCCTGTGTATATTGCATGTGACTTTAAGCATGATTGCCAAATTTCATTTTCATTTTATCCCAACCTCAGTGTACACAAATACTGAAGTGCTACATGATCAACCTTTTCCAATCTCTTCCAAACGTACACAGTTTCTTTCCCAGTGCAATCATGTGACCAAAACTCAACTCTATCTACATGTACATGTATTAAAAAGGATGTTAAAGCTCATCTGTAATGTATGCGGGCATGATCGGATCGGATCGGATGACGGGGTAATTGTAATAGAATTGACAAAAATTAGAGATGTAATACGTGTACCTGTAGGTGCTATATAAATCAAGAATAATGTTGTTATTGTCTGTTTTTCTAACGCGTACATTAAAGCTGTGACGAGTACTCGCACTGTTGACAACTACTCGACTCTGTAGGCAGTAAGCCAGGTCCGTGTTTGAAAACCAATGCGGGGAAGGACCTTCATTTTACAGCGAGGCGCAGTTGAAGGCGCCGAGTTGTGCTTGTGAACTTGTCACAAATAATAGTAACAATGTTGCTTTTAAAAGTATAAGATGACAGCCAAATTTTCCTTGTAGTCCAAACAGATATCTGGACATAGTGTGGTTCTAGTTTCCGAATGGTGAGTCAACACTCTGTGTATGACTGAGCTGGGAGACATTGCCAGGCACAGCGCCAGGTGGAGGGGCGTAAATAAAATATTAAAAATTGTTATTAAAAAATAAAAAAATATTGTTCCTGTGTATAAGACGCACCCCCGACTTTCAAATTTTGTCGGCAGGAAAAAGGTGCGTCTTATACACAGAGATTTACCAACTATTACAATGATGTTATATTTTTTTGTTGGCATGACAGACTGAATGCTACATGTAAGTAATTCTATGAATAATCTGACATATTGATGCGCTGCATTGAAAGGCCAGAGTATCAAGTATCATCATAGTCCTTATGCAAGCTGAGATGCATGGAAGATGATTCTAAAGAAGGCCTCCAGGCAAAATGTTCCATTAGGAACCCACCAGCCTGAAACATCAACTATATCTGCTCATCATAGCAGGCAACCTGCTGTCTGTCTTGAAATACATCTACTGTACATGTATACTGTTTTCACACTGGCAAAATTTTGCTTAACCTCGTACTAATTTTTTTTAGGCTCCCCACATTTTACATTGTTCTACCTAGCCTGTTATATATACATATTTCGAAATTTCGAACTTATTTTCTGTACATTATACTTGATTTGAAATCTTTAATTTTTTTTTTCTTGTGTGAAATCTATTCTTATAATAATAATATACGCCTGTATAAAAAAGGAAAGAATATAAACTGTTTTTCTATGTAAAATGTGGAATAAATAAAACTTCAAACTTCGAACTATAGGTGGGGTTAATGGGGATCTTAGCCCCACCTATAGTCCAGGGTAAAGCTTATTCCACTGTACCGGTCTGTACCTGTCGCATGCAGTATGAACAATTATAACTGAAATTGAAACTGAAACCATGAGCAAACTATCCCATCATATGAGCTAACATCTCTATTTATTTATTGTCATATGATTGAAGTCTCTTCAATTATCTGAAGTGCATCATTTCCTTATTTCACTTGGTTTTAACACAATTTATTTTCAATTACAGAGATGGTAAATGTGTAGAGAGTATTTCTCGTAGTTATACTGATTTATTTTACAAATTCAATATATCATGTTATGCTATGTTATATATTAACTTATGTGTTATTAATTTTGTTTGTAAACTTTTGTAATTCAGCTAAACGCCGCAATGAAAGTTTTATTTGAAATAAACCATTTTAAATTGAATTGAATTGAATTGAGTAATGTGTAGTTAGCTTGTATATTTGCTGCATATTAAAGATAAAGTCGCGTTCTGGTCATGCAATTGTTTTGTGAAAGAAACGGTGTGGAATCGATCAGAAAAGGTTGATGCACATGTACTGCAAGCTTCTGGAATCATCAAAATGATAAGAAATTTGGCCTAGTCTTGGTAAAGTTACAAGCACTCTGTACACAGAAAGATGTATATGGGGCTACACAAACATGTGCCATAAAAATCTGACCTGATTTTTATGTCGTTACATGCCATATTTAGAATATGAAAGCATTTAAAGAGCCATGCTTTTCAGGGAACATTTTTTTTCTGATGTTCTTCCACACTTCCATAATAACAATGATAACGCTCACATATTCTTTTTTTTCACCTGTTCCCAGAACTCAACCTTCTCTTTACAGCAGCCATTGCAAGTTGTAAATCAAGCTATCACATCCCTTGAAATTTATTGCAAAATTCTTTTGCCTTCTACTGTACTCCAAATGTCCAATATATTTCCTCATTTATACTGCAATCAAATATATATTGTTCCGTTTCCAATGTAACAATCATTTTCAGCATGTTATTATGTTTGTGACGATGTACATTTCCTATCATTGTATTATGTATCTTCCTGTATTATGTACATGTACAATGTACAGTGAAAAAAGAATTTCCTGAAAGGGACAATAAATTTCAATTCAATTCAATCCAGTTTCACCCCCCCCCCCCCCCCTCCAAAGAAGAAACCCTGTTTATGGGTGGTTTTTCAATGAGCCATTATTTCCCCAAACCCCGCTTGACCTCAATTCATCATATTCTATAACTAATCAACAGTTGTACTAACATCATCAAACCGTGATTGCCTTTAAAAAAAACTCATTATAGAGTAAATGGCCAAAAAGTTGTCTTGTTGCCATTGTAAACACCGGTACAACATTGTAACTAGATCAGTTAGATTTTCAACCGAAAGGGAAAGACTTATTCTTGAGTATTTTCATGCTCTCACTTTTCTTTTGTTTCGTGAGCACATTAGTCATGTGGAGTTTGTGCATTATAAATACAGATTTCAAATAGAAATGAGTTCAAAAATGTAAACTGTAGCCTTTGTGTTCCTCAGGCTCATTTCTATGCATATAATGAGAAACATGTTCATTAATAGCAGTGTTCATATCCATAGTTCACCCATACCTGTACCTGTAGCAGTACATGCATACAAAGGAAACCATGCAGAGACTTGTTTTGTTTTGTTATTATTGTAAATGTGAACTGTGAGAAACTACAACTGCATATAGCGTATGGACAATACATATCTTTACACTGGTACAGGGTATGACATCATCTGTTTGGAGCCAGAGAGCTTTAACTCTGTGGTAAACGTTTATAGCTTACAAGTGAACACCCTTCTGGCTCCAAACAGAAGATACATTCATGTACTACATTGTGTGTGTATCCTCATGTATTCAAATACAAGCTAGTCTGCAAGTCCAGACTTTATTTGATATCGACACAACATTTACTATGGTTTGAACTCCAACAAACTTCATCACTACATGTACATGTGTGTTTAAACGGTGGCGCAAGTGAGATCTGGCAGTCTTGTAAAGATTGTATGATGTTCAGTCATGCATGCAGAGATTCAAATGAAAATGGTACTTAAATGTACTAGGAGTATAACTCTATCAAGACATATCATGAAACCCATGATTAAATATTCATACTTCAAACAATACAACTTTTAAAAAGTGGGACATTTTTTCTGACTCACTCTGTATAATGCTTTGCTAGTAAACGACCTGTATAAAAGTGTAAGTCTGTACAGCCCCGCACTAGTAGCTACCGTGTTAAACTGAGAAGGGTTTGTGACTGTACGCTAGCAAAGTCTGGAAGGAGACAAACATCCCTTCCCTCAAGCTAAGCTGATCATTTCATTCAACCCCACCCCTTCCCAACCCCAATGAATACAATAGGATCGAATAGAGTAGAAGGGTTGATAATAAATAAGCAGAGACAATTGTCATTCAAAAGAGCCGAGGGTAGAAAGAGAGAGAGAGAGAGAGAGAGAGAGGCCTCTCTATCTCTCTCTTCTGATGCATGAGTCAGCAGTGTACATGTAGAACTTTACACATTACAATACACATCAGTGAATTGATCTCTCTCACTCACTGCCCTACCGTGCAATGTACATTGTGCGCAAACACTATATGCATTCACAAACCCTTTTTGTCAATCTGTCGCTTATGTTCCGCCCAGAAAATCACCGCTTTAAAACTACTCACATGATATTTACTCATTGTGATCGTAAAAATCACAGGGCTTTTATCGGCTAAAATGGGTCTGTTTGAGTGATATTCTATTTACCTACTGTATTACATGTACAACTTAGCTCATCTTGGGTCCTCATACATGTATAGGCCTACATGTACATGTATGCAATTTTAAAGAATCTGTCTGAAAGTGTTTCAAAATTCTTGATCATGGAGCATATGGGTTGCTTGTCCTGGCAAGAAATGTAAATAAATTTATGAAAACATGTTGAAAATCTCATTTATTAAAACCTGTATTTGTAATTATGCACGTTGAAGTGCATGGAAAATGCCATGTATATTATGTAGCTTAATTTCAATATCTCTTTTTATCATAACAGAGCTATAATAGTTTCTATCAAAATGTGAGTCATTTCTCTTTTATTTGCAATCTTTAATATTAATTTTACATTTTACATTTTCTATGAGAATCCCTTATTGATCATTATCTGAACTGCCTCTAAATAACTGCACTATGACACACCATGGTCACCACCTATTATAACATCAGTTGCTTCTATTCAAAACACCTTAATATTTTGTTTTGTAAGGAATATTTTCAAAAAGCACATCCCACTTTAGAAAGTTACAGAGCCAACACGCATGTATGGTGATTGTGCAAGGAAATGCTCTGTCTGAAAAACAGGTTTCTTGTCCTAGATTTGATGTTTCTCTATCTCGGAGAAGTGAATGAATTTCCGGTGAGAACAAAATTTCTTTTAAGAGTGCTTGAGCGTGGTGCCTGACGTACATGAAGCCAAAGCCAGGATAAAGTTGTGGCTAACAACCATGACGCCTTGTTCATACATTTGCATGACACCTCAAAGAAAACCACCATGGGAAAGAACAACATTTTTTGATGCAGTTCACATTCACACAGTTGAGTAAACACACTTTAAAGGCATCATTTAACAATGTTAAATCTGAGATGCATGGCCCTACATGTACGTGTTATCAGTGTCTGTGATATGGTGTAATATTGAAGCCCTAAATAAATTGCGCTTCAAAGTGATCATGAAGTGCCTCAAAAAAGTAAAAATCTTTGAGTGACCGGTTTTATCATACTCATTTTCCCCAATAAACTGTAGTGTTATAAAAAACTGTCAGACAGGCTTGTAAAAGTCATGGGATTCCTGACTGGTTTATAATTATGATTGCAGCATGAGCTAAATCCAGGATTCAGAATCTGAGGCAATGTTACCGATTTTACTGATTCACTTTAATTACACTTGGGATAGGGGAATTTAAAAAAAAATTGCATGCAACTACGGTATCCTTTTCCTCCCAAACTTGCCATTCATTCAGATGTACAATGTACCATGTTTTTATTAGCAAAACTTTGTTTTCCTTTTCTTTTTTTGTTGTTGATTTACCACATACAAGCAGGAAAAAAAATGTTAAACAAATTTTGGGGGCTTTTTTCAAGCTAGCTTGCATGAAAATAACACTATTTAATTTGTTTTGCATTGAACTCTATGCAGATTTTTGGGGCTTTTTTTTTTGCATTTCAAGGGCTACTTCGCCCCGAGCCCCCGTGTATTTTTTCCCCTGCACACAAGTGTACAAGTGAACATGGGTGTAACAGGTGTAGTAATTGAGACTATGACTTGGTGAGTAGTGAATGAGACCTGTTTGTGTTGTCTAGAGATGACCACACCCATCTTAGTAGAGAGAGGCTTTATACATACTGACGAGCCTAATCAGTTTCATCATCAATGCATCAATGTGAATGACTGACATGCTACCCTGCACATGTATGCATGCAAGCCATCACATTCTATCAATTATAAAGCCAGTGTTATATTACAAGATATTATACTGTACACAGGGGGGGGGGGGGGGGGGGGGGGGGTTGTAGTTTGGAAGACGACAACAAAAAAGAGAGAAAAGGGAAATGTTACTTGTACTGTTGTACATGTACAGTGTACATGTACATTACACAGTCTTGCAAACGTCCATGCAGATTTACTTATCATTTTCTAAAACTAGTAATAGCATGGACATTTTTCAATGGACCTGTACCTTGTGAAATTACAGGCATGTAAAGAAGGTACATGTACATGTATATATGAAAAGTATATTTAAAGATAAAGTTGAGTTCTGGTCATGCGATTGCATTGTGAAACAAACGGTATGGAATCGACTAGAAAAAGGTTGATCATCTAGCATAAGAATTTGTGTGTATTGCAAGGTTCTGGAATCATTAAAATGATAAGAAATTTGGCCAAGTCTTGGTAAAGTTACAAACACTGTACACAGAAAGATGTATTTGGGACTACAAGAACACGTGGCATAAAAATCCTACCCTGGATTTTTACGATGTTACATGACATATGGAGAATATGAAGGCATTTGAAGAGCCATGCTTTTCAGGGAACATGTCTAATATCTGATGTTCTTCCACACTTGCATAATAAGAATGATAACTCTCACAAATTATTTTTCACCTCTTCCCAGAACTCAACCTTCTCTTTAAACAAATATTGGTGTAACTATTTTGTATACCAGAGCTAATTTTCAGACTTGTAGTCTAGCGCTGATATGGCACTGAGATTTGTTTCTTACAGTAATACCTCTAGGCAATGATATGCCATTATTAATACAAATCTCTTTTCATAAGCAACTTTCACCACAAATGGGCAATTATTTGAAACGCAAACATCAATTATTAACCACTGATTGATTACTTTTCAGGCTAGCAGCAAGTGCAAGATGCAATGGAGTGCAAAGTAATCACTGAGTTACGTCCATTCTGGGCAGAAGGCAAGCAGAACAACAACAAGAACCCATATCATGCTCTTTTTAATGTTTGGTTGGAATACATGCTACACGTACATTGTACGTACTGTACATGTAATAAAACAACAGGATATTGAAGCAGCACCTACATTTGTACATGCACATGTACATGTACAAAAGTTCTACAATCCCATTTCCCAGGACCTTTGTACAGAGTAGTGCTGTGATCAAATGTTTAACTGTCCGGCATTTGACCGTCCATGGCACTTTCTGTTTTGAATTTGATGGTTTCGTTTACCCGATTTGATGGTTTTGTTTACCCGATTTTATGGCTTCGGGGGCTCATTTGGGCATTTCGAAGGCTAATTCGCCCGAGCCCCCGTGTATTTTTTTCTCACTGTTATTCTGCCTGCTTACCCACTGTGTCTGTATACAAACACCCACAGGTCTATGCACCATAAGCAGCCCTTGACTTTCAGCTAGAGCACCAAGCTTGGTGCATGACTCATGAATGCAGAGAAAGAGATCTCAAACACATAATTGAAGGGCACCCCCGACTGATCTAATAATGTGAAATTGCTAACCAAAATGGTTCTATTTTTAAAACTACAAGTAAAAGTAAGATTTTATTTCTAGCCCTTTTTTTCCTTCTCACTCTCGGCTCTGGCAAGATGTCAAGACTGCCCATCCTTAAATCTTGCCTCGTGAGTCATCAAATCAGCAACCCCTCTCGTATCGTATCGTGCAAGGTTTCAGAAACGTGAAGGCCGGTATCAAAATTCAAATACAAATTCAATTATTCCTGGCTAGCCAGACATTAAAGACTGCATGCTCTTTGTTAACAATAGCTATCCTTACTGATGGATAATGGCACTAACGTTATTAATGAATCTATCCAAGGTTCGTTTACACGTGATGCAGTACATGTAAACCACTGCAGGGAAAATAGAAAATAATAACTCTTTTAAATGCCATTGGAATATAACCTTTTTAAATGTTTGGCCTGCAAATGGGACATCCATGTAGTAAAAAGGTAGTTTATTGCATCGGCAGCATTGTACATACTCCTGTATTAGGGGATTATATTTCTAAAAACGCTGCAGGAACCATGCAGAGTTGCAACCAATATTGATCAAAACAGGAAAAACATCAGAAATAAGATTAGAAATTTGAAGAAAGCAGCACTTGACACTAAAAATCAGGGGGAAAAATTGCATGAAAATAATATTCTTTAATTTGTTTTGCATTGAACTCTGTGCAAATTTTTTTTGGCTCTTTTATGACTTTCGGGGGCTCTTTTGGGCATTTCGGGGGCTAATTCTCCGGCTCGTAACAAAAGAAAAAGGTCTACCCAAATTGACTTTACACACAGGACTTTTGCTGAAAAAAGGGGGGGGGGGGTTGCTGGAAACATGCATATGCGTGCCTTAAATAACACTGAGAGGGGGGGGGGGGGCAAGGAGTCACTAGGAGAGTCTAGTCACTCCTTGGTGTGGTTAAGTCCAGTTTGCAGGAACATACCCTTGTCAGTTCAGGGAATAATTTTCCTGGTATCGCATCGCAATTTGCTATGCATTTTTGCATGACTGCTATACAAAATATTGTTTGTGTAGCAGTTTTCTTCCATAGAAAAGTACAGAATTTCATTTGAAATATTTATCCATCAGCTGAAATTGCTAATCAAAATATTTGAGGAAAATTATTCCCTGCAGTTGTTATGCATAACACGAGGCTGAACTGTGAGACTATACATACATGTAGACAGTATACCATAGGCTTTGTACTCTGGTTTGATACTGCCAGAGACCGTCAGGTTAGGTTAGCCTCAAGAATTCATGGAATGACGTTCAAGTATATTTATATCAAGTATGAATCTGCAGACTAGCCTGCCTGGACAAACTACTCTGAACACATACACTGTACTCTACTGTACTACAGTATGTATCAAGGGGCAAACTAAACTGCTTCTTGAAATGGGCACAGCTGGTTGTCTGGCTGGGTCTAGTCAGTCTGGGATGAGTTTCAATCAAGTATACATCTGAATGGACTTGACAAATTCTCTCAAGTCTGCTGAGGTCTACTCTTCCTGTCTGAGGCATATATGACTTCCACAATCAGACTCATACGATAGTCTCAAAACACAGACTCTTTACACCTGTCCTCATCAGCTCCAGATTGCCAAATATCCCGCTATTTGAACTATCCCGATCGCAAATTATTCAGCTAATTTGCGTCTCCATCAGCCCGAAATAGCAATTAGCGGGATACTTGGTCGGGATACTATCCCCAGAAAGCTTGGTCTAGTTTGCAAAATATCCCACTATTTCCCAAATAGCGGGATAGTTTGCGCCGTCTTCATCAGACTGAAGTACGGAGTCAAATGTCCAGATCCCATCATGCACAACAATTTCCGTTTTCCGTGTTTGAAAATAAACTAGCTTGTAGCACATGCTCTAACCCATGCTGCATGCATGCACAGCCGATACTTGTTTACGCCTTACAGCGCGGGTAAAATCTCAAATCTGCATTCTGGTCGTACAGTCGGTCTCTGAAGTGTGCATGCATCAATCTCAAGATTATTTTTCTAGCTAGTTTGTGATGAGTGTAGGCTATCGGTTTGGTGAAGATGCGATTTTGAGCATCAGGATAATATCCCGAGTTCCGAAAATAGCGGGATATTTGGCAATCTCGAGCTGATGAGGACAGACCTTTTGGAAACGCCCCCCTTTCAAAAAATGAAATGGAAGCTCTTATTACCAATCATGTGAAAGAATATGTTTTGAATAATACGAGATGATACAAATTTTGCCAAAAAACCGCCTACTAATTGATATATTTGGTAAATTATTATATCTATTTGGACCTGATAGATATAACGCATGTGTCATAGTAGTCACATATTCATGTGTACATCTTTCTGTGTACAGTGCTTGTCATTTTGCTGATCCCAGAACCTTGCAGAGTACACACCAATACTTTATGTGCTAGATGATCAACCTTTTCTGATCGATTCCACAACGTTTCTTTCACAATGCAATCGCATGACCAGAACTGGTCTTATCTTTAAGAGACTGTCATGTATCTGTTGCTCTACATCACACCATAGGAGTTCCAATCATGGACACACAGTACATGTACATGAATAGGCCCAGCAGGGATGGTGGATGACATTTCATGGCTTACTTCAAATAATCCTGTCCGGTCGGGTGGTCGCCATACACGACCTTTCGGGAAACGGAAACGGAAGATCATGCAACCTTTCGTAGATTTGCCTTAGGGTTTTCACAAAGAGTAGGGTAAATTGGACCGGACCATTGGTAGATGGGAGGGGTTGTTTCACAAACATTCCCCTGACATTTTGTGAATAAAAAATGTTTTCACAAAAGGTTAGATAACGTGACTACCTGACCTGATGGATAATCTGATGATTTGAAGTAAGCCCATTTCATTGATGTACCTGTACTTTGTGCATTCATATTTCATTACGTGAACATATCATAGAAGCCTCTGTTACAAGCGTTTGGCAGTCACGTAGGCAGGCACAGAAATGATTCCCCATTCGCCCATGTGTCGCAATCGCAAACATGACCATGTTTCGTTTGAGAAGAAAAATTTTCACAAGTATTCACTGACTGACTCTTAAAAACAGGAACTTATCAATATATTATAGACTAATTGAAATATGAACATGACTAATATCCTTCATCAGTGAATAAATAGTGGCATGAGATTTCTATTCACCTACAAGTAGTGTCAAGAGGGAGATTTTATTTGCTCATTCCATTTGTTTAGAAATGGACAAAATATTTTGCAAAGTCTATATTAAAATGGCTGTATGTTTTTACAACAAGTTCTATTCATTGGTGAATGGCAGTTTGATTGGTGCAAGGCAGTCCAGTTAAAGCTTTATCAAATGTGTTATGACTCAGGTATTTTACTATCATATCATTATCAATAATTGGTACACTATACAAACACATGTTCATGTGTAGACCTGTGTCAACAGTGAAATCAGCTGGGCTTACAATATCTGTGTACACTAATTGAGCCAGGATAGTTATCTTTTGCTAAATGTCTTTAATCTCCTCTTCAGCTTCCTCTAGATCAATTAGATTTAGGGCAGTGAAAAAAATACACGGGTGCTCAGAGCGAATTAGCCCCCAAAATGCTAAAAATACCCCGAAAGTCATAAAAGAGCCCCCCAAAATTGTATAGAGTTCAATGCAAAACAAAATAAAGAGTGTTATTTTCATGCAAGCAAGCTTGAAAAGTAGCCCACGAAATTTATAAAGTATTTTTTTCCCTGATATTGGTATTGATAACCCTAACACTTACCCTAACCCTAAACATAATCCAAAGCCAATTTACAACTCTAAACTGTACATGTACAATATAGTTTGTAATGATGAAATTACACCTGAAGCAATTGTTGCAGGAGCAAATTCAATTCAATTCAAAATATGAGGTTTTATTGAAGACTTGTCAAAAACTAAAAATGCAAGTTTACATAAAAAATACAGTCATATAAAAAAAAGCTTTCAAAAACATATGTATCACCAAAATGTGTTGGACTTACCTTGAGGTATGAGCCATGGTACTTTGTGACATAAATCGAATCACATTGACTGAGGACGGTGATCTCTTGCTGAATGTCTTCAATCTCATCTTCAGCCTCCTCTAGATCGATGATCTTGATGGCTACGATCTCCTTGCAGATGTTGTCTATGCCCTTGTAGACCTCGCCGAAGGAACCCTTGCCGATACGCTCTAGCTTCGTGTAGAGCTTCTCTGGGTCCGCCTTCATATTCTAAGGAGGTACAAATGAAAAAGGATAAAAATAATAAAACTTGACAAAATAATTATGTAAATGTACACAATTTCATGGACTTTCTCTAAGCACTCACACACATGTAAATACAAGCGAGAACTGTAATGTTTTCTAGACAAGGTTCTATGTGGTAAAAGGTCTACTTTAAAACCAAATTGAACTTGACAAATTGTACTCTACATAACACTGACCGAAATCACCTTCATGCATCTGTTATTTTATCATAGTTTTTAAAGAGCTTCATGGTGTCTTCTTTTTTCCTCACTGATATACAAAGTAAAGTTTTTAAAGAACTTTGACCTCTGGCTACACCCCGCCCCCCCCCCCCCCCCTCGAGTAAAAAAAAAGAAGAAGAGAATTACTTTTTTTGGGGGGGGGGAAGGCATCTAACAACATTCCCCCTTCTGAATAAGAAAATTGGGAAAAATAGGAAAAATACAGAATAAAGAAAATAAGGTGAAAATCTGGATAAAATCAGGAAAAAACAACAATCAGGAAAAAAAATTGGAAAACCGATTTAAATCGGGTAATTATCAGGCCTGCTACAAACTGCAATACCTGTTGCCTTGATTTTGAATGGCCATTGCGATCCCACGGCAGTGTATTAGATGGTTTCTCATTCTCCTTGATCCGCAACGAATCAATGCCCACTGAACAACAGAGGGCGCTGTAACGCTTGTGCATCGAAATTCACAAATTTAACCACGACTACAGAGAAGTGAACTCTAAGTAAGGTCTATCAAACTGCTATAAAAAGTTTGACATCCTTCATATTATAAACTTGCTGAGAACAAGTGAAATCCATAGACATGAACGTAACATGTACATGTACAGATCTACATGTGCAATATTGCACAAAAGTTCTATCAAACTGATCCTGAATACAGTTGTCTGTCTGTTATTGCACTATCCTCATCACAACATAACTCATCAAGGCAATCAGGATTCACATTAAATCCAAGGTTTTGAGTATATCCAAAGAATATTAAATCCAAGATCATGAGTAAAACTCCATGCGCCACTGATTCAGAGCAACAAGAATCACAGTTTTGACGCTCTGTCAACAATCAAATCATCAACGCCAAAAACATGTAACAGGACATGAACAGTCAGCTAGTAGGATCCACCCTGTATGAAGCTATGCAAGTTTATGCAAGGAGTTTGGTGCTTATCTAGGGCAGAACTACAGTGTATGAGAAAATCCCTCTTCTCTATAACACTTTCAAGAAAACTTTTGAAAAGGGGGAGTTGAGAGACAAAATCCTGGTCGTCAACAATCAATAGTCCCAAACAATTACTCTTTTCACATATTATTCCTTTTCAAATCCTCTCTGCTCACTGCAAATCACATACCCTAACCAAAGTAACTTGCTACAAGTGGTTTCCAAAACCTATACACAAACACAGTGGATTTATCCCTGGCCCTGGCCAAGTCGACAAAGGCCAAGAATATGCAGGCACACACTGGGTAAATCTGTCAGAAAATCAGCAGC
Organism: Strongylocentrotus purpuratus; assembly: GCF_000002235.5. Taxonomy (NCBI): domain Eukaryota; kingdom Metazoa; phylum Echinodermata; class Echinoidea; order Camarodonta; family Strongylocentrotidae; genus Strongylocentrotus; species Strongylocentrotus purpuratus. The sequence continues at coordinate 33,032,207 of NW_022145597.1, read as the reverse complement.
AAATCATTCAACCGAGAGACAGAGCAGCCCTGTCTATTCCTGACTTTCAATCATGGCTCAGAATGAATGGTCCAAACAAACTAAACTATTTGCACGATGATCTATCAGAAAAAAAAGGTTGATCCCCCTTGCTCGTTGACTATCCTCATGATCTCATTAACATAAAATTGCTACTCCCTTGGCTAAGTCTCTGATTAGTTTAACTGACTCTATCCTAAATCTTAAGCGGTTGCGTGACGGTGACTAAGTCAAGATCACTTTGCGCATGTCCCCCTCCAAATAGCTTGTGTCATTATCTCCTGCAGCCAGGTCTCTTGCCCCCCTCCCTCTCGCACAGTTCATGACAGGTAAAGGCCGGCTGCCTGAACTTTCCCTAACATGACGCGAATAGACCCGGGTAGATTGACGAAACCACCTTCCACGTACAGTACAGTAGGTCTTGACAAACAACCTTCATATAAGAAGGCTGAACTCAAACTTGTTTCAAAACAAATTTTGTGTACATGAACTTGAGCTGTGAATAACAGGATACATGATTTTACAGCATGAGAAACCCTCTCTGCCTGTAGACCTTGTTGAGACAACAGACGAAGAGAGGCAAACCTTTCAGAGAGGGGGAAAAAGAGGTGTTTTAACTCGATTGAGCCAGGGGAAGGAGACAAGGTCCTAATTGCAGGCTTCCCATATTACCGATCATCACGTAATAGAAAGTGCAGTAAACATGGGATCATAACAAGCTGAGATTAGATTCACAGGCTTCTTCAACTAAGGTGAGTGAAACAATTCAGTTTTCCTCTTATTTGAAAGAAAATAATAGCACAGGCCTGCCACAGGGTATGATACAAATCAATTAGGCCAAATAAAACCAAAAAAAAACATGATTTGCGTCCTGCCTTTTTGAAAAATAGGAAGGAGGAGGCCCTTTTTTCTTCTTTTTTTTCTTCAAAATGACCGCTCAAAATGGCCGCTCGGTACATTTTTCCTGACAGTCAGGCTATTTTTCAAGATGGTCGTCGGCATTTTTTTTCTGTGTGTGTGTAAAATCAGAAATAGATAATTTTAGCAGAATGTTATTCATGTTTTTTACTTTAAAAAAGCGGCCCCCAAAAAGGAAGCGGGCGGGGACGCTAAACATAATATTTTTTTTGTAATGGCCTCATCTTTCTTGTTGTCAATTTTCAACAAAGATAGATACCTTGGAAGGCAAAAAATAATATTTACTAGTACATGTACAGTAGTCATTGTAATAAACAATGTTAACAAGCTTATTCCTAAAAACAAACAGTACCGGTAGTAGTTTTTGCGCACACAGCTTTCTGTTGCTACAAGTTTTTTCAATACAGCCCTATTGTTTCTATCTTGGTTGTTCTGCCAAGGGCAGGTACAGATAACAGAGCCCTCTTGAGTTCTTTATTAGTTCTGTCTTCATCCCTCTCTATTGTCTTCCCTCTTCTGTTTTGAATGTACGCCCAATGTTTATACCTGTACATGTGAAGTAAGTTACATAACTGAATCAATGAGAAATGCATTGTGTCTTTGGAGATAGGCCATACAGTACATGTACATGTACATGTACCTTACCCTGCTGATAAAAAAAAAAGTTTAAACAATGTCTAATTTGTTATATTTTCTTGAAAACAAAGACGCTCATGATGACAGCAACTTCAGCAAGGTTACTTGTAGTTTACAGTCCATGTACAGTACAGTGTAGGCCTATTGTTTTTTGCCCCATTGATAAAGCAAATACCTACACTGTACCTACCGGCATGTTAAAGATGAAGTTGAGTTCTGGTCATGCGATTGCATTGTGAAAGAAACGGTGTGGAACCAACCAGAAAAGGTTGATCATCCAGCATATAAGACTTTGTGTGTATTGCAAGGTTCTGGAATCATCAAAATGATAAGAAAGTTGGCCAAGTCTTGGTAAAGTTACAAACACTAGCACAGAAAGATGTATATGGGACTACACGAACACGTGGCGTAAAAAGCCGGTCCCCGATTTTTACGATGTTACACTGTACATGCATATTTAGAATATGAAGGCATTTGAAGAGCCATGCTTTTCAGGGAACATGTCTTAACTGATGTTCTTCCACACTTGCATAATAAGAATGAGTAATGCTCACAAATTATTTTTCACCTCTTCCCAGAACTCAACCTTCTCTTTAAGAACTAATGTTTCTATCCGGTTATCATAGAGGATACATGTACATGTACATGTAGCTGCATTTACAGTACATTGCAAGCAAGAATTGTTGGTTTTTCTCATTTTCTGGGGTTTCATTTTGGCAAAGCAACTACTGGTACATGTACATGTACATCTACATTGTAACTGCAAACATGACAAAACTCTGAAATCGCAAAAATACACAGGTCTCCTGAGTGTGTTTGTTAACAACACCTGCCAAAATCTGTGAATTTTGTTTTAAACACCTGCCAAAACTTCACAGATTTTGTGCTCTCAAAACTTCTGGTATTTCGTCATGTGACTTTCCTCGTTTCTGTGAGATCGTATGCAGAGCAGCAACAGGTCGTGTACATGTAATGTACGCACACTACTCAACAACTGGAAGGAGCAAACAGTGATGTCTTTTAATGGGTTTTTTCAGTAATATAAATGGCAGTCCAAAAATCAATGATTTCCAAAATGGTGTTTGGGCTGTGTAAATTGACCTTATACAGTATTTGACTTTTTGTACCTCGAAAACATCATTAGCAGACAGAGCCTCTCACTATGAAGTGAAAAATAAGAATTAGAGTTCTGAATTTGGGAGTTAATGAATTCGGTATCATGCAACCCCATTTGTGAGACCTCGCCAAGAGAAAAATGACAATGAATGTAAAATAACATCACTGTTGGTGAATAGTTCAGCGAGGGGCAAAAAAACATACCGGTACAAACAAATATCAGACTAGGCATCTGTGATGTAACACATTAGCCTATTATAACAGACTCTAGTATATTGTACGAAACTGTTGTTGTTTTTGTCCATTGCTCAACATACACTCCACAGTGGTTTGAGAGTGATTTTGCACATGTATTGAATAGGTGGCTCAAGATGGTCAGTGGTAGAGCAGTGGTCTTGTACATGTAACTCCTGCCCTTTGGTAAGGCATTAAATCCTCATTACCCTGGGAGAGGACTTGAAGCCATCGGTCCCCTGGCTGCTTTAAATTTATACAGCACATGCTTTCTAAGGCCATTTAAAAAAATATACATGTTTAGCGTCCCCGCCCGCTTCCTTTTTGGGGGCCGCCTCCTTTTTTTTTTTTTTTTTTTTTTTTTTTTTTTAATTTTTAAAAAAAAAATTTTTTTGAAAGAAAAAAAACATGAAAAACACTGCTAAAATGGCTCTATTTCTGATTTAAAAAAAAAAAAAATTGTCGGCGGCCATCTTGAAAAAAAATAGCCTCGATTGTCAGGGAAAATGTACCGAGTGGCCATTTTGAGCGGCCCTTTAGAAAGCAAAAATAAAAAATAAAAAGGGCCTCCTCCTTCCTATTTTTCGAAAAAAACAGGACGCTAAACATGTTTTTTTTTTTATTTGGCCTAATAGCAGGTAGATAAACAATCATATTCAAATTTGTACATACTGGACATGTACAATGTATGTAACCAGGGAACTGTGATATGAGGCTTATGAAGGTTGTGGATGTGACATGACACTGTACAGGTACCACAAACTTGATTGTTTGCTTGTTTTGGGGGCGGGGTGTCCAGTGGTCTCAATGGCAGACTATTCATTGTCAGGTGCTTGTACTATAGACTTGGACTTTGGACCTAGGAGGTAACCAGTACTGGCCCTATTTAGCGCGTCATTATCTCTACACAAATACACAGCGTAAAATAGTTGTGTTGAATTCATGCCAACTAGTCTAACGCTGGCATTCCAACCAAGCATGAGTGATCCTAAATTTCCAGTTATTCTCCACAAATATGTACAATGTACCTGTATGCATGAAATCATAATCTTGGAGTTGGCGGTTTACACACACCTGGCTCTCCACAATTACTTGGCTGCCATTATGGCACTCAAGCATATACATGTACATGTACATGTGCAATCAATTCCTGCCAGGTACGCCTCAACTTGTAAATATAACTCCTTTACATACAGTATACATGTACATGTAATGTATACTGTACTTTTAGACAGGTCTGCAAATTGCTTTTGTTTTCCCCTTGTAACGCTCCTATTAAAGGCATCGTTTAACAACGTTAAATCTGAGATACACGGCCCTACGTGTTATCAGTGTCTGTGATATGGTGTAATATTGAAGCCCTAAAAAAATTGCGCTTCAAAATGATCAAGAAGTGCCTCAAAAAAGTAAAAATCTTTGAGTGACCGGTTTTACCATACTCATTTTCCCCAATAGACTGTAGTGTTATGAAAACCGTCAGGCGAACGGTTTTCAAAATTTGTAATTCCAATCATAAATATCTTGATAATCAGACAGGCAATCGGCTTGTAATAGTCATGGGGTTCCTGACTGACCTAAAGGTTTATAATTATCATTGCATCATGAGCTAAATCCAGAATTTTATTTCAGAATCTGAGACAAAGTTACCGGATCCCTTTAAAGATGCTGTGAGACCATACATATTTGGGCCAGGGGTAAACCCATTTCCTGCTAAGAAGCCTGAGTTTTCTCAACTGTTTAACAGTTTTTTGTGCCATGGGTGGCAAAACTGGCAATTTCACCCCCAAAATGGCAGAATCCAAGTGTTGAAGAATGTGCTGGGAAAAGAAGATGTCTCCTCTTTAAAGAAGGCTTCTTCAACAGTAGATACACGTACACATATCAAAGTCAGTTAATCAAGGGAACAACACACCTTTTTTTCCTTCAAATTATATTTCTGAAAATGCATTTATCATGACATATCAATGTCTGGCACAAGACTACAAGAGTTCAGAAGCTTAATGAGACCTGTTAACGCCCAATGAGTGTCATTCAATGAATGTCATTAAATGATCACCATGAAATCAACAACATCAGGTGATTCCTCATTCAATAAAACAACCAATTTGACCAGACATAAAAACGAGTACAATTGTCAGTAGAGTCAGTAGACATTATTTATTTATTTATTTATTTTTTTTTTCATTTTTTTTTTTTTTTGGGGGGGGGGGGGGGGGGGGGGACAAAAGTACAAGGGAATGGTGAGCAGTGCAGCTCTGGGAAGCTAAAATGAACTACTTGTATAAATAGGGCTTTGCCTTTATGCCTACATGTACATGTACTGTACGGTACATGTATTGTACAGCATGAAAGTTGCCTCTGAAAATAAAAATCCAAAAAGAGTGACTGTGAACAAGGACAGTTATTATTATCAAATATTGTGTAGATTGAATTAGTTGTACATATTGTTTTAACAGTTGTCTCTGTAAAACGAGCAGAAATTATTAAATTATACCAGTGTTTTGGCAAGAAATAGCAACTCCTTGTCCCATTTATTATAGTTGTTTTCTATGTGATACATTTATATATTGGTATGTGGGCATTTCCACGGTAATAGGGTACTTCTGTGTGTGAAAGAATAAAGCGCTTACAGAAAAATTAAATAAATATCCTGTGGCTTTCTGTGTTTTTATTTTCATTGTTGATGGTATAAAGAAATAAAAAAGACAATTCCATGCACTAATAATGTCATTTGGTTGTGTTGTCCTCTTTTCTTTAATGATTATTATTAAAAATTCCAAAGTACAATCAGTAAATGTTGAGTGGTGTGATTTTGAGGGTGATGCAAATAAAAATTCTAAAAAGAAATTGATGTTTCATGTTTTGAAAAGAGATTTTGATGCGGGTGGATTACGGCATTGATCATAGTTACGGCGATTGAGCTTTAAAGAGGGAGAGTGAGAGAGTTGAAAATTACATTGGCTGAATGAGAGATTCTGTCCACCTGTGTTACGTACGTTCAGAGTGAATTTTCCCACAATTATTAGTTGTGTCACCCAACAGTTTTATGTGCTTTGCAACTCTTTTGATGAAGGTTGAAATGTAGACCAAGAAAAAAATCGTCAAAATAAACGCAAATAGAGATAAAATCTATTCAAAATTTGGAGTGCAATATTCGGTCCAACTCACGAACGTACGTAACAACTAAAAAACCGGACCGTGGCGTCCGCGAATATGACGCATGGATAATCCACGTATCAGTCAAGTGAACCAAGGCACTGCAACGTTTGATTGTACTTGCAATCCATGCGCTGACTTCTACAATCGCGGGGCCGTGTAGCTCTATATAACTTCTGTCCAGTTTGTGCGTACGTTCACGGTTGCTGGTAGTTAGAACGACACGTACGCACGTATGACAGAACATGTTTTCTGTCCTATTTACGTACGTGTCGGACGTGAGCAGCAGACGACATCCGATCGTAATTAGATTAGGCTTTGAAAATCGTGGAATGGTACGTATTTGTTATTCAAAATCTTTTTGAAATACAGTAAAAGATCATAATATGTTTCCGAAAATGAGTCATGTGTAACTTTAGTGGTGTACGATTATATTTTCCTCTTCTGGTCTGCTAGTGCTAAATTTTAACGTGTAGTGATATTATTACATTACAGTCCCATATGTAGCTTTTCATGTATGCAACACTGGTAACTCTCGCCGATCTCGCATTTTCAATAGGTGCAACCGCAACCCAATTTAGCTCACGCAATAAAAGCAACTGCAGTTGCCTAAATCAGGAAAAACAAAAAAACAAATTTATACTTACCAACAGCTTGCTTGATTACTTAATGTTGGTTATCTTCAATAAATTGTGTTTTCTTCAAAAGGTCGCATTAAAAAAAAAAATTATTTTACTTTTCAATGGATGACATTTTATACACAAGAATTATTTCATTATTGAGCCTACACTAAATTATACAAAATATTGCATCTACATTACCTGAGTCATATCATTGCATTGATATTTTACAATCCTTCTGTTAATCATTTAATGCCTTCATGTTTCAAAACCAGGAAATATCTATCTGTTTGGAGTGAAAATGTGCATGATTACTATTAACGTGAGAAAATCTTAACAAGTCAAAAAAGAAAAAAAAATACAAATACATTTAAATTTGAATTAGCACAATGGATTTTAAACTCATGATTTTTTTTCATCTTTAATTCTTTTGATTTCAGGTGAAAGATGTTGTGGGAGAAGATCTTGTCATCAAGTACATGGCCGAGTCGGAGTCTCATCCGGGGCTATTTATATGGCCAGCACGTGAGGATGTGTCTCGGGAATGTAGAAAACAGATAGTGAAGAAAATGCCTAACCCTGTCCTTCGGGAAGACATCAGCAGCACTAGATTACAATTTTTCACCTTTGCAGAACTCTCCCCAGAATCATGACTTGTTCCATACAATTTATGAATGTCTTATTACTCATAGATTGGTTAATAATGAATCGAGTCATTCCAACTTCTTCAGAGAACTTGTGTAAAGTCCAGCACACCCGATATCGTCCCAAACCATCGGTTTTAAAATCCTTACAATATTCTCTGACTCTCGTGTAAGAGGAAAACCTAGAACTGCGTGTATTGATGTTAAAAAGGAGACATGATTAAATGGCTGGATCGTGCTAATTTATTGTTCTCACGTTGTACTTCAGTAAGGTTTTAATCACCTCAATAGACTTGTGTGTTATGAAAACAAATAAAATTCATGGAAAATTGGCACAAAGACACAATTATTTACTGAAAATATTTAATGAATGCTCAATTGAATTGATGCATTATAATATGCAAAATAACCCATTGAGTATGCAGTGTCAAATCTTTTTTGAATTTCAGATCTGAATTACATCAAAATGATTGTTATAAATACATGTATTTGATTTGAACTTACTTGAAATGAATGATCATAATTTTGAGCAAAAATAGAATTAAATAGAGCATTTATGAAAAATTAAGAAATATAAAAGGTAAATATCATACACATTGTAGTTAGCAGATAAAAGAACTCTAGAATAAAAGCATACAAATCCTGTATAGACAATTTGTAATTAACGACATGATGTTTGTGAAATATCAATGAATAGTGTTTGCCTTTTATTCTATATTGTGTCAACTACTTTCCCAGTCTTGATGGGAATTGATTACAAGCTAATGCTTACATGTAGTGAAATGCATGCTCAATATTATTGTTTAACAGTCTGTTATTATTGGGCTCTGTGTCCGAGACACATTTTGGCTACTGACTATTAAAGACATCACCTAGACTACTTTTAAATTTGTATATAAGGTTTTGTGAAATTTCAATTTCAATGAAATGATTAGTGTTTGCCTTTTATTCTATATTGTGCCAACTTCTTTCCATGTGACTATAGTTACTATCTTATCATTTTTAAATTTGAATTTGCAATTCAGGTGTTCATAATTTTATAAATTTATATAAATGGTTCATCCATGGACAATTTAAGTTGTACACTGAAGTTTGTTGCTTGCTTTTGCAGTTGGTCAAAAGATTAATGAGAGGTGAGATAAGATTTCAAAACTATCAATTAATCTATTTTACAGATTTACAAACCGTATATCAGTTGGCAAATTCATTGATTTCATTATACTTAATAATTAAAGACCATTCACATTTCACTTATTCTCCATAAATCTGCAGCTTTTGAAGTTCTGATACGGAACACATGTAACATTGGCCAGGCAGTGATTTGAAACAAAATGAATTTACAATGACCTAAACACAAAACAATTTAAAATGATCAATACAATGAAACATTTTAACCTATGCAACGCTTATGAATATATTGATTATGAAATATGTGTCCCAAAACAGAATTCAAACAAACGTTTAGATGCCTGTTCTGTCCAACCGTTACATACGTTCCCTATTCTTATTAATTGGTTCCAACATGCATCAACAATTATAACTTCTAGATTTTATTTTATCCTGGAATATATGAACATAGCATCAACATCCAGTACACAGTGACACCAAATTAATAGAGTACGCACCATTAAAACATGTGTGAAAGATTTATTCATTCAATAATACATGATACATTGCAAACATTCCTTAAATATTTGTTTTTCTGATTCACAAAAAAAGCTATAAAAAAAAATTAAAAAAAGAAGCAAAATCTGAGATGATTGTTAAATTGATGTTTTATTGATACTTAACTCACATGAATGAACATTGCATTTATATATTGAGCAAATAATAAATCAGAGGTAATTTAAGTTACAAATTTCTGTCCAATGTTACATACGTTCCCCCCAATACATGTCCTACTTTACGACCTCTGCAAAGTTAACATGAAATCACACTTATCTTTTCCCTCATAAAAATATAGAATATAGATATTGGACAAGCAAAGGGAGAAATTTGATTGCTCTAGGGGTGAAAACAATTTTGACCATATTTACATCACAGAAGTACCCACTTAACATGGAAATGCCCATGTGTATATGTACATGTACATGTACAAACATGTACATGTAAGCATCATGCAGTACTGCATGTAGGCCTACTGTCAACGTAGGCCTTACTGTACATGTACATGTACTCATATATTAGTGTAATTTAATTAAATATCAAAAAGTTATTGTGTGTCTTTTTTAAAATAACTATGTACCTGACGATTCCATGACATTTGCTCCGGCAACAATTGCTCCGCTCTAAATTTCATACACTAATCGAATGGCTAACTTCAACCCTGGATTCAACACTATACCCTCCCCTAAACCTAACCCTAAACCTAACATAAAACCCTATTGAAACCCTAACCCTAACCCTAACCCTACATCTTAGACGAAATAAAGCCCGGAGCAATTGTCGCAGGAGCAAATGTCGTGTCACCTACCTGACTACTTGTAGTCTTGTATACATGGTTCACTGGGGTTCTGGTATTTAGCACATTCTTTGTGCATTACATTCTTTTTTAACAAAGGCATGGTACGCAGTCTACGTACTATCAAATCGAATAAATTTCTTTAGAATTAGTGACAGAAAGCATCAAAACAGGCCATATTATGATGGCAGTTCCTCTTACACGTATGTACAAAAATTGTCACCTATTTTACCTGTACATGTACCTTTGTGTACAAAACTACATGTACATGTACATGTATTCTAAGCACCAACTGCTTTAAATTACATGACTGTACATAATTTAATTGTGTACATTATGTGCTGAATATAAATTACATACAGGTACTGTACATGTATACTGTACAATGTAAACAAGCTTAAAATCTCATTATGAATAGGAAATAGGGATCTCTGTAAGGTATCCTTGCCAAAACACTCTGATATTTTTCCTTAATTATCTGTCATGAGAGAAAATCCAAAATACCAAGTCCGAGTCATTATATGGGATGCCTTATCAGGCAGAGTACAAATAATAATATAATTTAACAGTATGTACACATGTACATGTATGTACACTGTACCATAAGCCACAAATATGTTCAAACTATTAAGTATAGCCTACATGTACCAGTATGCACATCTGATACTGATTAAACCCATACAATTATGGACTGCTAGAAGGGGAAGTACATGTAATCCAAAATAATTTTGGACACATCAGCCAATATTGGTCATGAACCATAATCTAGAGCTATTGAAAACATGTACTTTTCTAAATGCAGGGGCCTACATGTACATGTACATACCTATTGGTCAAATATGTTTAGTGAGTCCTTTAATTAAGTGTTCTTACATTATCTATATTTTATTCTTTCTTAGTTTCTTTCATTATCATTTTCCTGAAAACAGGAGGGTATTCAAATATTTAAATAGTCTTTGATTGCATTCCCCCACCCCTGCATACTTCTTCTTCTTCTTGTTCTTCCTCCGCTTTTTCAGAGATCAGCGATCCCATGGGCCGCAAGACATATAACTAAACAGGAGCACAAGGTAAACATCAAGGTAATGGACTGATAGCAGTCGATCGCGATAGGTGCATTTTATGGACAAAGAGTAAAGTAATAGCCAGTAAACTTCTATATGTAGTAAGTGGCAGTACAGGATCAAATGGGAGAAGAGTAGCATTGGTGAATAAACACGGATCACGGTCATCATATTGTGACGCACACAATGGGTAATCCTGGAGACATTTATTTACTTTGGAGACAAAGTCATGGCGTATATCTGAAGATGAGTCGGACAGGATGCTATAAAGTGTTCAACTGTCTCATCAACACCTTTGCACAGGAGGCATAGCGGATCAGCTGCTTTCTGGATTTTGCACAATCTTGTCTGAACCAAATACGAGTTGGAGAGAAGTTGAGCCCTCAGCGAAAGAGCTTGCCGAATGATGTAAGACGGAGAATGTTGTGGATAGAGCAGATGCGGATCCAGAGGTATCTTGCCTGACCAATACTGAAGGGACGACTTGGAGAGTACACCAACAGCAGTCTTGGCATGTACAGCGTCTTTAATCTTGAACTTTATCAACCGCTTCCATTCGAGATATGAAAATGGATTGAGCATCAGACTCTCAAGATCAGGAAGATCATATCTCTGCAGTATACATCGGAGTGCTTGGATGGAAGGAGCATTCACCGCGATAGCTGCTAGAAAAGTCCGTGATTCAAACCTTCCACTGTCAAGATTGAGGACCTGACCAAGAAGGAGGAGCTTATCAAGGTCAATTTGATGAGACATCGGGATGAGGTCCGTGAGGAGGTAGACTATTTCATCTGCAGCAGTTAAGGGTACACCCATGATCTTCTTGAACAGATGAGATTGTGCTCGGTCCAGTTTAGTTACCATTGACTTGGTAAAGTTAAAGATTGATGAGCCATATAGCATTCTGGGAATGCAAAAGGTCTTCCACAAACGAGCTGACAAAATGGGAATAAGACCACCGGAGTAAGCACCAGCTCCTGATAGGGCATGGAAAGTACGTAGACCCTTCCCAATTATCTCATCAGTTGGATCCCTGCGAACACTCGACTTCTGGATTCCAAGATGCGGGTGACAAACTTTCCCCTCAATAATGGCATCACCAACAGTCCATGAAGTTTGGAATGTACCTTTACCACCTTTGCCAATTACCACAGCACTTTTGGAGGGGTTGATCTTATAGCGCCATTGTCTTGCAAATCCAAACGTGATCTCCAACATCTCCTGTAGGTCACTGGCAGAGTTACTAAGAAGAGCCACATCGTCAGCCAGAACAATGACTCCTGAATAACGTCCATTGATGACACAACCCAGCCCTTTCTCACGTAATTCCTTGATGAGCCCGTCGACAAACACAGTGTATAGAGTTGGGGATAGAACACCTCCTTGCCTGACTCCTTGCGTAATGGGTATAGGGCCGCTAACCTTGCCATCCCAGAAAACCCTGCTCTCAAGACCATTGTAGAGGGACTGAATCATGCCCAGAATCAGTGGCTCCAATCCAGATGTTCTTAACATACATGTTGTACCGTACATGGATACTGTACATTGTATGACATGTACAGTACGTAAGTCTAGTAAGTAAGTCTACTGGAAAACTCTCAATTCAATATACTGTATAACAATCATCATGAAAATCTTCTTCTTTTTTTAAAAATAAAAAACTAAACTATTAAATATATTCTTTAATTAATCAAAACTATCATAGCAATGACTATGAAATAATATTGAAACTAATCTAGGGCCTACCGTATTTGCCGGCGTAAAGGCCGCACCCCCGCATAGGCCGCACCCCCGATTTTGACATTAAAAAAAAAAAAAAAAAAAAAAAAAAAAAAAACGTTTTTTTTTTTGGGTTTTGTTGTTGTTGTTTTGCTGCCGAAAAACCCACGCGTGGAAGGACCTTCATTTAACATCGAGGTGCAGTTAAAGGCGCTGATTTGTGCTTGTAAACTTGTCACAAATAATAGTAGCAATGTCGTTTTTAGAAGAATGTGTAAGATCATTAATGTGAATTAAAAACAATAAAGTACCTATGGTACCAGTGGTGTACCTTGTGGTACACCATTTGTTATAGAAAAAAATTTGAGGAACTATTATTATAAACTACATATTGAGATCTATTAGAAAGATTACTTTCAAACCAAGATGACAGTCAAATTTTAGTGTTGTTGTAGTTTCCGAGTGGTGAGTCAACACACTGATTACTGAGCTGGGAGACATTGCCAGGCATAGCGCCATAAATCGAAACTAAAAAAAAAAAAAAAAAAAAAAAAAAAAAAAAAAAATTTACTCTTTCGCCGGATAGGCCGCACCCCGACTTTTTGATATTTTCTCTTCCAAAAATACTGCGGCCTATACGCCGGCAAATACGGTAGGCATAAAATGTAAATTTGTATATCTGTAGTATACATGATAGATATAAAATAAATCAGCTGTGTTACAAGCTCATCTCAATAATTTCTAAATCCATTCTCAGTTCACAATATTAATTAGTAAATCAAAATGGCAATCGTAGAAAGAGAAGAAAAGCAGATAATTAAACTCAAAGTCACTTCTCAAAAAAAGTGTGTGTGGAGGGCTCCCTCAACATAATTTCCATTAAGTCAATGAAAAAATCCATACAAACTTTCTAAAATTACAAATTTACACTTATAATTCGCCTTTACTTTCTTGAAAATATTGTTCTAAAATTTGAAAATTTCCTTTAACCCTCATGTAGACTCTAGTCTACATCATTTTTTTAAACAAAAGAGTAAGTATACTAACCTTCGTTAAACTGTGATGTGCATTTCTGCTACTCATTTTGATGTCTTGATGTTTTGCTACCGAATGTCGAAAATATCCTTCATCCCTGATGTCCACAAAGCACCTCTTAAAATTGTCACTGTCTTCGATTTGAATAAGATCCACAAATATATTCCAGAGGACTGGTAAACGATTGATTGAAATGCAGTCTATTATTCTTCACAATATGCAAACAAGAACAGTGCGATATGAGACTTAAAAATCCAAAGTTGAAGAAAAATTTAAATTGACCTCAGGTTTAGCAGCACATGCAGACAAATCAATCGGAGTCAAGGACTCAGAAGTCAGAATCTCAATGTTCGAGTTGTTGAGGTACATGTAGTAGCTGCCAGACAATAATAAAGATGCTCTATATATTCCATGTGACAATACAGTCTTCGACTTTGTTATTTAGTTAGATTTTATGTCTGATACACGCAGGTTCACACATGAGTGTGTACATGTACCATGTACATGTATACCAGTGCCGTACTACCACCACCGCAGGCCGCACCACCAGCACAGCACGCCAGAGGATGAGCGTAGGAAATGATTGCACAACGCGTCACTGGTCCTGCTGCTTCATTGGCTGCACAAAATAGTCAAAAAATGTTCGACGTGGATCCTTTGTCGTTAGGTTTATCTCACAAAATTCCCTTATTGATGGCAGGTATTTATCCAGAATAGCACCTCACAATCTCGTATACAAGTTCAGAGGTAAAATACCAACAGCTTCTACGAGAGTATTGGTCTTCCAGTTTGATTTGTTACCTGCTTTCTCCGGATCGTCGATGCAATATCATCCGCCATTTTCATGGGATGCACTATATAGTTGCCAAATTGAAGCTGAAATGGTAGAATGATTTCCGCAGACCATTACGATGCAATGGTGGCCGTGGTGCGGTATATAGGGAGTTCCCTCTTTGAGCAAAGGCTGGATAAAGGTCGTGTCCGCTAGTGACTCAAAATGAACATCGACGCCTAGAAACTATTCTAGTGTTCTTTGGTTCTTTTTCTCTAGGTTTCTCTTTTATCTATTACTTAGCATCTTTTGTTGTTGCTTTCTCTCTTCGGCGGTTATTCTTTTAGGCCCTATTACTTTATTTCCAACTATTTTTCCTCCACTCATCATGATCACATCTCCACTTCAAGTTCTCGGTTCTTCTTCTTCGTCTTCATCTTCTTCTTCTCAATAGTTTTAAAAGAAAATTTAAACTGTAGGCCAATACTCAAAAGTGCAAAAACCTCTATTCTTAATGTTCATCAGACTGAAAAGAGTGTGTTGGTGTGTATGGGAGAGAGTCCATGTGAATGCAAATTATTTCCTTTTTTCTTCCTTTAATAACAAATGAGAAATTTAAATAATATACTTAGTTTTTATACAATTACTGGAGACAGACTTTTACATAAGGCCCGGCCTTCCTGTCTAGTCTCCATACTCATTAATGTACATGTTTAGAAGTTTTCCCCTTGTTCCTCAGGTCTTCTCCACTTGTGTTACTCTCATGTTATATATTGATACATGTATTATATTTTAACTTTTATAAGTTTGTTTTCCTTTGTATATTTTTAATGAAAGTATTGAATAAAGTGAACTTGAACTTGAACTTGAACTTCTTCTTCTTCCTCCTCTTCTTCTTCTTCTTCTTCTTCTTCTTCTTCTTCTTCTTCTTCTTCTTCTTCTTCTTCTTCTTCTTCTTCTTCTTCTTCTTCTTCTTCTTCTTCTTCTTCTTCTTCTTCTTCTCTCTTTATTTCTGTTATTGATATCTCATTCTCTCTTTTATTCTCTCATGTGTTCATAATGATATCTCATTCTCTCTTTTATTCTCTTAGCTGTTTATAATGATATCTTTTTTACTTCTGATTTTTCTGTACCATTTTCTATTTTTCTTAATCCCCTCTGGTCCGGCATCCCAGTCTCTTTCAACCTGAGGCCAGAAGAGTAACAAAAAAATCACACAATGACAAGCTTCTACCATAAAGCAAATCTTGAGCCCTGGTACGGAATCGTATTTTTGAGAGAAATTGCTATGATTTATTCTGCAGTAGCTTGGTTGTTTGAACTATAGTAAAATAAAAATTACTCACAAAAAGATACTGGGCATCATCTTCGATAAATACCACAACTCCCATAATGATGTCGGGCCAACATGTACTTACCCGGATTTCCTTATCTTTCTATGGTCATTAATTAGCCACTATACATTTTTCACCAAAATTGTTTGGCACATGTCATTTATTTGTATAATCTTGAACTATCAGTGTAAGTTTCGTTTGTCAGTTTCGTGTAAACTTATTTTCTACATTTACGAGAAATAACGTTTATGTTTAATAATACAACAAAAGAATATTTGCGAGATCGCATTCCGACCAATAATTATATATAGTAATATAGGAGGAAATATAAATCCTGATGAATCTCATCATGAAAGACCGAAAAGACCTTTAATAAGTTACAAAATAACATCAACTATAATGTGGACAAGCGATCTTTTGGGGAATTAAAAAACAAAGTTGTTCTTATATAGTCGCTTTAAATTAGGGGCCCACTGTCTTATGGAGGAAGAAAAGGGGGCGCTTATCACAGGGGGAAAGGACACTAACTTATTAGAAAATAGAAATAATCCGTATCAAATTTAAAAGGGCAACTATCCGAGGTGAAACGTCTCGTTCCTGTAAAAGGGGAAAGGGGACACTTATCAAAAAGGGGCCGCATCAGATTTTAATAAGGATAGTTATCAGAGGTGAAATGGGGGCACTTATTAAAAAGGAAATGGGGGCAGGAGTCAAAATAAAAAGGGTAATTATCACTTGGAGGTGAAAGGGGACATTAATTATTATTAATACAAAGGAAATGAGGCTCTTGTCAAAGTAAAAGGGAGGCATGCACTTAGGCCTATAACAATGTGGAACGGGCACCTAAAAAGGGCCTAATCTGAAGTAAAAGAGGTACATTTCCCATGTAAATAGGAGCAGTTTTGACAAAGTGGGGTGGTATATACTGAGTCCCCCCCCCCCCTTGCCCACGGGAGCCATGCCTCTGGGTTGGACATTTAATTTCACTGTTGAACCAGGATTGTGATCATTATTTTTGTCGATGAAGTCTTTGAAACAAGGGATTAAATTATCAACCGTTGACATTTATTGGATCACCATTTATAGGTTTAGGCCTACCTCACTGTCTTGGGTGAAGTGTTAATGTATCATGTATTGACAAAGGATATAGTATAGTCCTATATCATCATCCAATAATGAGTGATGCTGTCAATGCCAATGTCAATGCTTGTACTAGACCCATATAATGGCCCAGTCTAATTTATTAACGCCCCATCATCTTGTGATCATGGCAGAAAATTCAAATTATTAATAGGTATATGCTCCCATGAAGGGCGCTTAACATGTAGCCATTTTGTTGTTTCGACTTTTGTTTTTTGTTTCAATAGGCCATTTTCGTAATGTAACCAAATTAAATGCATAAGTATATGTGAAGTACCTCAATATATATTATTTCAGTCACCTGATAAGACTGACAATAGTATTTCAATAGTCAGAACGCAAACTGCATATTGCTAGGTATATAGGTCATTAGGTCAAGCCATAATGTTTGTCCTACCTGGCAACAATAATGTATGCAGTTCGGATTATGTCTATTGAATTTGAAATACTATTATTCTTATCAGGTGAATGAAATAATTTGTATTGAGGCACTTCACAAAGACTAGTGCATTAAATTTGGTTACATTATACGAAAATAGCCTAGGCCTATTGCATTACCGGCACTAAAGTCCACTGATGCCCTCATTAACAGGTCAAGTGATGCACAGTGAGAGAGAGAGAGAGAGAGAGAGAGAGAGAGAGAGAGAGAGAGAGAGAGAGAGAGAGAGAGAGAGAGAGAGAGAGAGAGAATAACAAAATATTAATTGAAACGAGTTAGAACATCTATAAAGCTTTATACAAACTATACCAAACAACGACAAACTTTTCAGGAAGCACGCCTTTCGGTATGTTTTCGTCGAGGGGAGGGGGCTCCATCTCTTCGTGCACTTGAGATGTATGATAATTTTTTTTTCTTCTTTTTTTCAATGATATTTTTTTTCTCCGTTGCTTTTCACAAACAATAACAAAAAAAAAAAACGGGTTTTGCTGGAAAAAATGAGAGAGGGGAGAGGGCGCGTGCCCAGCAAAAGAGGGCAAGTTGTTGTTGTGCTTTAGCAATTAGCATGGTTTACGCTTTTCACTTTTTTTCTTTTTCTTTTTCGTTTACTATTTGTAAATTCATACTTTCCATAAATCTCAAGTTTTTGTTAATGTTTTTTTTCTTTTTCTTCTTCCTTTTCCCCTTCTTCCTTTTCCTTTTTTTAATATAATCTCAGATCCACTGGTCCACGAAAACTCAGCAGCCAGAGAAAAATTTATGGTAACCTGCCCTCTCTCGACAAGTTATACACATTGTGTTGATCTTGACCGTGTTGTGTGTGGCTGGTACTGGTGTGAAATCATGAAAATGCCGGCGAAAGAGCAAACGAGGGAATCTGGTAAGAAACCAATAAATTCTTTTTGGCTCTAGAGAAAACCTAATAGTCTTAATAAAACTGAATCTGTTGGGATTTTTCTTTACGATAAGTAACAATTAGGCTATGTACGGGGCTATTTACTACTCCTACGTACAGGCCAAACTCCAGGGAGCTCCGACGCCGATGCCGAAGGCGTTGGACAATTGTTGTTGCCTGTTAATTGGACTCTTGGAGCTGACTCCAGAGCCCCGTTTATGAAAACGATTCATTCAAACAGCGTGTTAGTTTACATTTTTTTCGCAATGTAAAGAGCTAGTAATTACAATTTTGACTTACAATGTTTTTCCACTCGTCTGGGCATCTTTCCAACCACTTGAAATTATAATTTGAAGAAGTCTTTGAAGGGAAAAAGGGTGATTCTTCAGCCTTGTTCAGAATCAGATGCCTAGATCTATCTAAAATTTGACCCGTTACTCCGGCGTAGAGACACCCTACTAAAAACGTACCCAACATGAAGTAAATATTCATTAAATGTCCAAATAAAGATCATGAGTTAAAAGTCGTTTATTGCCTGAACATGTGAAAATATATTGCACACACACACATAGCTTAGGAGCATCACTATGACCTGGGCAGCGTTTCTCGAAACCGTCATAACTACAAGTTCACCGACATCCCACTGAAACGCGTGTTAAACTTAATACACGCATGTCAATGGGATGTCGGTGAACTTGTTCTTATGACGGTTTCGAGAAACGCTGCCCTGGCTGTGTATTAAAAGCTGTGCTTTTGATTCTCAACATTTCAAACACCACTGTACAAAACTCAACTGATTTCACTAAAAATCAGTACTTTAGTTACAATTGATGACACCTAAATTAAATAGCAGTAAAATACAACTTCTTCAACTTACTGATGTTAAAAAGAATAACTTAAAAATTGAAATTGTAAGTCTAGTGTCAAATTTGCTGATCAGTCCAATCATTCCTAGTATTGTGTGCAGTCTATGCAATAGTGTGTGTATTTGTGTATAATACCTGCCTCTCAGCAAGTATGCAGTGCTTGAGGTCAATATGCATAAGCATTGACTCTATGCTTTGCTGGAGTGATGTGAAGTATAATCTCTATCTTTTCTTATCCACAGGTCGACAGAAGGAGCTAGCTCAGAGGAGAGTTCTTGACTCCTTCACCCGAGCCAAGCGATTACGACGACAGCTAGAAGCCCTTGAACAAGACAACTTTCAAGAAGACCCTCACGCAAACCTGGTCCTTCTCAAGAAGAAACTTCCTCAGTTTGATTCCAATGAAGACAGTAAGTATGTCTGCGTCTACCAATCATGGAAGAGGCGAGTTGGCTCAGTCGATAAAGCGTCTGCCTGCCAAACCAAAGATCCCAGGTTCGAATCCCACCCAGACGGATGACTGAAGCCTGCGTTGTGTGTTAACGCGCCCCTCCCCTTGTTCATAGACGCAGGCTATGTTAAATGGAAAACACTCCGGATAGGACATTAAATGGAGGCCCCGTGTAGAGAAGAGTCACTTCCTTTGCATGTTAAGAACCCACTGCACTATTCGTATAAGAGTAGGGGGAAACCCCGGTGTAGTGGTCCACCTGCACACACCCCGTTATAGTAAAGTACTCTGTAAAGAGGTATGTACTCAAAATGGAAGAAGAGAAGAAGAATCAAGGGTACCAGCTATCCTGGAAATCACAGAAAACAAGTTCCCCCCTTTTTTCCCCAATCAGGGATGCTACAAACTCATGCAATCTGTTTTCTTTCTTTGTCCTTATGAAGCCCCTACCACTAAGAAGAGAAAGAAGAGAGGAGATCATTTCAAGCAGAGGTTTAGAAAGACATTTCACATGTTGGTAGAGGAAGAACAGCTGAGTATGAATGAACCTCCAAACTACTTGACCTGCTGTATGCCACACTCACCAGCTCCGCAGAGGAAGTTCTGTGCTGTCTGTGGATATCCTTTAATTGATTTGATGTCATTTAAATCCTTGCATTTTAGGCATTTGAAAGCTACATCCATTATGTAACCTAGATAATCATCATCCATATCAGTTGGATTTAAAAATTTAATTTAATGTTTTGTTTTTTTTTGGGGGGGGGGGGGTATTTTTTATTTATTTATTTATTGATTGATTGATTGATTTATTATTATTCTTGTTATTTTTTAAAATTATTATTATTATTTTATTTTTTAAAATATTTTTTCGGGGAGGCTTACGTAATTGATTCACCTGCATGATGATGCAATGCAAAATAATAAAACATGGTGGGGGGGGGGGGGGGATCAGAATATGTTTTGTGTAAGTAAGATGAAAATAAACGAAAGAAAGCAGTAATCTGGTACTAATGTAAATGCTATCACACAAGGGACAAAAAGGTTAAACATGTAGGTAAAGTACAATCAGTACATATAGTGTTCCTGCAGTGGAATGCTTATGAAACATACCGTTATCTGCTGTGTAGAAGTATTGATGCATTGTATTTTACTTCCTGTACTTGTGTATTTTTTATGCATTTCTCCTTAACTTTTCACACGTTCCCATCTAACTATACCTGTGTGGCTTGTGGAGCTCGGTACTGCTGTACTAAGTGTCTAGGGACTCATTTGGACACCAGGTAAGCACACTGTCTACAACTCTAGATGCAAATTTAAAAGCAATAAGATTCTGTTTGTATACAAAAACAATGGCTCTTCCAGTTGAAAAGGGAGGATGCAGGAATTCACTTACTTGAGATTGAAGGAGTGGATCTATTTATTCCATATGAAATGATTATAATTTTGATAAAATTATGGCCTTGAATTTTTAGAAGTAATGTTGGTATTTTGTATGTCTAAACCAAATTTTAAAGTTACTTGGACTTGAACCTGTATGATTGTTCCTTAAAGCTGAGGCGAATTCGGCATCAAAATCTTTGTATTAAAAAGATAATTCTAATAAAGCAGAACTTATTAAAAATATTATAGATTATTTACATTGTCATACTCAAATACAGATTTATTCATATGTATTCATAATTATCAACATGCAGCTGAAATTTCAATTCATATTGTTGAGTTAGGGTACTGATGATTCATTCTTGCATTCCCCGCCCCTCAACTCTTATTGCTGATATCCCTAGTACATGTGCTCACCTTGCTTCATAATACATTTTGTCTGTGCCCTCTTTTATTTCACTGCAGGTGTCTGAAGTGGACTGCATGATGTAAGCAAACAGAATCATACTTTGAAGACATCTAACCGAGGTTGGTTGAAGGGATCATGTCTGCTCAGGCGTGCAAAATCAAGATATGAACAGATAGGCTACCCTCATTGTTGGGATATGCTCCTCCCGTTGCTATGTTAGGCAGAGAACATTGAAAGATGGGGGTGATACTTGATACAGACTATCTATATGAGACCAGGAAGCAACCTCCAAGATGGAACATACTACCCTCAGAGCTCAGATCATGGGAGAACTATAGAAGGGGCGTTAGACTTGTTTCTACAAAGCTAAATACAATCATTGCACCCTTACGAAAGAAGTCAGACTGCACCCTTATGAAGGAAGTCAGACTGCACCCTTATGTTACTACATCTATTTAAGGAAAAGGGTAAGAATCTGAGAGAATGATCCGACATCGCCACAGTGAAGCTCCAGGCTTCTACCGTTTCAAATAAATGAGTAAGGAAGAACTCTGATGGGCGTGTCAATGTCAATCATTGCTCCCTTGCCAGGGAAGTCCTGCAGCTGGACATTATTAACCCTTTGCCTACTGAATACTCTCATTCCCATAGGCTTTAATACAGGCACCACTCAGTTTCAGTAGTCAACGAGTTAAAAGTGAAGATTAAGTTTTGCCTTGTGTTCCAAAATTTCATTTCTTATTTTGTAAGAGATATAGGCTAGAGTTACAATTTTTTTTTAGATTGTTTATGGTTCGGGCTAGGATTAAGGTCAAGGCCAGAATTGAAGTTTAGAATACTAGTGATAGATAATGGCTGGGGAGCAATTGTCATAATATGTCATGAAATGCTGGAGATTGAAGCCCCAGTGTATGGAATGCTACTTGGTTCAAACCCTGAACCTTACAGTTTCAAGTCCCGTCTTTTAACCACTGTGCCCCATCCCATGTAGACTAGATCGGTAACCCGACACATGCTCCGCCGACGATTGCTCCGCCGACATTTACTCCGCAAAACGCGACAATTGCTCCGCGACATTTGCTCCGCGACATTTGCTCCGACGTCAAATGCTCCGCCGACAGTTGCTCCGCCGACAGTTGCTCCGCCGACAGTTGCTCCGCCGACAATTGCTCCGCCGACAGATGCTCCGCCGACAATTGCTCCGCCGACAATTGCTCCGCCGATAATTGCTCCGCCGTCAATTGCTCCGCAAAACGCGACAATTGCTCCGCCGACATTTGCTCCGCCGACATTTGCTCCGCCTGAAGCGACACTTGCTCCGCCGACATTTGCTCCGCCGACAATTGCTCCGCCGACAATTGCTCCGCCTGA
Organism: Strongylocentrotus purpuratus; assembly: GCF_000002235.5. Lineage (NCBI taxonomy): Eukaryota > Metazoa > Echinodermata > Echinoidea > Camarodonta > Strongylocentrotidae > Strongylocentrotus > Strongylocentrotus purpuratus. The sequence continues at coordinate 33,009,529 of NW_022145597.1, read as the reverse complement.
AGCGACAATTGCTCCGCCGACATTTGCTCCGCCTGAAGCGACAATTGCTCCGCCGACATTTGCTCCGCCGACAATTGCTCCGCCGACAATTGCTCCGCCTGAAGCGACAATTGCTCCGCCGACATTTGCTCCGACGACATTTGCTCCGCCCAAAAAGTGTCCCATAAACTACAAATGCTACTAGTACTACGACAAATGCTTCGCCGACAATATTTTCTTTACACCTATTTTTTTCGTTTCTTTTTTTCTTCTTCATTTTCTGAATGCAACTCTTGAAATAATGTAGATGAAATGAAATGAATGAATGTTGATGAAGTGGGAGGAAAAAGGAGTTACCTAAAAGTCATTTCGAATATACTGAAATAACTTTCCATCTATCACTGTACGTCCCATATAATGTATACTAAACACTCATTACATGTCGTGGGAAGTTTAAAAAAAAAAGTAGAGCAGCAAGCCACATTCCCCAATACGCGCATACCTCCTAGTTAATTTCAAGTAGCTCATCAATATGTAATACCTGAAATTACCTCGATCAATGCATCTTACTAGGTAAAGCATTATACAATGTAATAGGTCATCATGGAAGTTTAGAAAATAAGTAAGGGGGATTTACCAAGTGTTGATCTTTTTAAGAGTTTTATAAAGAAACAAAAAGATATTGAATATTTCTCAGCGAAAAAAAGGAACAAGCTTGTTTCGCATTTTAAGAAATGGCGATTTGACTTATGATACTCATGTTGATTTAACTTTTATTCCTGTGCCCCCTCACTCCCCTTTATGCACTGGAGTTCAAACTATGATTTATATGTGTACAGTGTATTTTTTTTTACTATAATGTTTTTTTGTTATAACTTTCTTGTCCTTTCATTATTGTTAGTTGTTCTTATACATATTGGTTTTTTTGTTTGTCTAATTATTACCAATGACTTGTAAATATGTAATTTTTATATGATTGAAAATTTAATAAACACACAAATATAAAAAAAAAAAGTTTAGAAAATAAGGGCACTTGTATACGTAAGGAAGAGAACCCATTCAGACGGGAAAATGAGATGGCAGCCTTTCTGCTTATTCACATTTATACAAATCATTTTGTTGCAGTTTGATGTTAGTTCTTCCGGTGGCTTCGTGAGTCCCTTAAATTATTTAGTGAAAACAAAGTACTCGAATGAAACGGAGTGTTTTGCACACTAACATATATATATTAAAGCTACATACACTTAACTAAAGGAAAGAAACCTTTAGAAAATGGACTGGATATTATTGAAAATATTATTCTAAACAAGAATGTACTACATGATTGTATTACTTTACGTTTCAATTTCACGAGAGAAATAGAACTCGAGAGGGGGAGCAGAGAAGAAGTGATGGAAATGAAAGAAGACTAATAGCATGAGAGGAAAGAAAAGAGCAAAGAAGACAAGAAAACGATGTAAACAGGAAAAGGAGGAGCATGGGAGAGAGAGAAAGAGAAAGAGAGAGAGAGATAGCCTTGAGCTTTGGATCAGCTAATGAGTAATACATGAAACAGATTTTGAGCGGAGTAATTATCTTTCGCCGGAGAACTTGCGTAAGGAGCTATAATTTTATTTTTTATTTTTTTAAATCAAACATTATGGGGAATAGCAAAAAACGGTTGTCTTTTTTGCTCTTTTCTTTCCTCTCATGTTATTAGTCTTCTTTCATTGAGGTAATTTCAGGTCTTACATATTGATGAGCTGTTTGAAATTAACTAGGAGGTATGCGCGTATTGGGGAATGTGGCTTGCTGCTCTACTTTAAAAAAAAAAACTTCCCATGACATGTAATGAGTGTTTAGTGTACATTATGTGGGACGTACAGTGATAGATGGAAAGTTATTTCAGTATATTCGAAATGACTTTTAGGCAACTGCTTTTTCCTCCCACATTATTAACATTCATTCATTTCATTTCATTTACATAATGTCATGAAATGCATTCAAAAAATGAAGAAAAAAAGAAAGAAACAAAAACAACCCGTGAAAAAAAAATATTGTCGGCGAAGCATTTGTCGTAGTACTAGTAGCATTTGTATTTAATGGGACACTTTTTGGGCGGAGCAAATGTCGTCGGAGCAAATGTCACCGGAGCAAGTGTCGCTTCATGCGGAGCAAATGTCGTCGGAGCAATTGTCGGCGGAGCATATGTCACCGGAGCAATTGTCGCTTCAGGCGGAGCAATTGTCGGCGGAGCAATTGACGGCGGAGCAAATGTCGGCGGAGCAAATGTCGGCGGAGCAAGTGTCGCTTCAGGCGGAGCAAATGTCGGCGGAGCAAATGTCGGCGGAGCAATTGTCGCTTCAGGCGGAGCAATTGTCTGCGGAGCAATTGACGGCGGAGCAAATGTCGGCGGAGCAAATGTCGGCGGAGCAAGTGTCGCTTCAGGCGGAGCAAATGTCGGCGGAGCAAATGTCGGCGGAGCAATTGTCGCGTTTTGCGGAGCAATTGACGGCGGAGCAATTGTCGGCGGAGCAATTGTCGGAGGAGCAATTGTCGGCGGAGCATCTGTCGGCGGAGCAATTGTCGGCGGAGCAACTGTCGGCGGAGCAACTGTCGGCGGAGCACCTGTCGGCGGAGCATTTGACGTCGGAGCAAATGTCGCGGAGCAAATGTCGCGGAGCAATTGTCGCGTTTTGCGGAGTAAATGTCGGCGGAGCAATCGTCGGCGGAGCATGTGTCATGGAACCACTAGATCATCCTGTCCCTGGCTGATAAGTTCATTTTGTTCAGAGAATATTTTTCTAATAAAATCTTGAAAATCACTGCCATTGTGTCACTGTATCCCTTGTGCTTGGTTCTCTTATAAATTACTATTCAACCTACCCAGTATTTAGAATTACAATGGAATTTCTATTCGATATTACCAATGAAAACAAACAGTCGATACTAAACTTGGAGGTAATTTGGTCATTTTAAAGAAAGCATTACAAAGATTTAATAAAGATGCACATAAATGAAAAGCCATTAAAGACACTCCTTTCTGATTGAAACCATCTTTTGCAATATTATTATATTTTAATTGTAACACCTCCCAATTTTTGATTGCCATGTAAAATTAAGTTGAATTAAGTTGAATTGAGTTTAATTACATAGGAAAAGAAAGCCTGTTAACAAAACACACATTGATGGTCACTTTTTACCGGAAAGATTAAACTATCGAAAATTTCAAATCCCAAGTTATTTTCAAAATAATATTTTTGACAAGTTCTCATTCTCAACACGCACTACAGACAACAAAAAACTACATCAACAAGAGCACTCCACTTGAGACTTTTATTTCAGTAGAAAGAAATTGATAGAAAAATAGTTCTCCTCTTCACTGGGAAAGTTTCTTAAATCTAGAGAAATTAGGACGAGTCATTTGAAATATTTTTTTGTAATGTTTAAGGTAATACATTTACATGTACACAGAGTAAAACTTGTTTAGATATGATGCGTTAACCTGCGTCTGTTTTTTTGGTGTGTATGTAAGGATGACATTTAGGATTCTTGTTGCGAGCAATCGCCATGCACTTCGTTGAAGTTATAAAAGAACCTGGTGACATTGCTAAGATGAGAGAAAACGGTTCTAAGGTACATGTAGTTACTTCAATGCTAGATGTACAATTAAAGATAATCTGAAAGTTTAATGAAAACGGACCATTATTACTGATAACAATTGGGAAAAACTAATCTGATTGATTCCTTAATTTTCCCTAACTATATTATTACATTTCAATTACATTTTAGGTGATTTTAAATTGTCACAAAGCAATGAATTGGCCCTCTATATCATTCCAGACGTTTAAGTGTTGAAAGATTCTTAAAAGGTTGTCTTATTTTTATTGAAAAAAGGTTGGGAAAGTTCAAAGTGGTTGGGAGAATTTAATGTGTGAGGGTGGTACACATTGATGCCTTCAAATAAAACCATAAATAGCTTTGTGGTTTGAGAATGTTCTCAGGATTGTTTGCATTTTAGAGGGCAAATACAGTAGAAGGAATATATTGAGTAACATTTCATACAAAAATTACACATTTTTTTCATCAACCCTCAACAATGTTACCAAGTCACTTTAAGACCATGGGGGTGTTTCACAAAGACTAAGATCGACTTTAAGTTGGATTTAACTATGGCAGGCCATTCATGCCACTGGTTGCTCTCACCATTGGTCTCTCAATTCTGTAGATTTGTGACCACGATTTGTACGTCCCTTGAGAGACCAATGCCAGTAAATGGTGAGAGCAAACAGTGGCATGAACGGCCTGACATAGTTAAGTCCAACTTCAAGGCGATCTTAGTCTTTGTGAAACACTCAAGACTCCCATGTCATGTATTTGTTAAAAGCAATCATTAATATCACTATGATATCTGTTAAAAAAGGCAGGCAATACTGGTTGTATTATTTCTACCCTAATAGCTGCATCAAAAGAGTCTGCAATGCAATTAGAAAAATTTAATGCAACCTGACAAATAAATTTCAGAATCAATGGCAATTTTGTTTAAGAAATGATAAATATCTAAAACTCTTTATCAAAAGTTGTGAATATTCTATGAGGGAGGAGGATACAGTATTAGAAATGTGGAATGTTGCATCGTCTGTTGAGAGGCAGAAGGGCGTTAAAGATAAAGGTGAGTTCTGGTCATGCGATTGCATTGTGAAAGAAAAGGTGTGGGATGGATCAGAAAAATTTGATCATGTAGCATGTAAGTATTGGTGTGAACTGCAAGGTCGGAGTCATCAAAATCATAATAAATTTGGCCCAGTCTTGGTAAAGATAACAAGCACTGCACACAGAAAAATGTATATGGGACTACACAAATGGTATCGGGGCTACTAACCTTGATTTTCTAATCTTTCTATGTTCATAACTCGGCCAGTATATATTTTCTACCAAAATTGTTTGGCAAGTGACATTTATTTGTAATCTAGAACATTCAGTGTCAGTTTTGTTTAATTCTGTGAGAATTATTATTTTTTTTTTTTTTACCAGAACTCACCTTTATCTTTAACTCTGTGTAAAAGGATATCAGTTGATGCCCTTATGACTATCAGCAAACACAGTATATTATGTTTTCATGATAAATCTATTGTAAAGAAATACCTACTAACCAAGAGACTTTTAGCCAACTTATTATCATAAAATATTGATAGATATTTATTCATAAAGCGTTCTTGTACTTCATCCCAATCAATCAGGCACTTCTTAGTAAGTGTAACTGACAACAAAATGTTAAATATTAGCTGCTTCAACGATATAATTTAACACATGAGAACATATAGGTACATATATTGATAAGTCTTCTATAATAAATCATAAAGCAAATGACCCTCTACTAACATGGGTCACTAGTTCAACCCTGAAAAAACTGCTTCACAATTGGTCAAAGAGAACACCTGCTTTCGAGAACAAATCTACAACCTCTAATTTAAAATTTCATGTAACAAAAAAATCTCAACATAGGAATTGGTATTGGAATGTCATTATAATTAAAAGCAAATGTACCAGTTAGCGTTTCCATTCAGAGAAAATACCCGATCTACCGACAGTCAGTGAGTGAGCAGTCTTGTGACTCTACATCTCTGACTCGAAGGCTCACAATTTACTGAAATTTCGATATTACTATAAATGACAGTTTGGGATGTTAATTGGGAAAAATTCCAGTTCTGAAGATTTTTTTCTTTTCTTTCTACATTTATTGCAATATCTTTGTCTGTCAATGTAGTCTTAGACATGTTGTACGGTTTGTTTGTGGTGGCCTAAAGCAACTTTGGTTTATTTGAATATTCTTGGGTTCTTACAGTAAGAAGCACCAGGGATCCATTTCACAAAGCCTTTTTTCAATGATAAATGACAAATATCAGTGACAAATCTGCTGATAACCAATCAGAAGCAAGGATTTCAGTAGCTTATAACAAAAACTGTCATTTGTCACTGATGACAAGTTTTGTGAAACGCCCCTCAGGACAGTCAATAGGCACACACATACATGTACAAACACCACAATGAAGCATAACTTACTGCACAAAATAAATATGTGATATAAAACAAAAATCAAAAGTCTACAATCTATCCCTTCACATGTAGAGTTATTTACGGCGCTTTATGGCGCTCTTGCATTTCAAGGAATAAATTCCTGCTAGGTACCCATTTACATCACCTGGGTTGAGTGTGGCAAATGTACATCAATGTCTCGCCAAAGGACATTAGTGCCGCAACGGGACTCGAACCGCGGACCTTGTGATCGACAGTCCGTTGACGTATCCACTCGACCACGACACCTCTCTATATAAAATACAAACCTGAAGGTTTTTTCTTCTGTTTATTAAATCATTCCCCATTACTATCACTATGTACACAAATAATGTATAATTCAAATGAAGTTTGATGATACGTAGAAGAACTATACATGTAATTTTGTTCTTTAAGTTATGAACACAACTATTTACCTTTCTATGAAATTTAAAAGCAGAAAGCCCAGTGGCACAATCATAAAATCTCAATACGTATCATTACAGTATACAAATTCATGTGACACAAAGTAAAATGAAGGTACTCATCTTGGTGGATATATTTTCTAATGCACTTTAAAATCGAGATTCAACAGTCAAACATGTCTATAACAGGAAAGGAGGGGGACAGATTTGCCCCCTTCTTAAGTTTAATGGTGTTCATGGTGCCTATAAGAGGCCACCTGACCATCGATGAAGATAGGAGCCAGCTGGGGATCCAGACTTCTGCGTCGCATCATCACCTGAACATGAAAATGAGAGAGAAACAAATTAAATAGGCAGATATATTTATATAGTGCATATCAAACTATAGTCTCTCTATGTGCTTAATGTAAATAAACAAACACAAAATACAACCTTAGGCTAACGATATACTCAAACCTGAAAATGTAAATATATAAAAGCTCCGCACTGAATCTGTATAATGTACCCCTTTTACGAAGTGGTAAATATGTCAATCATACTTTTCACATAGTGTTATGTTTTCATTTTACAACATGCTTGCAATTAGCTCACAGAAAATGAGTACCATACAGGAAAACTTGAGAGGGAAACCATAGAAGAAGATGCCAAAACATCGGGTATCAGTCATATGGATCCCACAGACATGAAAGCTTGGAAAGCAGCCATTAAGGAAATGAAATGTCCAACCCCACCAAAGTGGGACAAATGGACTTTAAACGCTGATGATGATGATGTTGATACACCTTTTACAAAAAGGTCAATACTTCAGTCAAACTATTCACATAGTCTTAAGAATTCACTTAAAAAGCAGATTTGCATAAGCTCACAAAAATGAGTACATTTTAAAAATAAAATGCTGACTCTACATTCAATTGACATGACATGAGAATATTGTCTCTTCAGAGCTAGAAGGGCATTAATTCTCTGTTAAAGGTACTATGTCCCATTTGCAGGCCAAAAAAATGAAAAAGTTAAATTCCAACTGCATTTGAAACATAATACTAATTTAGAACTTCCCTAAAAAAGGTGGGGCTTGAAAATGTCTTCAAGTGGGAAAATAATGACTATTAGTTGTCAAATCAACTTTAGGGCTATAGAGCCCAAAAGTAATAGTCTTGTCAGTCAAACCTGTCTTAGTGGCCACCTCTCTATAAAGGCTACCTGTATATAGTGGCCATGTATTCCATCTCCCTCTAGAAAGAAGTATGTGTTGTAGAACCTGTCTAGAAAGGCCATCTGTCTACATGCAGTGGCCACTTTCTCTGTTTGCCATGGGTAGCCTCCATGGACAGGTTTGACTGTGTATGAGCTAATGCCCTTCTCACTATGAACATGACGGACAAAGAAAGAGGACAAAATAAACAGTTCCTCATTCTACCCTCAGCAATTGCTGTGGTAGACAAAGGAACATCCCTTCACTGCTGTTATGTAAAAATTTGTAGAACAGGTGAATATGCATGTGACACCAGTTCTACACATTTTTATATAATAGCAGTGAAGGGAAGTTCCTTTGTGTACCACAGCAATTGCTGAGGGTAGAATGAGGAACTGTATATTTTGTCCTCTTTCTTTGTCCATCATATTCATAGTGTAAGATGATGAGATTTGAATATATACCTTGGGCAATAGTAGCTAAGTGCTTGATCTCTGTATCACTGAGTTTCAACATGGTCTTCAGCACTGGTAGAAGACGCCCCTTCTCATCTCCTTGAGGAAGAGATACAAACTGATGGAAAGAGAATCAGAAAGTAATATAAATAATCACGTAATACTTATTTTTTCTCTTTTTTTCCTTCTATTTCTTCCTGTATGTGCGTATTTAAAGGGATTCAGCAACTTTGTCTCAGATTCTGCATCAAAATCTTGGATTTAGCTCATGTTGCAATGATAATTATAAACCTTAGGTCAGTCAGGAACTCCATGCCTTTTACACGCAGATTGCCAGTCTGATTATCAAGATATTTATGATTGAAAATCAAAACCAAATTCTGCGTTTGCCAAACGGTTTTCATAACACTACAGTCTATTGGGGATATTGAGTATGGTAAAACCGGTCACTCAAAGATTTTTACTTTTTTGAGGCACTTCTTGATCATTTTGAATAATAATAATAATAATGAACATTTGTATAGCGCCTTTTCTACAAGTAGATACAAAGCGCGATATTTTAGGGCTTCAATATTACACCATATCACAAGACACTGGTAGCATGTAGGGCCATGCATCTCAGATTTAACATTATTTAACGATGCCTTTAAAGGTAGGCTTTCATATAAGGAATCCCTCCTGTCTACCTATACCAAATGCATTCATAACTTGCTATTGTGATTTTTAGCACCATCTTGTTATTATTTTTATCAGTCCATTATGTATTTGTATGTTTTTATAAAGAGTGTCAAATGAAATTTTAATTGAATTGAATTATCTATACAAAAGAATAAAGAGGTCTTTCAAAAATGTGTGTACTTGATTAATAAAACGGTTTGAAATTAAAAGAAGAAAAATCACAAAAATTATCCTTTTTATTTTATACAACTTCCAACTTGGTTTTCAAGACAGAACACGCTAATGTCTGAGTCAACTTGCCTGCTCTTTTTAAAGTCACACACTCTGTTAAATACTGGAATCTCAGAGGCAAATCAGCCTCACGCCACAAGTAACTCTAAACAGTTCTCACCTTGAGTACAACATTTTTCAAGTATTCCATGTTTGAGATTGCATTTTCCCTGGCTTGGTTTCTTTCTAATCGTCTGATCTCTTCCTTTAAGACCTTTGCTTGCTCTGTCAACCTCAGGATAGCTGCTTCATTCTCTCCAGTGATCTACGGTTTAGCAGAAAAGAGGCATAGAAACAAGTGACCTTAAAGATAAAGATCAGTTCTGGTCATGTTACTGCATTGTGAAAGAAACGTTGCGGAATCAATCAGAAAAGGTTGATCATCTAGCATATAAGTATTGGTGTGTTAAAGCAAGGTTCTGCAATTATCAAAATTATAAGAAATTAGGCCCAGTCTTGGTAAAGTTACAAGCACTGTACACAGAAAGATGTATATGGGACTACGCGACACGTGCACGATATCTATCAGGTCCAAATAGATATAATGATTTACCAAATATATCAGATTTGTATGATCATGTATTAGTCATAACATATTCTTTCACATGGTAGGTAATAAGAGCCTCCATTTCATTTTTTGAGGGGGGGGGGGGCATTTCCAAAACTGGTCTTTACCTTTAAATGGTCTTCTTCTAATCTTTACATGCTTGGGATAAGATAAGGGTATATTGCTTTTGGCAAAACTGTACAAAAAAGACTGTTGAAGGAGACACAAAAAGGTCCTAAGGAATCGCTAAAGAATTCCTTGAATGCTGTGAGCGCCGAAATCGGTAGCCTAGCAGAGCCGGGTAATATTCAGATCACCTGGAGCACCTTGCATGGTGGATATATGCGCCATATAAATATCAGATATAATTTATTATTAGGATTTTAAAGCTTATTTTCCTTTTTTAAAATTCCTGGCATCACATGCAATATAGTCATGAAACCAAAATGGATCCTGGCAGTGTGAGCAGAAATTGTTTCCCTTTCTTCTTGTGCGTGTGGTATATTTGTTAGGACTCCAAATTAAATGTGAACGGGTCAAACCAGAAGATAAACATACCTCTGTGAAATGGTCAATTCTATGCTGGGCAGCAGTCAACTGGCTTTTAAGCTGCTCCTCTTCGGCCGTAGAGCTGACTGCGCTGAAGATGCTCTGTCTGTCATCGGTCGGTGAGGAGAGGAGCTGTGCGAAGGGTACAGAGGGCGGGGCTTGGGTGGGGCTCTGTGTGCTGATTGGTGGAAGAGTGGGGCGGAGCTTACTTTTGGGTATCTCTGTATCTGTATGCTCCATACCCTGTACAAATGATCAACATGTGAGAGCGTTATTGTATAATAACATACATCGATTATTGGTTAGAGTATGATGGTTCCTCAGCAGAAATTGTTTATATGTGGTTTACTATATAAAGCCTGTAAGGCCTGTATTGGGGAGTGTCAGGGCCTGAAACCACTTAACAGAATTCAAACTGGCTTCCCTAGCTGTTATGGGGCATAGGACAGTCTCATATCCACTTACTTCAGCCTGTTCTCTCTCCCCAGGCACTGTCCTAATAGCTGACTCTAGAGGGCTCTCTTTACTAGACTCCACTGGAGTGCGTGTTGGGATGACGACCATGCTGTTATTCCTCTGTATCTCCTGCTGGGCACGGTAAAGCTGGTTCTCGGTGGACTCTAGCTGGCGCTGTAAGCTGTCCATCGTTCGGTGATGATCATCCTGCAGTTGCCTCATTTGAATCTAATCACAAAAATAAAACACTCAAATTAGATTCCTAGAAAATGATAATGACTAGAAAAAACATCTCCATTTCCTGAAATTCATTCATTGTTTTCGGCCAACTTTATTACCAAAAGCTAGCTAAAACAAAGTTTTTTTCATAGAAACGACACTGAATTGATAGCCAATTTATAATTCACTTAAGTTTCATGTTGCAAAGGTATTTGGTTTTAAAGAAGCACACACAAAAAAGAAAATAGATTAATTATGTTCTATGACATGATGTTTGTTCTATTTTTGTTATCCTTGAATTTTTAAACCACTGTGGTCAATGTACCCTGATTATCATCTGGTCTTCCTATAATTTACCATTTGAAATATTGTAGTCTATGTATTTTTAAAACTTGCTTGTAAAATGTGAGCAATTCAGCCATTGGCTGCTCATCACATTTTGTATTATACAGGGGTGATAGTGAGCAATTAAAAAAAAAGGGTTTCTTTTTCCCCCTCAACCATGCCCCCTTTGAGTAAAAAAAAAAGAGGACTCGGGGGAAAAAAACAACAACATTCCCCCCCTTTTGAGTGAGAAAATTGGAAAAATAGGAAAGAATAGAGAAGAAGAGAGAACATAAGGGGGAAATCTGGAAAATCAGGAGGAAAAAAAAAAAAAAAAAAAATCTGGAAGAAAAAAAATCAGGAAACCGATAGAAATCTGGTAATTATCAGGCCTGATTATACCATGCATAAATAAATGAATTAAATTGAAGCAAAAAAAAATGATGTTATTATATACTTATTAACCCTTGTTAGTTTTGGATGTTCAAGGCAAGGGTTAATCGTCTAGTGGATAGTTCCAGGGGGAGGGGATCCAGAAGTCACAACGGCTTACCTTGAAGGACGACGTCAAGGCCTCATTCTGTGCTGTTAATTCTTTGATGGATTCAGTATGCTCTATGTTCCTGCTGTGACTCTCAATACGAAGCTTCTCCAACCTAACAAAGATAATGACATAGAATATCTTAAAGATAAAGTTGAGTTCTGGGGGGTGTTTCACAAATATTCTACAAGTTTGACTTACAATTTTATGGAGAGCCATTTGTAGCCTTAGAATAAAATATTTTGAACAGAAAAAATGGGAGTATTTTAGACTTTTCATAAATTCCACATCAAGAACATAAAATCTTTCATAATAGAAAATATGAACGATTTGAATCAAAATTTTATGCCATTTAAAATAACTTTTACAAAATATTTTTAAAGATGCTAATGGCTTTCCATAATTGTTAAGTCCAACTTATGATCTTAGTGAAACACCCCCCTGGTCATGCGATTAATAAATAATGATAATAATAATAATAATAGTGGGTTCTTGTATAGCGCTCATGTCTGTGAGACTTGACACTCCTGACACTCCTGTGAAAGAATTGTTGTGGAATTGATCAGAAAAGGTTGATCATCTAGCATATAAGTGTTGGTGCGTACTGCAAGGTTTTGGAATCATCAAAATGATAAGAAATTGGCCCAGTCTTGGCAAATTTACAAGCACTGTACACAGAAAGATGTATATGGGACTACACAAACATGTGACATATTGTTCCAATTGTTATGATGTTACATGCCATATTTAGAATATGAAGGAATTTAAAGAGACATGCTTTGTGATGTGATGTTCTTCCACGCTTGCTTAATACAACGATGACGCTCACAAATTATTTTTCACCTCTTCCCTCTTCTCTTTAAGCATGATAGTGATTTACAACATATTGCACGATGAGGAAACTATGAACACATTGCCTACTGGAACCTGGTGGTTTTGTATTAACCCTATGGGGAATATGAGAACTCAGTAGTCAATTGGTTAAGTATAGAAATCAGTGATTTGATATCTAAAATTACTGTGTGATAACTTCCCCAGTTCTGCTTTGGATTGCGACAGACTCTATTTTTGGAAATATCAGGATATTTTTGTGATTCTTATTGGCACGTGCACCCATTTGACTACTGAATTCTCTAACTCACATAGGCTTAATACAGTGACAACTTGGATCCCATAGGCAATGAGTTAACATTACAGGCCTATGACTGAATTGTACAGTATCTGATAGTTAAGATACCTCTTCATTGGTTATCAGTCTCAAAAAGAATAATGTATAAGCTGTTACTCATTACTTACAAAACACTTCTTCATTCTTCACCCCATTACTTGTATCAGATTTTGAAACCTTACACCCACAACGGAATTTACATTCAGGTTCACAGCTCCAGTTATGTACACCCAAAACCAATAACAAATAGGGGGACAGGGCTTTTGCTAACATTGCACCCAAATTATGGAACACTTTACCATTAGAAATAAGACAATCATCATCAATTTAAATATTTAAGAAGAAACTTAAGCACCATTTGTTTATGTCGTAGTTTGAATATTGTATAATTATTTTGATGTTGTACAAGAGCGCCTTGAGCAGTCTTTTAGAATGGTTATGTGCGCTCTATAAATTGACATTGTCATTATTATTACCTTTCTCTTGCCAGAGCTTCCTTAGCCTCCATATCTTGTATGACCTCACTGTGTCTCGCTGACAAACGATCATGCTCTCCTTGTAACAGCTCATGCTCTGCCCTCAAAGCAACCATCTTATCACCCGTCTCATTCAGTTTACTCCTCAAGGCTTGCATCATCTGCTCTGACTCCTCCCTCTCCCTTGCATCCATTGCCATGGCAACAGGATTGGTCTCCCTGGTCTTCTGTTGCTTGAGGACGCTATGAACTCTGACCTGAGGTGGGAGAAAGAGAGGGAGGCAAAGGAGAGAATGTTGAAAAACAAAATCTGTACGATGATGACCCACAGAAATATACCCACGCTACTCCATTACCCTTTCATCCATGCCTGCCTTCCCAAATTCATAATAGCCTTCTTCTAATATCGCTCTTTTTTCTATTATAAAATCGATGCCTTTCGTTCTAATGCTATCCAAAGCTCCTAACCGGTTGGATTTACACGTTTTCTTTATTTGGACTCTGGGAATCCCCAAAATAGTGAAGGGATCATTTAAGAAGAATAAGAAGGTTCTGTAGGCTCCTCTGTCTAGCTTACATGCAAACATACCCAAGCTTGCTGTCTTGCACTCATCAGGGTAAAGTGCATGAATGCACAGAAGAATGAATTTGACAACTGTCTAGTATGCACATGTTTTAACTGATACCTTATAGCTCTCAAACTCAGCCTGGCAGCCAGTGAGTTCTCTGTTGGCTAGGTCTAGGTCCTCCTGGAGCAGAGTAGCCTTCTGTTCTAGACTCCTTACCGCCCTCATGTTAGCCTCGTTGGATGTGCGCATCTGAGGAATACAAACAGGAGGAGAGACATTACCAAAGTGTGTAGCTCATTGCATGCTCTGTACAGTCAAACCTGCTTTAGCGACCACCTGTCTACAAGGACCACATTTTTTGCTTCCCTTGAAAATGGTTTCTCAATGAAACATGTACTAAAGGAACCTCTACATAAAGACCTTGTCTCCCTTTGGTGGTCTGATCTGTGCATTTCATAAAATTGTCTCTTGTGAGGTTTTGGAATCAACAATCTTGCTTTTAAAATAACATCCAGTGAGAAGCAAGGCACTCATATATGGATACTGTACATGGGACAACGCATACATATAGCATCACTATTGTATACCTCACTTTAGAAATCTATCCATCTGATTGGTCGCAATTGGAGTTGTGATTTTAGCCATGCCCAGCCTACCAGTTAATAGTCTTTTGAAAAGTGCCCTCATACCCGCCTATCGGTCAATAGTCTTTCAAAAAATGCCCTAATGCTGCGATCCCCATTGGTTTACATGTTAAAATTGTCTTTGTGCGAGCGCGGACACCGTACAGTGCTTTTTGTCTGCGATTCCCAAATGATTGAAACTTTCAGTCATTTTTCCAGCAAAGATTAACAGACAGTGTCTCAGATTTTCCATGATGTTTTAACCAATCTTTACTCAATAAAAGGATAAGGTAAGAATTTCTTGGTAGATTTTTGTCTCAATTCGGCATATAAAAGACTGCTTTAATTATTCGAGGTCTGGCTCTCAAAGCATTATATATTTCTATACAGTCACACCTTTCTATAGCAACCATCCAAGGGACACACAAAAAGTGGCCTTTGTAGACAGATGTTCTTTGTAGACAGGTTCCTTTAGTACATGATTCGATGAGAAGCTATTTTCAAGGGAAACAACAAGTGGTAAATACACACAACAATTAGTATCCTTGTTATGATCTGTTACATATTTTGTAGAGGTTACATGTATGTCACTTCTGAAAAATAATGAAAAAACCAACCTGGTCTTTGAGTTTCTGATTGTCTGCGGCCATCTTAGCTTGCTCCATCTTGCCATCCTCGGCCTGCTGAGTGAGATACTCCACCTGGCCATAGAGGGCAGCCTCTGCACTTCTCTGCTCGCTCTCCGTCTTCTTCAGATCAGAGAGCTCCTTCTTAGCTTTCATCAACATCCCCTTTATCTTGTTTGCTCTCTCCTCCGCCTGGTCACGCTGGTTACCCACCGCAGCTGCACATCAAGGTCAAAGGTCAAAATAAGAAAATCCAGTCCGTTTTAATATCAGTTTTATTTTTCCATACCGTAAATCTCCATGTATAAGACGCACCCCTATTTTGGGGTCAAGAAAAAAAAAAAAAAAAAAATTGTACCTGTGTATAAGACGCAACCCCCGACTTTCAATTTTTTTCGGCGGTGTCTTATACACGGAGATTTACGGTACATGTTTGTAGTTTTTACACAAACAAATTAAGATATTTATGTAAGCAACAAATTTCATTATATTATGAATGTTCCTCACAGAATCAACATAATTCAGGATTCCTTAACAGAATCAAATGCCATTAAAACACAAAGATACCAACTGAAGGGTAATCTTGATGCAACAATGTATTGCCTTGGTTTGGAACTATGCCTCATCAACTTGCATGCTTCTAATTCCTTCATCTACTCTTTATAATTTTCATTTAGCTTAAGATTGACAATTTCAAACTCTGCAAAGCACATATCTTGATTCTTCTTCTTCCAAGGAAAGTGTTTCAAGGCCTTGAAGATTGCGCGCACTGTGTGTGCATGTGAGGAGCCTGTGTGAGCCTGCTGGCCAGGATCCTTTGTGCATATATGTACAGGGTGCGAGTAAAAACTTTCAATCCCGTGAGGGCAGTAAGGGGTGAATCTTCCCCAGTGAGAATTTAAATGCCTCAAGGGAGAGTGAGCAGACTGGATCTACTGGAAGGTTGTTCCAGTCCTTGGTAGTTCTAGGGAAGAAGGAGCTGATTGGAAGAAAGCAATTTTTTGAAACGTAATTACTGCAAGAACATTACATCTTACCAACTTCATTCTGCATCGCATCTAGTCTCTTCTCCAGATTGTCCACCTCTGTTGTGAGGGTAGTAATCTTGGTGTCTCTCTCATCGATAGTTGCGTTCAGACTTGATACCGTTTTCTCATAGTCTGCTATTTCTAGATCCATAAGATTGCTCTGACTGGCTTCCTACAAACAAAGTTAGAATCATACAAGACTAGTAAACTTCATGCATCTCTCATCGATGGTTATATTCAAAATACTCTATTTCGCTTAGTTGTCATCTAAAAAACTAGCAGTTAACTTTAACATTGGTTCACCGGTACATTTCTGATGAAGATGTCTTGATCATAGAAGGTAAAACTGTCAAAGGTTAATAATGTTTGGATGTATCAAAGAACCAATTCATAATAGTTGTTCAATAAAGTCTGAAGACTCATGAGATGTGAAACAGGTCCCTGATTGGCTTCCTTCATAGCAAAGAGAGGTAGATGCATGGAATGTTCATTGGAACTGTTCCTGTAAATATGATCACATTGCATGAGGTTCAGCCCATTTTGTAGCATATCATATTTACATAAGCATCCTATACATCACAAAGGTACCCGTAAAAATTAGTGTATACTGTCACATGAAGCACAATTGTTCTGTGAAAAATCTTATAAAATTTGTTTGTGAAAATATAAAAAATGTATAAAAGTGACAACATGAAATGATAAAAATCTGACTCAAATATCGATTGCTGATTGATAAATGGCGAATTTATTACAGTTCTCTCCATGTTCTGTATTGATATGTTCATAAGTATAAAAAGACTCAACTTACTTGAAGAGCAGCTCCTAGTTTCCTAGTGGTGTTATCATGTGTTGTCTTCTGTTCGTTCAAGGATTTCTCAAGGATGACAACTCTCTCATTTGCCTGTAAATAATAATAATAGGTCCATTTATATTGCGCAGCTACTATATGAATATACTCTAATGTGCTAAACACAAAGTACCATATTATTACCCCGGGTGTAGCTGAGTCGCCATCATGACAATATATACAAAGATAAAATATGGAATTTCATAACAGATAACAAAATCAAAATTACATATAAATTGACAGAAAATATGAGTATAAACCATAGTACAAATGGACAATGGTGCATCCGTAAAAAGCCAATAAGGCTTGACAATTGAATGCACCAGGCGCAGAAGTAATAATAACATATACTTAGAAGAAGAAAAATAAATTCAAATAGAATTCTGACCTGTTGCAGTTGTTGCTCTTTCTCTGTCTTCTCTGTCCTCTCAGCATCCCTCTCCTCCTCGGCAACCGTCGCCCTGCTCCTCATCTCGGCCACGCCCCTCTCTAAAGTCTTAATCTCCTTGTCTTGACCGTCAAGTCTCTGGACTAGCTCTTCCTTCAATTGCTTCGTCTGAGTACACTCCATCGAGAGATTCTAGGATGTAGAGAATTCATTCATCTTATTAAGAAAGGCTATCCTCAGCTTCAAACGACAATTATCCAACCTGGGGGGTGTTTCACGAAGACCAAGGTCAACTTTAAGTTGGACTTAACTATGACATGCCATTCATGCCACTGGTTGCTCTCACTATTCACTATTGGTCTCTCAATTATGATCTTTAGATAACATTTTTCCTTCTATAATGAACTATCAAAAACATATTTTCTGTAGATTTGTGACCACGATTTTATAAGTCCCTGGATACACCAATGCCAGTAGATGGTGAGAGCAAACAGTAGCATAAACAGCCTGCCATAGTTACATCTAACTTAAAGTCAATCTTAGTCTTTGTGAAACACCCCCAGGGTTTTTAAATGGGTCCAATGGGACCCCCTTAACCCTGCCACACCACACTATCTACTGGATCTTCATCACAACGATGGCGAGGTGTGGCCCTCAAGGTATATTCAAGGTATGAGGGTCATATCAAGTGAATATCTATCTTACTACATGTAGATTTCAAACATAATTTGTACATTTAAGAAACACACCTGTCTTGGAATTTGATCTACTTGCCTTTCTGGGTACACTCCACTGAGAGATTCTAGTGTGTTCAGATGTCAAGTATTAATTCATTTTATTCATAGAATTGAGCTTTAGGGGAGTATCTTATAAGTGAATACGTATCTCACTATATACACTGTTTTAAACATGGCATATGTTTGATCAATAAAATTCACTTACATTCAAGTCTTGCTGTGTTTCTGAAATCTGCTTCTCCAATTCTTTTATCCTTCAAATAAAACAAGAAAAAGAAAAAGAAAATGGAATGTTACACAAGTATTATAAATCTGTGATATGGAAACAGATTCAACTGAATTATGTGAAGACCAATCATATTCTTATTTATATATAAGTAATTATTGTACAACACCATAAAAAGTGTATTCTTGCCTCTTTATTGGACTAAATAAAAATAATTTTTAAAACAATTTTCGTCTTCTGTTCACAAGTTTATCAGTATGGTTTAAATGATTAGGAATAAGTTCTGTGATACATCACATGGGTACATGTATTAACCTGTGACAGTTTTGACGTCATTGTTCAGAGACCTTCCTCAAATGTGTTCTGGCACACTGAAGTTAGCTACCAGTTTTTCCTATTGCTGCAAGATGCAATTTTGCCGATCACCAATGAGTCATAGAACTTATTCTTAATGATTTGTTAGATTTACCTTTCAGTTTTTGCCTCCAATTCATCTTGAAGCTTCTCATACTCATTGTGTAGACTCTGAAATTTAGAAAGAGGAGAAAACATATATATATTAATGATCTAATTACTCAAAACTTTCAGTTTGCATGACTGTGCCTCTTCATTAGTGTTCCACCAAAGAACCTTCATATTGTAATTTTGTTCTTCCAATCAAAATGTCTCTTGTTGAAAACAAAGTCAGCATACCATCCTTGTTATTTAGGAAGATGATAATGAGAGAGGAAGCACAATAATTATGACAATACAGTCAAACCTGCTTTAGTGACCACCTGTCTGCAAAGACCACTTGCCTACAAAGGCCACATTTGTTGTTTCCATTGAAAATGGATTCTCATTGAATCATGTAATAAAGGAACCTGTCTACAAAGACCACCTGTCTACTAAGGCCACTTTTTGTGTTTCCCTTGGGTGGTCGCTATAGTAAGGTTTGACTGTATTTATAAAGTACACATATCCATCATTATGGATGCTCAAGTCACCAAAGAATAATTACAAATAAATGCTATTACAAGGAAATCAATCAGTTATGAATTGAAGTATATAAAATGAGGAATAACTGTAGGCAGTAAGCAGTGATACTGACAGGAAATATTGAAGGAAAGAGAAAGAGAAGCAGAGGGAGACAGCCATCATATACATGGATAAGTTCATTCAATTTTAATTCAATTTCAATTTATTCATGTTTCCAACAAAACATTACAAATCAATTATAAGCATTTAAAACAAAAGTAAGAAATACATGTTGGAAACAGAGGGGTCCACTAAAAAGCAATGCTTGTACAAGTGTGAACACCTCAAATGATACTTAGCAATAATGAGAATTAAATAAAATAATCCGGAACTACCAAAAGAACTACAAATTAGGGGAAAGAAATACCGATAGGGGGATGCCAACAGAGACGAGAAAGGGACAAGACAATGCTTTACACGACTGACTTGTAACAGAGGTAACGTCACATTACAAAGAACTAGAGATAGAAGTAGAAAGAAGCTTGATCGCCAATGTCTGGAACAGAAACAGGAAGAAGCTTGATCGCCAATGTCTGGAACAGAAACAGGAAGAAGCTTGATCGCCAATGTCTGGAACAGAAACAGGAAGCAGGTAAGTAGTAGTCAGAAAAGGGGAAAGAACAAAAAAGACAAGGGAATTTGACCAACCTGATAGTTCTCTACATGTTGGTGACTCCCAGAGAGCCTAGCTTCCAAAGATTCATATCTCTTACTCATAGTCTGCAGCTCAGACTGTGTCTGTTCCTTCTGTTGTGAAATAGCTACCATCTGATAAAGAGAATTCATTTACACTCATCAGTGACCCAATGATGAGTACAATAATAATAATAGCATTACATTCATATAGCACATTACACTATATATTTCAATGCTCCAATGATATTACGCCTAGGCTTTACTTCATCAATATATTATGATTAAAATCACCTTTAAGTTAATTAGTGTTTAGTCTTGGATTGAAGTTCCTAAAGGCAATAGACAGCAGAGCATGAGTTGTAGAATGTTCTGATAAATTACTTCAAAACATGCATAACCTGTAAACAAACATTTGTGTACCAATTTGTATATGGTACTAGTAATAACGTATGTATCAACCCAAACGTATGGTTCTCGTGCTTTTTCAACGGCAGCGCCTGTCTTGTGAAACCAACTTCATGACCAGCTTTGAGTTGTTGGGAGCACTGATAGCTGTGGAAGAGCCCTGAAAATCTATTTGTTTTGAGGGTTTCCTAGAGCTGCTTTGTCTTTTTGCTGGTTAGGAGGTGGGTTCGACATTATGGGTGTCTGTTTGTTTGTTGAATTTGTTATATGTAAAGTCAAATAGTTTTACTTACCGGTAGATGTAATTATAGGTGAATTGGTTTATTTTCCCATAAATATATTTTATTTGTCATTTGCTTATCTACTTTGTTATTTATTATACTGTTTATATATTCAAATTTGTCATGATTGTAAAGTGCATAGAGAAATTAATTTATTGTGCGCTTAATAAACATTCTCTATAGTTTACTGACAGATAGCTTATAGAAAGCTGTGTTTTGTGGATCCCGGTTCCTGTACTCTGGAGCATTATAGAACTAAAAATGAAATAATAATTTGTATAATATACCCCAAACATACCCCTCAAGGTAAAAACAAACCAAGGGAAAAACACTCGGCGGTCTTGCCTGCAATACACGATACGATATGATGAAAAATTGTGGTCGGGACATTATTTATAGGCAGGGTGGCTCATTAGCAGGCCCCCTAAAATGGAATCCTCTGAATATAATCAGCATTTTGGAGTGAATATTGACTAAGAATCATCAGAACAATAATTTACTATTATTTGTACCAACATTGATAACTTTCATGAAATATGAACAATTAACAAAAATCGATTTATTAATTCTCATATTAAGTTGTGAAAACATAATCCAAGTCTACTGACCTAAACTGACCTAGAATTTGTGTCATATGATTCGTGATACTTAATGTGCGTGAAATTGTACCTCATATTCAACTGTATTTATGAATTCACAACGGAGCTGACACGATGATGAGTAAGAAACACAAGGAACAGGCTCAAGTAAGAAATGGCCACGACTGAATAACACGTCACTCAATCAACTTTCCGATCTTTTGGAAATATTACTCCTTGAACCAAGTTTCATTAAAGATAAAGGTGAGTTCTTGTACAAAAAAGAAAATGAATTCTTTCAGAATCAAACAAAACTTACACTGGATGTTCAAGACTACAAATAAATGTCATTTGCAAAACAATTTTGGTAGAAAATGTATACTGGCTGAGTAATGAGCATAGAAAGATTAGGAAATCAAGGTTGGTAGCCCAGACACCATTTGTGTAGTCCCATATACATATTTCTGTATACAGTGATTGTTACTTTACCAAGACTGGGCCAAATTTATTATGATTATGATGACTCCAGCACTTTGCAGTACACACCAATACTTATATGCTACATGATCAAATTTTTCTGATCCATTCCACACCTTTTCTTTCACAATGCAATCGGATGACCAGAACTCACCCTTATCTTTAAATAAGAAGTTATACTTTCAAAATGATATCAACGTCACCGGAAAAGAGGCGATGTCTTGCTTTTTGATATGCAGGCGGAACAAAAACTGCGGCCATGAAAGCTGTAATCTTACCTGTTTCTTGTTAAGGTCAAGCTCCTTCTTAGCTTTCAGAGCAACTGCTTTCATCTTCTGGACTTTCTCTTCAGATTCTCTCACTGATTTCTTCAAAGAAACTGTGATAAAAGACAACACTAAATACTACAGCTAAACACACAAGACACAGTGTATAAGATAATCCAAACCCATGAACAGAAATCAACAATATCTTCAGATATTCCTCTCTTTGTGAACCAATTTTGAAATTAAGAAACAAATTTTATTACAAAAAGTAATCAATTACTGCCTAATGGACAACAATCCCATCTCTGCTAACAGAAATAGCGATTACCTTTTAAAGAAGAAAGTACATCAGTAGATAGAAAGATAGAAAGTCTTATATCAGGAGTGTGGTGCATACATCATGTTGGAGTGCATAATACTACACAAGGACTAAGATCGACCTAAAATTTTTGTCTTCATCAAATATATAAATTACTATTAAGATTTGTTTATTACAAATGTAACTATGTTTTGCATACATTTTACATTGTATTCGTTATTATGTATTGTATTTTGTTGGAAATGAAAAAATAAAAATGAAATGAAAAATGAAATGAAGTTGGACTAAACTATGGCAGACCATTCATGCCACTGGTTGCTCTCACCATTATGATCTTTAGAACATATTTTTTCCTTCAATAAAGAACTATCACATAATGTAAATTCTGTAGATTTGTGACCATGATTTGTACGTCCCTTGAGAGACCAATGCCAGTAAATGGTGAGATCAAACAGTGGCATGAAAGGCCTGCCATAGTTGAGTCTAACTTGAAAGTCAATCTTAGTCTTTGTGAAACACTCCCCAGAAGATGTAAAGGTGTTGCCAAAACAACCATCTACAAGCACCTCTCTTGACCCAGGTGAGGCAACTGAGTACCTGGCAAGATTATTCCTTGGAATGTATTTTGAACTGAAAAATAGTTGCCAGAGTGAAAGCCAGAGTAATAATTTGCAAAACTCTTTTGAAGTACTGATAGTCTTACCTATTTCTTGTTGGGTATCTTCACTGTGACTGGCTGATCTCTGCAGGGACTCCTCTTCCAACTGTCCTTTCTATAGAGACAAGGCAGGTTTGAAATAATTATATATTCATATAGCACACAATCCACCTGTTACACATTCCACCTGTTACACCAAGCATATTAGGAGAGCACTGTCCTTGATTTTATAGCCATACGGCATATGGTGAAGAAATCAAGTTAAAAAGATACCTAGCTCATAAATATTCATACTAGTAAAGACTTCTGCACACTTTACGACCTGACTAAGAGTAAATTGTACAGTATTTGACCGAGGTCCTGAATACTGATCATACATGTTAATAAATATTGCATGGTATCTCAGTAAGCCTTGTAGTGAGAAGTCAGAGGATTTAAGTGCTACTGGTCTGATGTCACTATAATTTGCTGCTAATCGGGCATTTTTTCTAGATAGAAGAATAAAAAAACTTAGCAATCTAAATATCTCTCCTGACGATGGATAGTCAACCTGTTTGAAACGTTGAGCCACTCCCGCCACCCATCCTCTCCAAGCGCTATAGTTCTCCTTAGAACTATAAGCTAAGAAAGATAACCAACAGTCTTTTCAGGACTACACACCCTCAAGAAAGATTACAGAGAGTCCTTTTCAGGACTCCTCAATCCTCCCTCTCTCTCACATGGTGCATCCGCAAGCCTACTGTACATCTACATCACCATGCAAGCCGATACTTACAAGCAGCATCATCACTATTTATGTAACAATTCAGGATCTTACATAGACTCACCTTTGCATTGAGTTCAGCTACTGTTTCTCTGAGTTGAGTCATCTGGTTAGTGACATCATCTTTCTGAGATCTTAGCTCCTCCACCGTTGATTTCAGACTCTCATTCTCAGTAATATGCCCATCTAGTTTAGACTAAGAGAGATAATATAAAGAATATATTTTTTTTTTACTTAAAATCAAATTATAACTTGGATTCAAGAAATTATCCATTAAAAAAAAGAAAATATATGTACATGTATTATGCATAAAATCGTCTTTCCGATAGCAAATGGCACTCAAGAATGGCTACATACTCCTTATTTCCAAACAAATAGCTTCCCCAGTTTTCAGTTCAAAATGATTTGGGAAGTAAATACTTTGACAACTTATGAAACATGAAATATATCCTTGAAGCAGTATAAAGAGTAAAATATTTTTTGGCAAGAAAACCTTAGTATAATCGTCAAATGTCAAGCATATCTCTTTGGAATAATTTCCCATTTAATTTGAGAACCATAACTTCCGTAGAGACCTTTAAATCCAAGCTGAAATCTTATCTTTTTCAACAATAGCTGTACTTGGCATGATGACACTCATCCAAACTCTCTCATTCTTTCTATTTTTCTTGTGCGCCTCGGAATAGAATTGTCTAGATAGACGGCACTATATAAATGCCAATTATTATCATTATCATTATGTTATTTTTGATAGCTGAAGTAATTCACTAATGCAGTCAGTCAAATCTTTGGAATGTTTATTATATATATATATAAATGCACATCCATTCTACATGAATCACATGCACTATGAACATGATGGACAAAGAAAGAGGACAAAATATACAGTTCCTCATTCTACCCTCAACAATTGCTGTGGTAGACAAAGAAACATCCCTTCACTGCTATTATGTAAACATGCGTAGAACAGGTGTCACATGCATATTCACCTGTGCTACACATTTTCATAGTGATGCATTCTTCTGATGAGCACACAAGACACTACAGAGAAGTACAAACCTGCATTGTTTGCATTTGACCTATCAGCTTCTGCCGAGTGACCTCTAGGTCATTGACTTGATGGGTGATGTCACTCTCCTTCTGACCCATGACCTCGTTCTGATGCATGGCTGTCTCCAAGTCAGCATAGAGGGCATTCTTCTCCGACAATACTTCATCCAGTCTGGACTGAAGGCTATCATTGGCATCTTGGAGTTGAGTGATAGTATCATTCAGTGCACTTATTTTATCTGTTTATAAAACAAAAATAGAATTCCTCCTTTTAATGAATAGTAAAGATGACTGAAAAGGATGGCTCAAGACCGAGGAACTTGAAGAGACACTTGATATGAAATTTTGATTGGGTCACTGAACCTGTCATAAACTGACAGATCACTATTGATGAAAGATGACTAACGTAAAGTTTGGAACATTTCTTTAAATCAAGGCACAGACCATGAAGCCCATCAATGACGCCCTCTCAAGGGCAACTAGAAAAGGTGTCAATAAAGACAAGTGCTCTTAGAACATATTTCAATGAGAAATACAGTTAAAGGGAAAACAAACTATATGCTCCTTATAGACAGGTTGTCGATTTAGCAAGTATGACTATCACATCTGTGCATGGGATGTTTCAATAACTATAACAAAAATATTTATAAATAGATAAAGTTAAGATCATTATGAATGGTGTAGGCATAACTAGGCGTTGTGGCGTGCGCCTGTAATCCAGCTAACAATGGAAGTTACAAACTGATTAAGTCGAGGACGCAGGTTTGAAACTGAGTCACGTCTTTCAGATGGTGACATTTAAAGGTCGGTCCCCAGACGTAAATAATCATATCTGATTGATACATGTCTGTAATACCCCAATACACACATGGTGTCAGCAGAGACTACACTGGGAAGCTAGTCTATCAGGTTTCATGTATACCTTGTAGTTGTATGAGCTGTGTCTCCTTGTTGTTGTCTCCTTGCTCCCTGGAGCTCCTCAGCTCCTTGATCTGTTCCTGCAGCTCCTGGACCTTAGCCGTGCTTGCTTTCTTCAGCTTCTCAAAGTTTGATGCATACTTCTCCTTGCTTCCCTCGAGCTCCAGGATCTTCTCTTCCAATCTCCTACGTTCCTGAACAGCTCCCTGCTCCAGCTCCTTCAGACTGGCCTGGTACGTCTCCTTCTCCTGCTCATGTAAGGTCATCTGGTCTTGAAGATCCTGCAGACGGGCCTGGTATGTCTCCTTCTCCTGCTCATGTAAGGTCATCTGGTCTAGAAGCTCCTGCAGACTGGTCTGGTACGTCTCCTTCTCTTGCTCATGCAAGGTCATCTGGTCTTGAAGCTCCTTCATGGTGGAGCTCATCTCTGTTTCAAGTTTGGTGATGCAAGCTTGGAGCTGCTCCTTCTGCTCTTGCAATTCTTCGATGATTTTCTTACCTACATATTAAAGGGTAAAACCAAAGAGTCCACAATAAAAACTTGATTATAAGACAACTACCCCTGGAGTAACCTACATTGGATAACTTTTTTTAAGACAACTACTCCTGGACAACTACATGCACCCCATAGGAAAACAAGCTTCTGGCACCACAACCCCCAAGGACAAATTTCACAGACAAAGATGTAGTTCAAAACAATTTTTTTTACCTTGATCTACCTCTTTCTGCAATGCTGTAACTTTCTTCTCTATTTCCCCTTTCTCCTGCTCCAGTTCAGCTTTTTTGGATTCCAGCTTACTTGCTCTTATATCATCTCCTTTACTCTGTCAAAGGAAAAACAAAATATATAAAAGAATGGAGAACATTTACATTTTTAAATTCTGAGCATTATATTTTCCTTGTTTCTATCTGTAATCTGTATTCTGAATAATCAATCAGGTAATAAATGAGAGTTCATAAAATGTAAAATAAATCATGAAAATTAAGGACAACAAATTTGAATGGTTGTTTTGTAAGTTTGGATGCCTAAACTCATTTTGGTGGATTCACAGCTATCATTCAACTTCCATCAAATTCTTTTGGCTGATGAATTCATTTAAATTTATGTATTTTTGTGTATTTCTTATAACTTCATAAACCTCCCTATTTCAATGGACACAGAGTTCATAACATTTTAAGGCTTTTTTCTTTCAACATAATTAGCTGTAAGTTTTTGTTTGTTGTTGTTTAAAAAAAAACTGTACCAAACATCCCTTTTCCGCTTTTATGCAAAGAGTAAATGTATTCATATTCATCTAGATCATGGTGAAATAGAATGCATGTGATGGTCAATTTTGCATGATTCCTACAAAGGCCAACTGTACTCACTGTAGAGCTCTGTGTATTCTGAAGGGTCTCCACTTGTTGTTGGTATTCTGAGCTTTGCTGCATGCTTTCAAGATGAGCCGTTCTGATCAGCATCAATTGTTCCTTCACTCCATCCATCTCTTCCTTCAACTCTTTCATCTCCTCTTCCTTCTTTTGAGCATCTTCTTTTGCAGTTCCCAGGGCTAATTGTAATTCTTCTTCTTTTCGGCACATCTCCTCTATCTTCTCATTATCTCCTTTCATCATAGTGTGTTTCAGAGCTGTCAATTCCTTTTCTAGATCTTCCACCAACTGCGCCTTCTTTCGTTTCTCCTCTCTGGATGACTCTAAAGCGCCCTCAAGTTCTTCCTTGCTCCTCGCCAATACTCCCTCTGCTTCTTGAGCCATTAATTCAAGCTTCTCCTTCAAATCTTTCATCTCTTCATCCTTTCTGACAACATCTTCTTTCATTTCCCTGATGATTTTCTCAAGTTCTCCCTTGGCGTTGGTGAGGTCCTCTACCAGTTTGTTTTCCTCGCTTGCCACACCTTCCCCGACACTCTTCAATTCTTCTTTCATCCTCTCAGCGTCTCCTACCGCAGCAGCAAGAGATTCTTTCAGCGAACCTTCGATCTTGGTCATTTCTTCTTCCTTCTTCAATTTGTCTTCTTGTAATTTCTCAAGTTGTTGCTCTTTTTCTCTAACTGATCTCTTTATCTCTTCAAGTTCAGCCTCATTTGCAGTAACTTCCTTCTGAAGGCACCCATAACTCAGCTCAAGCTCTTGAAGACTATTTTTAAGACTGATCTTCTCTTCTGTGGTATCATCAAGTTGCTTCTGGAGAACTTGATTCAAATCAGTCTGACCTGATTTCAAAGACTCAAGTTCTTCTGACAGACGTGTTCTTTCCTCTGCAGTCTCTCTCACGCTTGCTGTTAATCTTGAATTGTCTCCAGACAATCTCTCCCCTTCAGTCTTTAAGCTGTCCTTTTCTGCACCAAGCTCTGTCAGTTGACCCTTAAGAGTGTTCAGCTCTTCCACCTGGACTCTGAGACGTGACATATCTTCTTCATATTCCTCCATCTTCCTCTGTTCTCGTTCCTTCTCTCTCTCCCATTCATGAACTTTCTCCTCCAAGACATTAGCTCTGGCATTAGCCTCATCTTTGGTTACGATGAGATCTTCCTTCTCTTGAAGAAGTCCGGCTATGTCTTCGTTCATCGTCTTCAGTTCTTCTCGCAGCTGTTGAGCACAACCGGAGGCTTCCTCTGACGTCTGCATCAGGGTCTCAAGGCGTGTCTTATATCCCTCTTCTGCATCTGTAAGTTGTTTCTGGAGATTCTCTACCTGTTCCTGTAACTCTACCCCAGCCTTCATCATCACTTGCTTTTCCTCCTCCATGATCTTCAATCCCTCCTCTGCCTCCTCACTTGCCTTTCTTGAAACATCCTCTATTTCCTTCTTCTCCTCGTTGATACTCTTCAGCTCTGACTTCAAAGAATCCATCTCCTGCAGCATGGTCACCTGATCTTCCTGGAGACAAGAAATCTTCTGGGCATGCTCATTTTTCTCTGAGATGACTTCATCTAACCGTCTCTTGGTCTCGTCATCCTTGCTTGATTCTGACGACATAGATTGTTTCAAGGCTTTTAAGGATTCAATGGTCTGATCTCTGGCTTCAGTCAGGATTGTGATTTGCTCTTTCAGACTCTGTCAACAAAAAGTAAGAAAAAGTAGATGGCATCAATATTATAAAAGAAAATGTTTTCTATGAGAATGTATAGTTGCTCTCAATAGTGCACATACCGTTAACAACAAAATTATTCATACCACATGAAATCTTTTTTTTTTCTTCTTCGTAATTTAAGAATGAAAGGTGGACTGGTTGAATTAAGACCTTGCTAAATACTTTATAGATGTAAACTTTAAAATGCTACATTGTTAAGAAACATAAATCTAGACAAATACAATTTTCACATACCGGTACTTACGATTTAAAAAACGTGGTAATGGTATGAATAACTTAGTGGTTAGCAACTATACATGATCATAGAAAATAACATTAACATTTTACATAATGAAGCAATAATCACTACACATATGTTGGTATAATTTAGCCTGCTTTTCAGAATACAGGCCAATGAAAATTGGTATGATCTAATCTAATTCTGAAAATACAGGACAATGGTTTTATAACTCACCTTATTCTCGCTTGTGATTGCTTGTTGATCTTCTTGTAAACATTGGAATGTAGTTCGCATTGTCTCTTCTTTCATCTCCATGCATTGAATCTGTTCCTCCAAACCCTGCAGCAAATATAATATACCCGGTAGTCACATCAACTCATACAATGTACATTGCTTTAAAGCTAATCTTGAGCTCTGGTATGGGAATCATGGAGAACATGGCTATATTCTATAATTCATTCTGGATTGTTTATCCAGCAGTAGATTGGTTGTTTGAACCAATAAAAACCTTCAATAAAATCCACAACTCTCATTTGTACATAGTGACCTGTGTTATTTACATTGTGTTAGGCCTACTTACCTTGATTTCCTTATCATTCTTTGCTCATTACTCAGCCACGTTTGGCACATGTCATTTATTTGTATTATTGAACATTTAATGCAAGTTTTGTTGGATACTGTGAATATTTATTTTCTATCATTACCAGAACTCGAGCTTTTTCTTGAACACTATTTCTCATAAAGACAAACTTAAAGACAAACTGAGTTCAGTTCAAGTTCAAGTTCAAGTTTTATTTCCACATGTGGTTCATAAAAAACAACAATTTTACATACATGTTCAGACGTATAAAAATACACAATTAACAAACAATAATATTAAGATAAACAAAAAGCGAACAAAATCTAAGAACAACTAAATACATGTAGATATAAAAAAAAACATGTGGGGGGACCAACAAAGGCCAGGGGCCTGTCGAGGCTAATCCCCAGAACAATATTAGATTTTTTGGATATTTTATATATAAAAACAAATAAAAAACAAAAACAAACCAAAAACCCACAAACAATAGCGACGTAAAGTACATGATAAAACAAAATTAAGTTGGCAAAATGAGTATCAAGATCACTTCCCTTAGATGGTCTTTCTAAATGGGCTTGACTGATATTATTATTGTTTACCGTGTGGATGGAACAATAATTTGCATGGCCATCTTAAAACAAGTTACCAAATGTATAATGTGGTAGGAATGAAGCTTGGAATTCTACTCATTTAGGTTGAATAATAATCGTGAATATGAGCAGGAACGCTCAAATTCAAACATTACTCCAGACTCTACACAATGAACTGTCATAGCAAGCTATAATGGGAAAGTTCAATGAGAAATAATTAAGAAATAAACTAGATGGATCTTCGACTGAGCACAGTTGAAAATGTAAACCAAAATGGAAGCAATTTTAAAATTAAAGTTTGATTGTAATCCATAACAAGTTCTCAGAATATCGTGACTACACGCTATCTTTCATATACAGTCAAACCTGTCTACAGCGACCACCCAAGGGAAACACAAAAAGTGGTCTTTGTGGACAGGTGGTCTTTATAGACAGGTTCCTTTAGTACATGATTCAATGATTTATGATGACATGATTTAAATTATCTTTAAATCCATCAACAAAATAAATTCTCCTCGTTTACCCATCATTACAAAACTCGATAATTTTCTGTACTGTTTACTTTTTTTTGCTTCCATTTATTGAAACGTTGATTATAACCTTCCATGACCTGGTATGAATACACGTATGAATAGAGAGTGGCCTACTTGGGATACTGAATAAACACTGTCTTCTATACAAACATTTCAAGGCTCTGACTCGCAGGCCCAGGTTTAAAACCAGCTGGCTGATCTTACTTTCACATTCTTACTGTCCGAACCTTGAGAGTCTTCTCATTCTATTGTATCCCAAGTTGGCCACTCAGTATTCAAATTTGCATTTCTTTTCTTATTTAAAATCTTTATATATCAATTTGAAATCCAACTACCACATAAGTCTGTGAATATTGATGTGCATCCCCTCTTTCTTTTCTCTTCTTTTTTTCTGTCTTTTCCCCCTTTTTACCAATATTTTGTTCTTCCATATTTGTATTATTATGTATCCTTTGAGGGTAGTCATACTATCAAGCTTTGCTTATTTTGTCAACCCTCCTGTTTGATGTTCTCGATTAGTTACACCCAGCCTTACCTTATTCTACATATATTCTTTTGTCATGTGTAAATTTGCAATATTTGTTGTTATATATTTGTAAAAATGCAAAAGAAAAAGAAAATCAAACAGAAATAAATAAATCAAATCAAATCAAATGATTCAATGAGAAACCATTTTCAAGGAAAACAACAAATGTGGCCTTTGTAGATAGGTGGTCACTAAAGCAGGTTTGACTGTACATGTATGACCCTTTGATCTTTGACCTCATGACCCTAAAATCTAATCAGTTCATTGGCTCTGCAAGATACATACATGTCATGAGTTTATTTTGCATACATAATGAGCCCCATGACCTTTGACCTCGTGGCCCTAAAGTATACTCAGCTTATTGTCTCTGCAAGATATAAACATGACCCAAGTTTGGCGGGAATCTATAAATCGGTTCTAGAGATAACGCGATCACGAGAACGGGACGTACGGTCTGACGGACAACCCGAAAACATGCCTCTTGTCTACTTTGGTGCGGAGGCATACAAACCTTAGCCATATACATCCACAATCTGAGTATGTCTATTCATAAAGAGGTTTATATTATAGTACTCACCTTCATCTTGGAGTTAGCCTTCTCTAGTTGAGCTACAGCAGCCTGCTGTTGTTTCTCAGCTTCACTCCTCTGGTCTGATGCGGCATTCAGAGCCTCTTGCAGAGTCTACAGAGCATCAAAACAAAAGAAAAGTTTGTTAACCTCTTCCTTGCCACCAGGGGTGATAGCACTATGAACATGACGGACAAAGAAAGTGGACAAAATATACAGTTCCTCAGGTAGACAAAGGAACATCCCTTCACTGCTATTATGTAAAAAATTGTAGAACAGGTGAATTGCATGTGACACCTGTCCTACACATTTTTACCTAATAGCAGTGAAAGGATGTTCCTTTGTCTACCTGAGGAACTGTATATTTTGTCTGCTTTCTTTGTCCGCCATGTTCAAAGTGTAGTGAGCACTAAAAAAAAAAAAAGTAGTTTTTTTCCTCAACCACGCCCCCCCTTGAGTAAAAAAAAAGAAGAGGATTCGGGGGAAAAATGGTATCGAACAACATTCCTCCTTTTGAGTAAGAAAATTGGGATAAAATCTGGAAGAAAAAAAAAAAAAAAATGGGATTAAAAAAAAAAAAATCTGGTAATTATAAGGCCTGTGCCACTAAGTGATTCATTTTGTGTACAAAGGCGCATGCAGGGAGTTCACTGAATTTAACGACATTACCAGAATACGCCTTTTAACACAAATCGCTATTGTCTTGAAGTTGACACCGCGAAATCAGCCTTTTTGTTACACCAATCTTTACTTGTGTCCCTGGCAATGATCAACATCGCGAACTCTTGGCAGTGGAAAATGTTTGTGTAATGTAAATCTCATATTAATTCATTATCATCAGTAACATGTGGAAGGTCAGCAAAGCTGCATCACTCCAGTAACAAATTTCCCCATTTTTCATTTAAATTCTTGGCCGATACCAAGTCGGTAGAGCAGTGGTTTCGTTATCCGGTGACCCGGGTTCAAAACTAAGTCGATGTGCTAGTGCCCTTTGGTAAGGCATTAATCCTCATTACCAGGTCCCTCAGAGAGGACCTAAACCTGTCGGCCGTCTGGTTGTTGGTTTGTGCTTTCTTAGCAGTCAGGTAAATTAACACAATACAATACAATACAAAGTGTGTTGGACGAGATAAAGAAGAGTCCTCCAGTGAACTCAAAGATAGTTTGCAAGGTTTGTTGTGTTTGGGAATGACTAGCTCTGTAGTTCAAATGCATGCTAACTAAGGCTTGGTGATATCAATATCATATTTCATGGATCACCATTCTCTTAAGGCTCATCTCTTGCATGACATATACACAACTGCTCTTTGCTGGATATACATTAAACAAACAACCACCATCATACCATACTCCAGCAAAGCATAGAGAGTCATTGCTAATATGTATTACATACATACCACTGCATTACAAGTTAATAGGCAGCATTTGAATACATGAATAGTCAATATACTCACAACAAACAAATGCACACAATCATGCCGATGCGGCTGATCGGCAAGTTTGACAGTAGACTTACAATTTGAAATTTGAAATTATTCTTTCTAACATCGGAAAGTAGAAAAAATTGTATCTTACTGCTTTTTAGGTGTCATCAATTATCACTAAAGTACCGATTTTTAGTGAAATCAGTTGAGTTTTGTACAGTGGTGTTTGAAATGTTGAGAATCAATAGCACAGCTTTTAATACACAGCCAGGATAGTAATGCAACTATGTGTGATCATATCATACCTCTTGTACTTCTGCTGCCTGAGCAAGCTGTTGCTGGACGGCATTATATGCTGCTTGTACTCCCTCATTCTCCTCTCTTAATTCTTTCAGCTCTTCCTCCATCTTACTTGTCTTTCCATCTGACTCCGCTGATGCAGGGCTACTTTTCTTCTCACTCTGAAGCTCTGCGTTCTTCTTTGCCAAATCTATGAGGTAACAAATAAATAGTACATATCAGTCACACAGGGTTAATTAATACTTGGGAGTTATGAAAAAATCGCTGCCACATGCAGGTCTGAGAAACCACAGTTATATCAGTGCCCTTACAAAAGCTTTGGTGCAATAAATGGCCAATTGACAATTCTTAAATTCTTTGTCTTTGTCTCGTTTTTTCTGGGACGTACTGTATCCATGAATAGAAATTCTACTTGTGAGCAGCTGTACCAATATAAACGCTAGGACTGGAATTTGCAGAGTACTACCACAGAAATTAGAATTTACATTCTACTCTTTACATAGCAGTGAGTAAACACTGCCAGTCAGCTGTCTAGCCATAAAGTAAGACAAGTGTGTTATTCCATGAACTGCATTCATGTACAGTCAAACCTACTTTGATGAACACCTCTATAGAAAGACCACCTGTCTACAATGATCACATTTTTTGTTTCCCTTGAAAATGGTTTCTCATTGA
The DNA here is from genome assembly GCF_000002235.5 of Strongylocentrotus purpuratus. Lineage (NCBI taxonomy): Eukaryota > Metazoa > Echinodermata > Echinoidea > Camarodonta > Strongylocentrotidae > Strongylocentrotus > Strongylocentrotus purpuratus. Next base: position 32,975,295 of record NW_022145597.1, on the reverse strand, counting down.
AACTTGTACTTTACCTTTACCTTTACCCGAGATTCTGGAAGAATGCTGTGTTCTCAGCATTACTAAAGGAACCTGTACATAAAGACCACCTTTCTTGTCTCCCTTGGGTAGTCTTTATTGACAGGTTTCACAATATTATGGAGAAATTAAAACCATCTGCACATAGGTTTTGCACTCCACTTGTGTTGTGTCTAGAAATATTTATACTTGCACAGTACATCAAAATACATGCATCTGTAGACCATTTTTGTACACAAGTCAAATCAAATGCACAAAACTTTAAGTGTCTTGTTTCAAATTATTTCATTGACCTGTCGAGAATACTTGTATTTCAATTGTCAGAATGCAAATTCCATACATTAGGTGTTGCTGACACTATGAACATGACTGACAAAGAAAGCGGACAAAATATACAGTTCCTCAGGTAGACAAAGGAACATCATTTCCCTGTTATTATGTAAAAATGTGCAGAACAGGTGTCACATGCATATTCACCTTTTTACATAATAGCAGTGAAGGGATGTTCCTTTGTCTACCTGAGGAACTGTATATTTTGTCCGCTTTCTTTGTCTGTCATGTTCATAGTGTGGGTAGGACAAGCCATAATGTTAGTTGTACAATAGGCCATTTTCGTAATGTAACCAAATTTAATGCATTTGTGAAGTGCCTCAATATAAATTATTTCATTCACCTGGTAAGAATTATAGTATTTCAATAGACATAATCCATACTGCATACATTAATCGTTGCCAGGTCGGACAAACATTATGGCTTGACCTACCTAGCAACACTTGATATATGCAGTTTGCATTCTGACTATTGAATTACTATTATTCTTATCAGGTGAATGAAATAATTTGGCACAAGGCACTTAACAAAGATTTGTGCATTAAATTTGATTCATTATGAAAATGGTCAATTGCCATTTTGAAAGTCAAGGAGGATACAACTTGCAATGTAAGCAACTTACATGCACACCCCTTGTCCTTTGTACTGTATATGAGCCTACCTTCACATTTAGCTTTCATCTTCTGAACCTGCATGGCTTGTTTCTTGACATACTTGATTAGATCTTCCTTAGGTAGACTCTCCAGCTGATAAAGAAAATTAAAAGAATTAAAAGCTTAACACTAGCATATTATAGCATGACTATGCACCCTCACCCAACAATAATCTAAAGAGCCACTATATTGAACAGATGATAGAGGTTTAACATCTTAATGTGTAATATTGCAAGAGAAGAAACTTAGCTGTATCCAGAATAATACAGTACCGACATACATTGGAAATTGATACAACTTGCAATGAGTGTACGAGACATGAGCGAAATCAAGGATTTTTATAAAGGATCTACGTCAAAGTTACCGGATCCCTTTAAATTTTCTGTTGTTTGACTACTCACCTTGCCAGCCTTGGGGGCAGGGGACTGTTTAGTGTCCCCTCCCTCCTTTGCACTGGGTGATGCAGCCTGAGACATCTCAACAGGCTTGGCTACAACTGATCACAAGTATGGCACCATCACCTACACAAGGAGATCAACAAAAACAACATACACATTCAGAACAATAATAACTTCCAACATAAAAGTAAATTTACAGGAAAGCTATTTGAACAAATGGGTTGGAGGCTCTTTGTGAACATTCTACACATGAAATATTACCACTTTCCGGCGTGTGACTATGGTATCTGTCTAAACCTATATGTTGTTGATGACCCACAGCAATTTACTCCTGCTACTCTGTTACCCCTGCATCCATGCTTGCCTTCCGAAATTCATAATAACTTACTTCTACTATCGCTCTTTTTCCTACATAAAATTGATGCTTCTCGTTCTAAGACTCTCCAAAGCTCCTAACCGGTCGGATTATAAACATTTACTTTATTTGGACTCCAGGAATCTCCAAAACAGTGGAGGGATCAACTAAGAAGAAGAAGGTATGATGACAAAATGTGGTTTTATAAGTCTGTTTTTTAAAACAAACTTGCTTCGAATTTAAGTAAGAGAGGGCCTTCTTAACTTAACTCTTAAGCGCAACTTAAGTTCAATGGAAATGTCAATACGTAATATTATGTCACACCATGGAGATTTTGACATGTCATACTTTAAACAGGTAACGCACTTCACACATAACTGACGCAGACAACATAAAATAGACAAATCAATGAACATTTCAGAATAAATTTCCAGTTTGTACCTTAAATATGACGAAAATGAGAATTTTTCAAACTTAAATATAGTTACATAAGACTTAAACTTAAGTGAAATACTTAACAAGTGAACAACTGTCGATATCAGAGACTTGAGCTTTCGGTTTAAGCCAACGCTTACCCCGAGCCAAAGGAGGCCTGCGCTGCGCGCCAGCCCGCCGGGTTGGTCGGCTTGAAGGATCGTTATTCATATAGCATCAACACAAGCTAGGCGCGGCGCAATAACAATCACTCTAGTCTAGAATCTAGTGTCACTGACTCAGTATCTCCACACTAAGTGACTATGTTTACTCAATACATACTTCACCACCAGTTAAAATAATCAAATGACATCTCACATCAAGCGATAATGAATTATCAGAGTAAGATTAGAAATAAGTATATGAAATTAAAGTACCTGATCTGAAAATTGGCAAAACGACTTCCTAGCTACGTCATACGTGGCTTAATTTTGGCCATAGAGTCTACATGTAGCTTATTTTCATATTTACTCTCTCAGTTGTTCTACGGCAAGCCAAGTTACCAAGTTTGAGAATGGTTGTGACAATAATGACAGTACATGACCGATATATGTTGTAAAGTGTCACTCTGATTGATGTTTTAAATCTAAAAAAGATTAAAATGATGATTTAGATAACATTTTGACAATCCTCAACTATTACTGTACTTATTAAATAATTCTTATTTTAATTTGCCTCCGCCTTATTTGGCATTTCATAACTAAGTTGGTGCCATAAAAAGTTAAATCTTCTTCAAAAAGACTTTATCCTCCCATTTTTACAGAGTAATAGTTTAATAAAAACAAATTTAACAACCATTTTGATTCCGGGCATTGCTTCAAAGCTATTTACCTATCGACGATAAAGTTTCTCTGCACGAGAAGTCTTCCAGTTCCACGGCCCAGATGACCAAGGTTTTAGGCAAATTCTTACTCCTAAGTCCCACACGTAGACTTGATTGTTGCCTACCAGTGCCTACATTAGCAGGGCGTTCAAATACAAATCTGAACTCACGATCACGACTTTTTTCATCGGGAGCAACCATGGCCGATTTCCCTCTTAAGTCTTACTCTGCAGCGCCATGGATGGAGAAATTGAAGCATATTCCAAGGCATAGACTCGAGGTGGGTGTGGGGGAGTGCAAGTAGATTTTTCAAACTTCAATAGACTATCGAACTTTCATTTTTTCAAAGAGGAAAATGAAAATGAGTTGTCAGTCCTGCACATTTCATGAATGTTGCACAATCTTTATGAATTCAATTATGAAATATGAAGTCTGTGCTTTTACTAGTTTTACTAGTATAATTATTGTCTAAAATCTATGATGAAATGGAATTGTGTAAACGTTGTCCTTTCTTCAACTAGTTTGTAATTGTATTGTGCCTGAAATTTGAAACACTATGAGTATGAGTTTATCATGATGAAGACTAGACCCTAGATCTAATTATTTTTGCAAAAAAAATATTAAAAATCCCCTTCACCTTTTCATAGCAATGACAACTAATTAGTAATTACATTACTTCATAGTAGGGAGGCCAATGCCCGGGCGTAAGGCTTCTACACCTACGATTTGTGCGCTCGTCGCCCACTTCAAAAAATTAGCAAAGGGAAAAAAATGATGTAAAAATAAAAATTGAAGAAAATATGAAAAGAAAATACAATTATACATTTCACAACATACCTATAATCACGGATCTGTAACAGTCTTTCACCATTTGTTGACAATCTTGCAGATTTTGACGTTTTTTAATCCAATAATTGTGGTTGCAGACGACCTTGACGCACTCGCACCACCGACTAAGAAAATCCTAGAGGGCGTAGAGGTTTGCTCACTAAAAACCTTCTCATTGGCAGAAGGTAGACCCTAAAAATATGGGATCCGTTTTGAGTAAAGAACTTTTGATAGAGATCAACATTTCAGATGTTCACAATTGCCACTTCTAACAACTAGAAAATATAAAGAAAAAAGATTATATCTTTTTAAATACAGATTTTTACAAACTGAACATTCGAAAGTAGATAGAGTACGATGTTTCTGTCAATCTTGCGTTGGTTTGAGCCCTATAGCTACATCCATCTCAAAATGAGAAGGAAAACAGTGAACAGTGACGTCATTGTTCGCGCCAAAAATAAAGGGTATTGCGACATAATCTGAGCTCCGGTCAGAGCGTGCCCAAAGCGTAGTCTTATTTATAGACCCTAGTACCTTATTCTCACAGCACTAGATACGAGTGTCGTGCAGTAATGTATGAGAAGTGTTAAAAAAGATATTTCAGTAAAAAAAAAAGTCTACGTGAGCAGTCTATACTCCAATTGAGAATTGAAATGAAAGCCATGATTTGAAGGTGTGTGTTGTATATGATACATGGTTAGTGAGTGTGTATGTTACGTATAGCGAAAGGGAGAGAGAGAGAGAGAGAGAGTGAGAGAAATATTAGTACACGTACGTTGCATGCATGGATGTGCGCTATGATTGTGTTCGCTGCAAGATGGATTTTAATTGGACCTCGTAACTTCTCGATCGTTGATAATAAGGAATACTCATGAGGAAATCAAATTATTGGAATACACATCTAAGGTAAATATCAATGAATTATATATATTTCTTTCCTTTTTTGAACCATCGTCTTCGGCTCGTAGTAGTAGAAGATGTAATCGTTCGCACATTGATGGCTGGACTTCAGCCTGCATCGGGGCTTGCCTGTGTCGGTGGAGGGATCAACTAAGAAGAAGAAGGTGTGTACGTGTGCGACCGATTCAAGGCTAGCCGCTGTTGAGTGATTGCACTTTCGCGCGAAGTTTTAAACTTCATCATGAACTTTGTCCCTCGGGCCTGTCTAATTATGAACGTAACTTTGCGACATGAAATATAATTGTTTCAAGGCTCTTACGTACGGAAAGGCGTAGAAGGAAATGGCTACAAACCAGCTGGATATCTCCTATTTGATGGAACCTATGGAGTCGGCAGATGGGTGGATTTTCTTAGTGAAAGTAAATGCTTTCTTTTAATCTTAGTTTTAGTATAAACAAATTAGTAATTAAAAAGTTAGATTTGGGCATTGGCCTCCCTATTCATAGTGTATTCCAGGCAATTTAATGGATGGACAAGTAAATTTCATCTTTGGTAGATGTAAACCTAGTCTATTCTCAATTGTTTTTCTTTCAAAAGCATTCTACTCACATCTGTCATTTGTGTTAGTATTTTGTTGTTGTGTGTGTCTGATTTATATTCTTCAATCTTCAGTGCAATACAATGCATCTAATAATTGAATATTTGAAGTCAATCATGATTTTGATAACTGTACATCACTAATGATGATATCCATTTATTTGCTATTATAAGAACCCTTCAAAAGACAGATTGCAATGTTCCTACAAAATATTTTAGAAAGAATGATGTTTTTTTGTTGATTAAAACTACAATGTACATCTTACTTCCAGGACCCAACAGTTGGAATATTATTTGTTTCAACATAATAGTTGTTGATAATGCTTGTAGTGTAGTTTATATGAAAGGGTATTCTATGTCTTATATTATTGTGAGTGATTGGTCTAAATCAAGTGCTGATAACTATGAGTCAAACTGACCTTGAAAAGGTATTTTGATTGAAGACAACTCCTCTCTAACTGTCTTGAGATTATTGATTCTGATTTGAACATTCATAATTTACTACCTATTTCATGTGAACAATATCTGCTTTACTCAAAAGGGTTATTTCTTATTTCTCCCTTACTAGCTTGCCATGCTGAACACCCCCATACACAGATGGAATCTTCCTGGAACACCAGCAAACTTTGACGTTTTCATTAAGAGAGATGACATGACAGGGAGCTCATTGTCAGGAAATAAGGTACGGACATGCTAGCTATTTTGTGTGATGATGCTGATATTGTACAATTTGTATTACGGTACTATATTAGATTTTACAAAGCACTTACAATTTCTTGCCTTATGTCAGGCCTAAAAAGTGTTATTAGATATATGCCACAATGATCAAGAGCTAAGCCTTTTATGGCTTTAGAGAGAGAATAATACCATCTAACTGTATTTATCTATTCATTTTTGCAATGACTTGCTCTTTGCCCATATTTTGATTTCGGATGTTTCATTAGTTTGAGGCTAAAGTGGATGTTGACTAATTATTGTTTTTGACGTTGATCTGTAGTAGTTACAGTTAAATGTGTATCATGCGTTTATTGTGACGGTTGATAAGATGGTATGAATACAGAAGCAGAGAGACCTCTAATGAAGAAGGGAAGAGGGCCCGGCCCCCCCCCCCCCACTCCGAGAACGAACAGACCCCATGCGTGTTGCCAAAATGTCCTTTTCGTAACAAAAGAAAAAGGTCGACCCGTATTGACTTTACACACCGGACTTTTGCTGAAAAGGGGGGGGGGGGGGAGGGGGGTGCTGAAAAAGGCTCGTATACAAAAGAAAAAGGTCGAGGCGTATTGACTTTACACACCGGACTTTTGCTGAAAAGGGGGGGGGGGGGGGGGGTCGGTTGGAACACGCATATGCGTACCCTAAATAACACTGAGTGGGGGGGGGGGGCGGGGAAGAGGGAGGGAGAGAGTGAGAGACAAACACATAGAGAGCAACAGAGAGACAAACATACAGACTTGGAAAGACAGTAAGTGCTAGGAGAGACAGAAAGAGAAAGTAATGGAGAGTGATAGAGAGAGAGAGAGAGAGAGAGAGAGAGAGAGAAGGGGAAGAATAAGGAAAACCATGAGAATAATGTTCTTGAAAGCAATACATTCTCATTTATTTTAATATATATTTTTAACAAAAACTATAATAGATGTTGATTATGTATGCCCTTTTCTTCTCTCTGTAGATTCGTAAGCTTGAATTCTTGTTAGCAGATGCAGTAAGCCAGGGTTGTGATACAGTGATAACGTGTGGTGGAGTAAGATCCAACCACTGTAGAACCACAGCCGTAGCAACCAGACAACTTGGTATGGACTGTCATCTCCTTCTCAGATCAGAGGCAACAGTAAGTAAAAACAAAAAATCCTGCCCCCCCCCCCCCCACTCAGTGTTATTTAGGGTAAGCATATGCATGTTCCCTCCTTTTGAAAACACCCCCCTAAGTCCGGTGGGTAAATTCAATACGGGCTGGAATTTTGTGTACTACGAGCCGGACTTTGGTGCTTGAAAACTACCCCTTTACCGGACATTTTGGGAACATGCATGCGATCCCTCCGACCCCGAAGTGGGGGGGGGGGGGGGGCAAAAAATAAAGAAATGGAATTGTTGGTTGATCTATTTCCTAGCTCTCTGCATTTGCCTTTAAACAGACTCTCTAACAACCCTTGTTGAAACCGAGTTGTGTCTATTTGATGGTGACATTAAAGTTTGGTTGTCAGACAGTAACTAATCAGATCTGATCGATGGTTATTTTCCCAACTACACACAAATACATGTATTTACTGAAAAGAGGCATATAAAGGGTTCACTCTTGACTCTTTTACTCTGTATCCCCCAGTACAACATGGGTGATCTCACATCCTAATCATGTAGAATGTTATATTTGTTTGATTTCCTTTTATGAGAAGAAGATATACCAACTACATTTGTCAAAGTTGTCATTTTGCTTTAGATTCCATTGGTTATCACAAAAAGACAAATAAAGCACTTTTGTACTGACTTATCACCCTTAGTTTTGGTTATTTTGATTTGATTTGATTTGATTCAAGATTAAGGATACATGTCTGGGTATCTCCAGTTGAATTATGTAGTATATTGCTTCTTTCTGTTTCTCCACTCTCCCTATCTCTCTCACATTTTACCACAGAACCTAGATGGATCATTCACAGGCAACACATTGCTAGACAGTATGGTTGGATGTAGTTTCTATCTCATACCCAAGAAATCTCAGTACAACACACACATCTATCCCAGAATGCAACAGCTTGTAGAGTATCTAAGGCAAGTGATGATGAATCGCCATGTTTATTATTCTTATCTCTAGTCATTACGCTTTGATTAATGCAGGATGCATGATGGGACTGTAAGATTAAGCTTCTGAAAATTTTGCCAAAAATATTTCTAGGGGAGAAACGGAGGAGGGGCATGCAATGAAATATATAATTTACTTGCACTTAATTCAGACTATACTCAATGGCCCGTATTCTGAAGTCAGGTTTAGTTAAACCTAGGTTTAACTTTAAACCCGGGTTTAACTAAGCCAGACTTCAGGTCTAAGTATCATTTCAGTTTCTGAAAGCCAGGTTTAGTTAAACCCAGGTTTAAAGTTAAGCCAAGGTTTAACTACCATGGAGATGTAGTCTGCTTCTACTGCACATGCTCAGTACAGCTCATCCATCTTCAAGGGTAGCTGATATAGGCTTTTTTATAGCTGGATTTCGTGCTGCAAATTTAATAACTTCAATTTAAAATATTCGACACAAACAAATCTCTTTCGAAGCAACCATTGAACGTTATGACCTGATTTTTTGTTTTGTTTTACCCTTTGATTTATTGTTAAACTGCTGAAAAAGTCTGAATCGAGGTGGAATTGTTCTTTACGAAAAATAAATAATACAAAAATCAGGATTCTACAATTTCTGTATGCCCAGATTGGTCAAAACTTCCAGAACATCATACAAATGCTCTAAATAAGATTTAAATGACTAAAAGAGAAACTAAAAACGATCAAAAATACCTTCTTGATGCAAAATAGCTAGTCCAAAGTCAACATTGCAGAAGCTTATTTGTTTGATTTTTAGTTTTTTTTAGGACAATGGAATCCTTTTTCGAACCGACGTGTCGGGTATTGGATACCTCGGGTATCACGATCTCCTTCTTGGTCACCGTGCGCGCATCATCGATCGTGCGCGCATTCATTCGTTCAAGTAAGTTTAGAAATATTGCATTGTCCTAAAAAAAAAACGCTTGAAATTCGACCATATTATATGAGCTTCAATGTTGACTTTGGACTAGTTATTCTGCATCAAGAAGGTATTTGTGATCATTTCTCTTTTAGTCATTTTAATCTTATTTAGGTCTAGATCTAGATATCTAGATCTAGATCTAGACCTCTAGTGCATCTTTCGGGGCATCTTTAGGATGTTATGGATGTTTTGACATCATAATATTAATAGACTAGGCGCGCCTAATCGGTCTAGAGTCTAGACTAGATCTAGGGCAGAAATTGTAGGATTAGATTCTACCCAAAACTCTACTAGGTCTAGAGTTCCGGCTTAACACACTCGTTGGCTCTTAATTATGCTAATCCATGATAATCCATTATAAATATAGATTTAGCTCTTCATTAATTTACTCTTAATTCTAATTCAACCTTAGGCCTAACTTTTACAGTTTTATTTTAACTCGCGCTTGTTTACATCGTTGGGACGCAATTCAAAAATGTGCATTGCACTCACAGTTTCAAAACTACGTGAGCATAACGTCAAACAAAAGGTATGGGGCTACTATATTTGTTTTCCTCTGCAACAAAGTGATACGTGTTGTCGATTTACTTTGGCAACTTTTTAGTTTCAAGTATTGTCGTACTATACAAATCACACAATCTTATATAAAATATAAAATCTTAAGACTTAGGCATAAAGATTCAATAAGCAAATGAAGTATCCAAATTAATGTTCAAACTTGCCGAAGGCATAAAATCGCAAGGCCCACTTTCATCCGCAACCGATGTGTGTGTCACCTTTTACTGTTGGAGTCAGTGCAAATCGCTGTTTGTTTGGTATTTAAAAACCAACAGCGATGCACAAAAATCATCGTCGCAATGATTATGAAAGGTTCTTTTCTTTCCACAAGAGGTCTCTCCGGTCTCATTATTTGCAATAATTCGTCGTAATGCCTTTTAATGGTGTCTTCTTCTCCTCTGAATTTCCAACAAATAGTTAGACCTGACTTAAGCCAGACTTAAACTAGGTGTACCCCAGGTTTAGATATGTGTACAATTTCCACAGAGTTAGACCAGGCTTAAACCTAGGTTTAAGTTAAACCTGACTTCAGAAACGCAAAATTAAACCTAGGTTTAAATCTGAGAGTTAGGCGAGGCTTAGACTAGACTTAAACCTAGGTTTAAAGTTAAACCTGACTTCAGAATACGGGCCAGTGGCTTGAAGTTATTTTCAGCTATCGGTGAGTGTCTGCTGATTTCCTACATTAACTAAGTTGTAAATGTTCGGTGATGCCATCAATTAACATTTATAGAAAATATGAATGCCAGTAACATTGCGAGAGAGAAAATATTGCCTTCTTTCTTTTCTGTTTTTAGAGATTCTCTAGGAAAGAAAGCCTACCCAATCCCAATAGGTGGATCTAACTCAGTAGGAGTCTTTGGATACCTGGAATGCTTCAGAGAACTCCTCCAGCAGGTCATTAGCAAAATACTTTTAAAATAGCTCTCAACATAGCTCAGAGTTCTGGCATGCCTCTTATTCACAAACTCTATTATACTGATGCAAATTTGTTTGCAACATAAAAACTTTCTGTAGGTCATGTTTATTTACAGAGATATATGTTGTCTACTTTAGTTGACTGAATTCTTTAAGGATATACCACACTTAAAGATCAGGATCTATCGTTGATAAATGTAGAAGTATGTTTTATAAAACATAATTTCATTCAGTTTTTGAAGTTCACTAGGTTTACTAGGCTACTATCCAGTAGTGTTTCTAATTGAATATAATTTTGTGGGTTTTGTTGTTGTTTTTTTTTTTAAAACTTTTGTTTCTGTCTCATATTGGTAATCGATGCTCTCTCCCGATTAATGACATTATCAATGGTATCAAAGGAATTTGTTGTGTTTATACACTGTCTAGATTAATCTTTCTTGCTGCCCTCTTAGATGACTTAAAGTCAATTTGATAATGTCCTTGAATTAAAAGGAAGAGACATTTGAAAATAACGAAGAAAATCATATTTTTTTTTAAACAAGCAAGTGATAAATATAACCCCCTAAAATGACAACTACTTTATGTATATCTTTATTGTAGAGCGCATTGAAATTTCAACAGACATGAAATCGCTAAAAAAGAACAAAGTATTATTATTATTATTATTACAACTAGTGCAAACTAGAATCGTCCTTCATTTTTTTCATGTGATTGTAGAATGTTCAGGAGAGGTTCAGCGATATTGTCATAACATCAGGCAGTAGTGGATCACTAGCTGGTCTTGCAATTGGCAACTATCTGACAGGAAGCAAACTCAGGTTCGTTCCATGAGCTTTAATATCCAGAATCATAAATTGGTACTACTGATACCACAAAATTGCCCAAGACTAGACGAACATAGCACCAGGTGATATAAACAGGGTGAATTGCAGTCATTTAATTGGCAGAAAATAAAGGAAGGACCAGCATGAATACTGGTATAAATGACTTTAATAAATAAACATCTTGTGTTTTGGACCCAGGGAGATATACTTCTTGACACTTCTATTAGTTAACAGTGTGTTTATATTGTTTTTGTGTGACATGGTCCATTTTCATTCCATCTTATTCTATTCTTACAGGATTCATGGAATGGCAATATGTGATGACGCAAAATATTTTCATGGAGAAATCAACAAGGTTTTACGTGAACTTGGCATGCAGGAAGGTCAAGGGTCATCAGGGGTCAGGTCAGAGGACATTGTAGATGTCGTGGAAGGGGTCAGAGGGCTCGGGTATGGTTTATCTCAGCCTGAAGAACTTGAATGCATTAACCAAGTAGCCAGGACCACTGGTATCTTTGTTGACCCAGTCTATACTGGTAAGGCAACCTTTCACCTCATGCGTCTGATGAAGGAGGAACCAGACAGATTCCAAGGATCCAAGATTCTCTTCATTCATACAGGTAAATACGACAGTTGCTCAGGAGACATTCTCTCCAGGCTTCATTTTGTCAAATATAAGGATGTGTCTTTCCTGGGGACCTAGTGACGGGTTATTCCATGAACTGTTATTAATAAATGAACTACAATATTTGGAATCTAGCCTGCATATATTACTTTTTGCTATGTAGGGCAAGCCTTTGGCATGCTTTCAGGCTGTCAAGAACAACTTTTGTTTAAATATTATGCATAAAATTTAAATCTATTGATGGTAGATTTTGCAGAATGAATTCACTCTTGATATTTCTCTGTTTTGCTCTGACAGGAGGAGTGTTTGATCTGTTCAGTGGTGCCATGGGTTCTATGGCTGATAAAAGGACTTCATCAGAGAAGAAGGTTTATGATTGGATGGAAATGACTGAAAAAACACCCCTCTGCCAATCAGGATGAATCTTGTATGAAAAATTACTTCATCAGAGAAGAAAGCTTTTGATTGGATGGAAATTACTGACCAAAGACAACTAAGCCAATGAGGATAAATCTTGTCTTAGGATCCAAGGGGTTCTTCAGCAAAAACACTTTTGATTGGTTCTAATTAAATCTATCAAGAATCAAGGTGAAATATATTGTGGTAGTTATGTTATAGTTATGATATCTTCCTTTTCATATTCACAAACATGGTTCTTCATTGGTCCATGTGGATGGCCAACTTAAAACAAAACCTTGTTGAAAACTTATAAACCAGTAAAGCTTAAAGTGTGAGCCTCGCTGTCATTCATTAGAAAAAAAGTATTTAAACGTAAGACAATGAAATTAATAGCTTCTTATAGGAATTGTGTTCCTTTCTTCTTGGTATAAACATCAGCAAAATGTATTTTTGTATTTTTTTCTTAGTATTGTGTTTATAGTACTGTAGTTTTTATTCTATTTAATAATACCAAATATTGTATTTGAACTGAAATAATGGAGAAGAAAATAGCAATATTTGAAAAGAAAATAGTTTGTTTCTAAAATGCTGTCCTAATACCTCATTTAAACAAGACGAATTCAGGGAATCAATTTTGCATTTAGTGACAGCACAAAGTATGTTCCTTGTCTTTAATTTCCTTAAAGAGATATTCATACTTTGTGATTGAATGCTGTATATATTTAATTTGTCTGCTATGAGCCAGAAGGGCGTCGATTTACCTTTGTCTGCCTTTTGTATACTAGACAATACTCTTATATTCTTCTTCAGATGTAATGGCATCATTCTCTTGATATTTACCTATTTGGGGCTAACTGTTCCAATATTTTTTTGTTTCTTTTATCTTTTTTCCTTTTTTTCCTTCTAATGATTGATATTATGAAATGTGGTCTCCTTTCATATTATTTAGTACATTTTTTGCTTCATGACAATGAAATGGGCTACATCATATTGTATGTTTGTTGAAATGTAGATGTCCGTATGTCAGTGAATGGTCTGTAATTGCTGGTGAGATTTTAGGAGACATGTTTATATTTGTGTTGCAGCCATATTTACAGTATTGTTACTACTTTATATTTTAGGATTGACATAAGCCTTGCATGATTACATTATTGTTTGAATTTTCAAAGAAAAATAGATAAATTGTATGTAATTTATTAAGAAATAGAAATATATTGAAATGGGATATATTATATATTGTTTGTACTTTTAAATTTTTTACTATTGTAATTTAAATGATTGAATAATTGAAATTATATGCTCTAAACTCATTAGCTGTTTTTGTTTCATTTTTTAAATACAATATTAAGCTATGTATATAAGGCACATTGTTACTGTCCATCATAATATACACTGTTGCTCATAACGGTGGAATATTTTTTTTTATCCCAATTTTTGGAATTATTTTAAAAATAATTTAAAAATACTAGATCTAGATAATAGTATACAGTCTCAGATTTTATTGAATAATAATTTGCCAATATGTGTTTTGCGTGACTGCTAAAGCATGTATATTATGCTACTATGTTTATCAACTAGGGGACCTATGCCCTTAAGTCATAAAGGACAGTAATGAGGATTAATGCCTCACAAAAGGGCTCTGATATAGCACATCGACACGGTGTTGATCCTAGGGCCTCACAGTTACGAGGCCATTGCTTTGTCACTGAACCATGACTGTACGCAGCGGGGGCTATGGTAGGGGGCAGTTTCCATAAATTTAAAAAAAGAAAGAAAATGCAATAAATTTTGAATAATTTATTGCATTCTACCCAGGTCCCCAACATAAAAAAAATCCTCTGGACGGCCATGCATTATGGCTCAAGGCATGGGCACACAGAAGATTTTTTATGTTGGGGACCGGGGTAGAATGCAATAAATTATTGAAAATTTATTGCATTTTCTGTTTTTTTTTAATTTATGGAAACTGCCCCCTACCATAGCCCCCGCTGCGTACAGTCATGGTTCAGTGACAAAGCAATGGCCTCGTAACTGTGAGGCCCCAGGATCAACACCGTGTCGATGTGCTATATTAGTGCCCTTTTGTGAGGCATTAATCCTCATTACTGTCATTTATGACTTAAGGGCATAGGTCCCCTAGTTGATAAACATAGTAGCATAATATACATGCTTTAGCAGTCACGCAAAACACATATTGGCAAATTATTATTCAATAAAATCTGAGACTGTATACTATTATCTAGATCTAGTATTTTAAAATTATTTTTAAAATAATTCCATAAATTGGGATAAAAAAAAATATTCCACCGTTATGAGCAACAGTGTATGTATCCATTTAATCTCCACAAAATAAAAACTTTAAAATATGAGAGATATACAGTGCGACCCAGAAAAGAACGAAACCGTTTAAAGTGATGCTTGCATTTCCATAATTTGTTTTAAAAAGTTTGTTTTCACTGGCTGCCTGCCGTAGCAACAAACGGAATTGACAAAAGACTTAACTCTGTTTCGTTGACGATGAGACATAGACGAAAGACTTCATGCATGGCTGATTGTCAATGAAATGGAGTTTAGTCTTTTGTCAATTCTGCTTGTTGCTACGGCAGGCAGCCAGTGAAAACGAACTTTTAAAATCGAATTATGGAAATGCAAGCATCACTTTAAACAAACAGAACTTTGTTATTCCTTGCTCATTTTTCCTGATTGAGGTGTCATATGAAAGGGCAGAAACTGAACTTTCTAGAAATGTGAATTTTTCTTCGAAATTCAGATACTGCCCGCCAAATGACTTTTTGGTTTCCTTCCGTCAAATATGCATCATATGAGTTCATCAAATGAAAGAGGAGGATCTAAGCTTTACAAATATGTGTCATTTATTCATTATAATTGTGATTAAGTTATGATAAAACATCGATAATTCTCGGTTTCGTTTTTTCTGGGTCGCACTGTGTAGTTCAAACACGGGCATTTTATTCAAGATGAAACTTTGAATGGATTGTGCAAGACTCCCACGGTAAATACCATTTAAAAGATACAGATGTTGGCCAGTGGTGTGTGTGTTAGATATAGAGAGACAGATAAGCAGGGAGACAGACAGAGAGATCATAGAAATGGGGAGGAAGGAATGAGGAAAGGTATACAGAGAAAAAGGAATAGGGGACTGAGAGAGATTGGTAGAAAGAGGGGGAAAAAGAGGCGACCCCAACCAGGAGAGTTCAAGAGAGAGATTTAGTGATTGAGATGTTTGAGCACTTGACTGGAAATGCAAAGGTCGTGGGTTCGATCTCGACTAGTGTCCTTTGGCTAGACATTAATCTAGATTTGCCACTCCATACCCAGGAGAGAAGTGATGACCTGCATGGTAGCATGACGAAGCCTTTGTGATAGTAATTGCCATTATGCATTTGCGGTGACCATACGGTAGCAATACTCCCCATGGAGTGGAGATGATGCACACTATATGCATGATTTAATCCAACCAGGGTAATGATAATCTGTAAAGCGCTCAGAGACAGTATTCCGTATCGACCAAGCGTTAATGAATCCAGCTTTATGATTTATTATTCGTCCATCCATTTATTCTGAACGATCCGTCCTGAAAGTACGTACCCCCCCCCCTTTTATCATGCATCAACAATCCAAATACGCGTCTTACAAATCAACCACCTTTCTACGGTAAGCACTTACTTCCACATCCGTCTTTCACGTCTTCCCTCATATGAAAAACTGGTCAAGAGAATGCCCACTATAGATACCCACGCACAGTGGAGTGGCATGATTGAGGGGGCACGTGCCAGGACATAATCAATAATAAAACAAAGACACAATTTTTTTAAGAAAAGAAAGAAAAAGAGAGGGGGTCGATACCACCCCACCCATACCGCCCCTTTCTATGACCGTGTCCTCTCTCATCCCATCCACTAGGCCTAACAAAAAGATGTTGTATTGCCCTTTTCGACCGACCCAAAAATCTCGAAATATACGGTCGGCCTTTTAAAAAAGTTTTTTTTTTTTTACAGTTTTTTAGAGAAAAAAATATTAAAAGCATGGCAAAACGGAGAAATATCAGCCCAATAAAGAGGGAGAAGAAAAGAAAATCAAACAAAAATATAAAAAGGTTTCCGACCGACCGACCATTATTTTGGCACCTAAAGGGCAATACACCATCTTGTTTTTAGGCCCTACTATAATGCCCCCTCCCACTTTGACCCCGGCGCCCCTTAATGACTGGACCCATGTACGCCACTGCTTACATAAGCGTACTTGTATTGACATTTAGAAGTGTGTCAGGCGTACGTGACGGAAACAATCGATGGTGAGATGGGAATATAAATCACAGCACTCAATAGAAATAGAACAACAAACATTATTGAAAAAAACGCAACCTTGTAATTCGCTCACTGGCTCCTATTTGTTTCAAGAGCTGTTCGCATTGACCGAAATCACTTGCTTGCTTATTTTTATATCGAGTTGGCCATATCAATTCGGTAGCTATCAAAATGATTTTGGATTTTATGTTAGCATCTAGAGCTATCAAAACGATTTTTGATATCAGGCCTATGATTCTTCTCGAAATATTTGAGAAATCAATATAATGATATCGTACGTGTATAATGTTGAGAAGATTAAAGGAATTTATTCAAAGTGGAACTGGAAGAAAGAAGAAAAAAAAATCAAATAAATGAGTTGTTCAGGACGGTATAATGGAAGAAGAAAAAGCAATAGAAGATATTAGAAAAAAAGAAGAACAATTGAAATAATTGAGTAGGAGGAGGCCTATAGGATGAGGAAAAAAATAATAAAAGAAAGTAAACGAGGAATACAAAGTGAGAAGACGTGGAGAAAAATTATAAAATTAATGTCTCTTAGAAAAAGAGGAAACAGAATAGAAAAAAAAGAAAAGCACAAAAAACAGGGTTTAAAATTATGAATGGCATATGTAAACATACGAGTATGGTTCCAAATATATATATTCGTTTCTTTTAAACCAATATTCATTATGCTGACAAAGAGAAACAGCCCTACTTGAAAGCAAATGCAATTAAATCCAGGTATCCGATGCGATCCAATAACCGCGATGAAAGACCTGAAGTGTGTGTTTCGATCAACTTTTCACCTCATCCCACAGAAAAATCGATCACCATTGTGTTGCGTATGAGAAGAAGCAGTATCTAGCTTCCCCCTCCCCTTCCCTCTCCCTCGCCCTCATCTCCATACCCATTTTGAGTTTCATTGCTTTCTCGCATCTCAGAGAAAAAACGTTTATTTTCAGGATAGCTAGTCGTTCGAATGTTTGGTGTTGAGATATGAACAGGATTGCGCGGATCCTTGGAGATTTGAGACGATGTAATGGTGAATTCGGTACATGCCGCTCTTTACCCAAATAAATGTCATCCGTAACTCGAGCGTATCAACCGTCTGATGATGGATGCTTCAAAGCCTTCAATGCTAAAAAATCGCGTAGAGAAGTATCTCCAACCTCAGGAAAAACATCGAAATACATATAGCAAGAGAATACCGTCGCAAAATGCCTTGAAGTTCAAAGATGATATCCCATCGACAGTACTCTATCGGATCATCGGATGGCAATTAATAGTTAGACGACGACAGATTAAGACTGTTAACGATTCGGGTCGACAAAAATCTTTCGTTATCAAAGGCAAACAAATAAAATATTCTGCAAAATGTTGTTTCACATCGCTTGTTCGTGTTGTGAAGTTTCAAACTTAAACATTTATATGATATTTCGTCGACAGGACTATAGTGGGTGGTGATTGAGCAGTTTGACGACGGAAGATTTAATAATCTTAACAAATCGGGTCGAGAAGCATCTCTCGTAAACAAAGGCAAAAATGATGCTGCGAAATGCCTCTTTACTGCTTCTTCGTGTTGTGATTTTCCAAAAAATTAACAATAATGTCTAATATATTGGAAGGCGATTCAACCAGTTGATGAGGAATGTTAACAAACCGCTGAGACACATATCTCTCGTAAAAATTATTGACGGAACAAAATCAAGTTTTAACGGTCTCATCGTGTTGTGAAGATGAGCATTAACGATTCGATTTCACAATGGAACCTGACATGGAAGTCGTTACAATCTAAGGATCCTTACCTTTACCGAGATCCTGACGGTGAGCGGGATGTTTTAGATGCAGAGATCGACGTTGGTCGCGTCTTCCAGCTCATCCTCGGGTCCATTGGCTTTGTAGGAAACCTTCTCTGCCTCATCGTCCTTCTCACAAAATCGTTAAGGAACTACACACATTTTCTGATTGTCACGCAAACCGTCGCCGACTTCATCGCTTCAGCGTTCCTCATCCTCGTCGCAAGCCTACGTCTGATGGGCTACGGCGACCGACGTCGCGAAATCGAATCGGAGCGCTTTGGCGCATTCTATTGCTATTTCTTGTACTCGCATCTTCCTATCTTCGCATTCTTCGCCATCTCGACGTACAACTTGACGGTGATCTCAATAGAGAGGTATCTAGCCGTTGTCAAACCGATGTGGTATATCGCTAAATTCAAACGAAGATGGTTGTACATACTGACAGGAGCAGCATGGATCTTAGCCCCTCTCATGCAAATCATCTTATCTTTAGATGTGCAGTATGACGATGGTGTTTGTATCACTGTGAAATATTTCTCGTCCAGCATATATGTTGGAATGGCAATTTTCATTTGGGAGTATTTTGTACCAGCTACCGTCATGCTGTTTTCGTTTGCATGCGTAGCGCATAAGTTACGGAAATTAAACCGAATATCCGTAGCATGGTTACGGGATCGCGACCACGTACATGTTGTCGACATTCCTGGTGATTCCTCGGCGACGCACTCGAAGAAGTCGCGATCAGGAGCGTCGGAGCCTGAAGCGAAGCTAGCCTCGACAAATCAGACGACACCATCGCCCCAAAATGTGGCTGCTCCGACGTCCTCTTCATTACCGACATCATTGCAAAAACCCGTGGTCAATGACCGCTGGCCGCCGCGTGTGATCAGACCAGCGATTATCAGGCGTAAGAAAACGACAAAGGTCCTCTTCGTGATCGTTCTGGTTTATATGGTCTGCTGGTCGCCTAACCAATGGGCCTTCTTCTATCATAACCTTGGGGGTCATTTCCTGATTGATGGGAAACTGCATCTAGCAACCATCATCATAGCTACCTGTAATACCTGTGTTAACCCTTTCATTCTTGCCTTCAGGTATAAGGTCTATCAGCGAGGATTGGTAGACTTACTAAGACGATCATTTAGGAATGGTAGATAAAACTGTATCTAATAATTGTGATATACATACCACTTAGTACAGAGACTTCTTTTGATAGGATAAGTACATGTATACAATTACAAAGTCTTCTTTGCAGCTTTGTCTAAAATAGTATTTGATTGGCTTTTTCTGAGATACCTTTAGATCAACAAACTGATGAAGTCAATTGCCTTTTCAAAGTCCTAGCGTTATCTGCTTTGGATGAAGTTCTGTCTAAAATGGGATACTATACTGCATGGGCTTTCCTGAAAAGGCTCATTTTCATGACTCGTTCGACAGTTACCATGGCTACTGTAGTACTGTCTGTACTATTTGCATGATCAGGCGCGTACGCAGGGAGGGGGGGGGGGGGGTGAACCCTCCCTTTAACCTATTTTATGTGTGTGTTTGGGAGGGAAAAAACAACCCCTTTGATTTTTTTTTTAATTAAAAAAAAAAAAAAAAAAAAAAAAATTGTGGTAATAGGCGACCCCAAAAAGCTAACCTTACCCCCCCCCCCCAACGAAACGAAATATCGATCGGCCAAATTTTCAAATTTTTGGACACACACACACACAAAAAAATGTCCTCTTCCCCCCTATTATATACGCCTACAAACGTATGAAATATATTCTTTTCAGGACCATGATAATTATCAAGGAATAAAGTCAACAACACTGTAGTGATAAAGAATGTTTTGTGTAATGAATTTAGGGGCACGATTTTCAGGAGGATGCTACGGTCCCCTGCCCCGATACCAACGTTCCAACTTTCTAAAGTTTCTAAAATTTATGAAGTAAAGAGAGGATATATTGAGATTTCACTCAAGATGTATTTTGTATCAAAAGATAAATTTTTCATGTAATACATCATTAAATTATATTAAAATAGTGTGGCAAAGACTTTTGACAAATCAAATGGGTGATGGTCAATTCTATTGAAATTGCCTCAAATTCACTTTTCGAAGGCCTTGCGATCGTGTATAATAAAGAATATGAAAAGATTCAAGATTCAAGATTTTACTGTCCATATATAATAAAGAAATTTGTTTTCCATTGGTGTAACATGTAATATGTAAAACATAAGACAAAAACAAGGTGTCGTGTGCAGAAGGCCGGAAGGGCGTCACGACTCTATAAAAGAAAAGTCTATGAGCAGGTACGGTCCTCCGGCTTTCAGCACAAAACATGACAAGACAGTTACAATGTATATGACTTATAAATAGCAAGAATATTAAAATACAATTCTGAATCACACCATGAATAAATTTAGGTATGAATATAAATGTGAATATGAAAGTAGAATAGGAGCAGCATCACAATCGAAATACGAGCAGAAAGAGAAAGAAAAGGAGAGCTCAAGCTCGAAGGACTGATAAAAGAGAGAAATATAGGGAGAGTTGGTAAGGGCCCAAAGGGAAAGGGCAGAGATAGAAAAGGAGAGATGGCATAATTTCCAATCAGAAAATCAGAAAATGATTTGAAATAGACCATCTCAATTTTCAACATAACAGAGTTTCATAAACGAAATTACATTCTGACAGTCTACAGTTGTCTATATTGATTTTATTTTAAATCGTTTTCAGCATAAACTTTTTAAAGAAAATAAAACGATGTGACAAAAATTACGTTTCCAATGAAACATGAAGTTCGGATTAATCATACGTTATATAGAATCGTTTATTCGCATGACTATCATCTCCATTTTTAAAATTGTCCATAATCTGCTTTTAGTATATACTATTTCTTTATATTTCGTTTGAGTTTGCCCGACTTTCACTCATTGCATTGAAAAACAAAATCTCATTGGAAGGTAAAGTTAATTAGTTGAGTGTTGGTCAATATTCACTTTATAGCGAACGAAACTATGATCTAAACATAAAAAACATTAATGTCTAAGAATGATGGTGGGAGATATAACAAATTTATACAAAAAAAAAGGAGGGGGGGGGGGGGTGCTCCATCCTTTGCTGGATATGCCATTGTGATTGTTGATCCAATCCAATGTTCTTTTGTGAACAACTAAAGTCATGTACGGTGACCCGACATTAATTACTCTCGATCCTTGCTCCGGTATTTATTTCGTCAAAGGTTTAGGGTTAGGATTATGTTTTACGTTTGGGTTAAGGGTTAGAGAATCCCGAGTCCGCCACGATTCTCACTCAGTATACTGTTTTTACCAGACCTGCCAACCTCTGGAGTTCAAAAACTGTATTCTTTAATCCAAAAAGTTGTATTTTACTGACAAAAGTTGTATTTTTAAAAAATAAACACGGACTGTTACGCGGATCAATGCCTCTTACGGTTCCTATACATACAAGAAGAATTTTTTTATGGTGAATATGCATAATTTCGTCACGACTGTTGTGTTCGATGAACCAATGAACATCCCCAAATTGCCAATGTGAGATGCTTGTAGGATACCTTTTTTTTTTACTTTACTTTTTTGTTTTGTTGTTGAAAATCGTATTTTATTCAGGAAAATCGTACTGTCGTATTTGCTTCTAAAAATCGTACGAAATACGACTAAGCTATCATACTGGTTGGCAGGTCTGTTTTGCACTTGACAGCTTGGTCAGGGTTTGACCGCCTACTTGTTTTGGTCGACTTAAAAGTGACCCATATATTGATTTTTACCCGCCCTACTTTTGCCCCTTTCACGTCTCTTGTCGACCAGACGTGACTTATTACGTTAATGGCTTGTCAAACAAATGGGGCGACTGCAGAGGGTTTAAAACACTTGTCCAAGACTGAATTGTGGTTGCTCCGAATTCTCACTGGCCATCCCTCTTTTGAGATATATGCACTGGCTACCAGCCCCCCCCCCCCCACTCTGGGGTCGGAGACCGCATGCGCGTTCCCAAAATCTTCGGTAAAGGGGTACTTATTCGCGCGACAAAATCTGGCCTGTATTAACTTTACACACGGAGATAGCGGGTGCTTTAAAAGGGACTCTGAACGGGCAGGGATTGATTGATTGATTGATTTTTTATTCGCCAAGCTTCCAACATACAACAATACACAAGAATTTGATGTTATTATTCCCCTATTTGCTATAGTTGAGATCGATTTTTCTACCTCCCCTTCGCCTGCCCCTATTACTTTGTAAAGTGCCCCTTTTAATTTGACACGTGCCCCTTTTCCTGTTAGGGATCGGTCATACATGTAAATATACATGAGTGAAAATCTACTTTTTTGGGGATTCATATTAGAGACCACTACTTTTGGAGTGGAAATTCACTCTCAAAATAGTGGAATAAACTCCAATAACAATGACTGAAACACTACCTTGGAGTGAATTCCACAATAATTTGGAGTGTATTTGTTATTGGGTAACACCCGAATAATGTCGAATTCCCCATGAGAGCCCACTACTATGCGTCTTTAAAAAAAGTGGAGTTTTCTTTTTAGCTCTACATTGAATAAGGGAGTACGTTGTTCATTTCAATCATGTTTTGGAATACTGGATGAGATGCGCTTTGTAGGGGTATTCCTGCATGACAGTAGGAGAACAGATAGAAATATCGGATAGAAATATAGACGTTATGCTTCAGTGTGGTTTGTCCTCACCCATGCACACAAATCAACCAGGCCGTGCGTGCTGATACGGTTACCTCAAGAAGCCAAGAAGGGTGGGTATACTAATTAATGGAGTCGCCTGCAGGAGATGATTCTTGACGTCCTATATCTCTGATTTCCTTGATGTTTGGTTTTATACACTAAAGGAAAGGACCCTGCATGAAGGAATACCTTTACTGTAGTCTTCATGTTAATGGCGTAGCTATGGGAACACGGAGAAATTGTGCTCCCCGCCCCCATCGTATGCAACGAAAAAAGAGAAAAGACAATGGAAAAGAGAGAGAAAGAGAAACAGATATACAGTGCGTCCCAGAAAAAAAAACCGAGAATTATCAATGTTTTATCATAACTTAATCACAATTATAATTAATAAATGACACATATTTGTAAAGCTTAGATCCTCCTCTTACTTAAAAGATGGTATACAAAGTCACAAGGCTATCGATGAGGGGCGTCTTGGAGAGGGTCCCATTACGTTTTTTCCCCACGTTCCTCCCCTTTTCGGTATCCCTCCTTTTTCGTCTTTCCATTTGTGCCATTCGATGGAGAGGGGGGCCGGGGGGGGGGGGCGACCCGGGCTAGTGCCCTCTAGCTACGCCACAAGCATTGTGTGAAGATGATAGAATCGTTGAGATAACTGTGTTATTCTTAGTTTATTTAATAAAAGCAACACAATCTGATAATGGAATAGACTAATAGAGCATATTGATACTAATCATTCCTCTATAAATCCAGCACATTTGGGGGAATTCGCTCGCTCTGGTTACATCGAAGATTAACTTTTCATGTAATTTCATCCTTTATTGTCTGTGTAATGATGCTTTATGTTCTCGTATTTACGCATGCACGTGTATCTATTTACTTGATTGATACGTTGGTCAATTTGGTGCTATGAATATCACATTCTGTTCGCATGGAAAATGCTTCAGGGAGTATGTGTGTGGATGAGTCTAAAAATTGCTATGTATATTGGTTATTGGTTTAAGTACATGTAATTAGATAAATGCTACTGACTAAAACCAATGTTCCTATTTTCAAAGATTTTGAATAACACATGATGATCATGATGATGATGATCAAGACGGCGACAATGATGATGATGTTGATAGCAGTGGCGGATCCAGGGGGTGGGGGGCCTTAAAAATCATGTAAAAACACATGATTTTTTAGCTTTTGGGGGGATGCCCCCCCCCTTGCGCTCAAGGGGGGGGGGGGGGTGCAAATTTTTGAGGGCCCCCCAAAAAAATGGGCTCAGTATTGATGATAATGATGAAGATAATAATGGTGATGATGATCAGATGGTCCTGGTCATGATGATGATGATAATGACGGTGATGATGATGATGATGATGGTGTTGCTGATGATGATGATGGTAATGATGGTGATGATGATGATGATGATGATAATGACGGTGATGATGATGATGATGATGATGATGATGGTGTTGGTGATGATGATGATGGTAATGATGGTGATGATGATGATGGTGATGGTAATGATGGTGATGATGATGATGATGATGATAATGACGGTGATGATGATAATAATGATAATGATGATGTTGAAAACAATGCTAACAGTAAAAAGGACACTGTAGTAAAGAGGACATGAAGAGTATCAGGAAAAAACAATGTATTTTAACTTTCCCTATGCATGCCCTATATTACACAGTGCCTGTGGTCATCTAAACTAATTATTCTCTCAAGTTCCATGAATTAAAGTGATTGCCTCTCACAACGCGGTGCTATATTTGGTTACACCGTCCAGAAAGAAAACATATCCTATAGCTGAATAGCCTGGTTGATTTCCCTTGGTAGGCCTACACGCCTACACAGATCATATCAGAGTTTGTAAACATCTGCAGGTAGTGGAGTTGTATAAATTGTATTTTTGTCCATATTTTATTTTAAAAGAAAAGACTAGAAAGCCCACCTCATTATGTTTGTACTTTTACTAATAACAATCATAATGGTGTGACTCTTTTCCAAATGCACTCTTGTTTTGTATTCAATTTTTTTCTTTGTTTTTGCTGAATAAATAATGATAATAATAATAATAATAATAATAATAATCTACATGTATATAGCGCGTACTACAAAGTGTTTTTCAGCGCTTTACATGCAATAGCTAGGTCTACATAATAATAATAATAATAGTATAGAGTATTTGTAATGCGCCAACTCCACATAAATAATGTGTTCGAGGCGCTTGGAGAAGAAAAACTATAAGTACACAAAAATACACACAAAAATTAACAACATGATTGTAATACATCAAATGATCTGAAAAGTCATCAACATCACTCTCAAAATTGGATTACTGCTTTTGCCTAGAGGGTTATAACTGAATTTCCAATTTATTTGTCAAATTTTCTTCCTAAAGGTCTGAAGTCCCTACGTGGGTCTCCGTACAGGGATGCAAGCTGTGTTTTGTTACAGGGACATAACAGTAATAGCATTGCAGAAGTGCATACCGGTATATACCGTAAATGCACTAAATATAACAAGGTTTTACAAATAAAATGGTGAAGATTTTCGTCAGAAGTTGGAGGGGTGAGGGGGGGGGGGGAGTTTAGAGGGGTGTATCGAGTGTGCATTCTTGTTGTTTTGGCAGAAAAAATGTAGGGTAAGAGAATTGCTGATAACACAATATTTTTGCAATTCTCCTGCCAAATATTTACCATGTGAATTTCTAACATATTTAATTTACATGCACCGTAGTGTATTTAGTACAATACTTGCTTACATCGTTATACCTTCCATAAACATACACATACTGTAGAGTACATGTATCATAATAAATGACATTCTATGTAGAAAACAATATGTATGTTTTGCAGGCCATAGGCCTACTCCAATACGATTAATCTTCCCCCTACTATTAGTGTGTGATAAATGCACTGATTTCACCAAGCTGAGTACTGTATATACACCAAACACGAGAAACACCTGTTGTGGGTTTTTAAGACGTTTTTATTTCTAATCCAATCATTCAATTTACATACTTACAATGCATACAGAGATGTACATATAATCAATAATAATTAATCATAATAGTTCTCTATTTATAAACTAGACTGATGAGATTGACAGACACATGATGGTAAGAAAACAAACATTCAAAATACAAACACCTTATCTCCTAGGGAGACCGCTCAAAAGAATACAAAAATATTGAATAGAACGTACTTCAGAGAAAACAAACCAAAGAAGCAGAAGGATGCAGGATACACACGCCTTCTTGCTCTCAACTCTCATTACAAAACTAGGCTCCTCCAACAAAGGAAGTCATTTTAGTTGTTTGATCCAATGCCTCTTAATTACTGGCACTTCTCTCTCACTAGGCCTGTCCTCATTAGCTTGAGATTGCCAAATATCCTGCTATTTTAACTATCCCGATCGCAAATTATCCAATTAATTTGCGTCTTCATCAGCCGGAAGTTGCAATTAGCGGTATTTGGTTGAGATAATCATCCCAAGATATCTTGGGCTAGTTTGCAAAATATCCCACTATTTGTCCGGTGCGTCTTCACCAGCCCGAAGACTTGCACTATGCGCAGAGGCTGAGCAAAATATCTGGAGCTAATTTTCGAGCTCAATTTTCAAGTTTTGAGGTCGAGTCTCGAGCTGATGAGGACGCGATTTGTAACTTTGAGATTATTTCCCAAATCAGAAATAACAGGCTATTTGGCAATCTCGAGCTGATGAAGACAAACTACAAACCGCCTCAAAAAACCAAAGCGGCAAAATAAATTCCACACATCCATCAGTTCAAACTATGGGAGACAGAATCTAGAAATTAAATTCTCAAAAAAGACATGATATGTTATTATGCTAGCTGTATAAAATAACTGAATGTATGGATTATGAACATTTCAATTTGAATATTAACCTTTCTAAAATTGGATGTTTTCAAGTCATAGAGAATTGTCATAATATATGCATATTCACAGGATAACTTCTTCGTCATATTATTTTACTATTCAATTTTATAACCCATCTTTCCCTTTTACTTGAGATCCAGTTCTTTTGTTGAAATATGATTCTGACATTAAATGATTATCATTAAGCAATACAATACCAAACTAGAATACTTATGCTATCACATACTGTAGCTAGTGACAATACTACGATATGTGATGTAATCACAATGAGGGCAACACAGAATGGAAATGGTCTTAATACAGGAGTTGAAAACAAGATTGGACACATATCCCTCTTAAAGTCTGATTCTAAAAAAAATACAAAAACCTAGAGCTCTAATTCGTTAAATAATAACCTTTATGCTAATAGCAACAATTAAACAAACAAAATCTTAAATATTAATTATAACAATCGAAGAATTCCAATTGAAATAACCTTGGGTATGAGTTTTAGAGCCCTTCAATGATGAATTAAACGAAAAGTTGATATGGTTATGTATTCACCTTTAACTGCTTTTAAATATTCCTTCTCATTTAATCAGATTTATCTTTTTATTCTATTGTTCTGTATACAAAATAATCATGGAAGAGTAAATATAAAATTCATGTCAACGTCAATAATGTGCTTGTATATATAGGAGCCTGAATAGAAACACAAATTATTATCAGTATGAATTAAAAAGACAAGGAGAGGTAGAGACATAAAAGCATCTCATATTGTCTGTTGAGCGCCAGAAGGATGTTAACTCCATGATAACATCCCTCTGGCACCACACTGATCACAAACCACCCTTATGAGATAGATTAGATGCGCTCCTAAAAGCATCTCATATTGTCTGTTGAGCGCCAGAAGGATGTTAACTCCATGATAACATCCCTCTGGCACCAAACTGATCACATATATACCACCCTTATAAGATAGATTAGATGCGCTCCTAAAAGCATCTTATATTGTCTGTTGAGCGCCAGAAGGATGTTAACTCCATGATAACATCCCTCTGGCACCAAACTGATCACAAACCACCCTTATAAGATAGATTAGATGCGCTCCTAAAAGCATCTCATATTGTCTGTTGAGCGCCAGAAGGATGTTAACTCCATGATAACATCCCTCTGGCACCAAACTGATCACATACCACCCTTATAAGATAGATTAGATGCACTCCTAAATTGGTGTTATAAATCTAGATTTCTTGATGGTAACAGGATTAACCCTTAAAATCTTACATGTATTTCTCAACAGAGAGCAACAGTGGCATAAACTCCTAATATCCATAGAATTCACACTCTCCATTCTTGCTCTCAACAGAACACTGCTAAATTTTTGGTTATAAATCTGAACTTCTAGATATCCCCAGAATTAATTTCATAAAATCATCATTCTCCGTAGGCATGAACTCATATTTTACACTCACAACAAACAATAATGTGAGATCATTGGCGAGACTTCACTATCAACAAGCTACATTTGATGAGATCAATCTTTGACACAAGCCAACCCGAACTGGAAACTTTGATTTGACCCTACAGGTATGAAACATGATAAATACATGTACAATGGTACAGTTAATTGCAACCCATTTCGCAAATTGAATGGCAAACATTAACTGCATGCTCCTGCATTTATACGGCTGCAGTAATAACTGTTCCCCTGACAACTGAAGAGAGTTCTGTTTGTTCACATGGACAGATAATCATCTCCCCCATACAAGTCACGTCACTCATCATCAAGTAACTCGATTTTCATTAAATGATCTATTCAGCTCAACTGTTTGCATTACAGTTAATCATCACATTAGCAGCCATGCAAACTGAGACAAAAAACCTCGGTCACAAAATGAAGAAAAGATGATGGATGAGGGAAATGTATTATATTGATTACGATCAGAACACTATTAGAGAAATGTAATTAAAGTTACATGTCTTATTTTTTATAAATCAAAACAAATTTAATATCACTGCCATTTTAATCTAATCATCTATGAAAAGAATAAAACAAACAAACTTATTTCTCAGTAAGGAATTCTGTATTAGTTCCTTTCTCACTCCTATACATGAAGATAATATTTAAATAGCAAAATACTTAATAGAATTCACCTGGAGAGGGCAGTATATCAGAATACTTGTACACCACACTAATAACTGATGACTGATAAACATGAATGATATTACTGTGAATCACACAGAGGTTGTCGATTACTGGTTTTGGAGTTAGTTTGATGATATAACTGGGCACCAGCAGAGTTAATTTCATCATTACGCAAAAAATTTTCTTTAAAATAGCTTACATTTTAACACATACTGTTAAAAACCCTACCAAATACTGTTCTCAAGTGGAGTAAAATTAGGACAAAATAATGGCCACCTCTCTATAGTGGCCACATATAGGAAGAATTGTGTGTTGTAGAACCACCATGTCAAGGCCATAGTGATCACCTTCATGTATCATGTCTCCCTGTGTTCACTGTAGAACCTGTCTAGAAAGGTCACCTGTCTCTGACGCATGGCCAATGTTTTCATACATCCTTTCTGTGGTCTTAATACGTATAAATAACGATGAAGTACTCTTCATTACAAGAACATGTGCCTCTCTTTTTAAACCTTATTCCACACACACACACACAAAATTATGTTTGCGTATTCACGATGGTTTCATATACGCAGGGTAGCATTGACTGCCATTGAAAACAAGCCCTTTACAGCCTCATACAGACTGAGTTGAATAGAAGTAGAATACTTTAATACAAGTAATTGTAAATAAATTAAATAATAGCCTCTTACAGACAATAAATAGCACCTACAGTACATACAGATAAAAATAATACTAGCATGGCTAACGGTAACCCACAAACCAATGTGTCTAATACTGGTATTTAATGGTTTGTCATGAGATAAAAGTTGATAAGAAAGGCAAGACAGTTCTGAGTGCTTCCCCCTCCCCCCTCCCCCATGTAACCCACATGATTAGCGTTGCTCAACACTAACAGGCGCATCAGACACACGCATGGGTGCCCAACAATTGCATTTTTCTTTTTTAAACATAGGGCTCATGCATACAGAACTTTAAAAGTTCATTCTGCAACTCCTTCCGAGAAGTGAGTGTAAAGCCCTGCATTAGGTATATCCTTGTCAGCAAATACATTAGCTCTTCAAATTTCATTTCACTTTTAAAAGATGTTATCAAAATTTGTTAAAGTGCACAAATTTTACACAAGACTAATTAAATGTGCAGTATAATGCAATATATAAAAACTACATTTTAGTCCTTAATACATGTACATCTCATTTCAATTTGTCATGCATGTATGCAGCAATCTATTAGCTAGACAGAAATTATTGCCTTTACTGCAGCAGAAACCAAAGCTGTAATGCCAATAAGGATGATAATTCTATAAGCACTGGATAGAAAGTATCTTCAAATTTGTTGCAGGCATTTTGTATAGACTGTTTTTGAAACAAATGATTGACTTGATAATGATAATTCACCGTAATTAGAATACAGATAAGAATTCTAAGTGGACTGTGATGACATAAAAGGTAGAGCTCTCTCTGTATTTCCTTGGTCCTTCTTCTTGATATTATCTTCTTCTCATAGTCTTCTATTCCTGCAAGTCATTTAATCTATTTAGTACAGTCAAACCTGCTTTAGTGACCACCTGTCTACAAAGACCACCTGTCTACAAGGACCACATTTTTTGCTTCCCTTGAAAATGGTTTCTCATTGAAACATGTACTTAAGGAACCTGTCTACAAAGACCACCTGTCTTCAAAGGCCACTTTTTGTGTTTCCCTTGGGCGTTCGCTATAGACAGGTTTGACTGTATTATCTTCTACCGGCTTCAGTTGCGATAAACAATATATATTTGTACGATGGACATTTACTTATTGCGATAACCATTATTGAAAAGTCACCTACATATGCAGTACAGTGCAAAACTCAACAAAGTCACCCTCAGCTTGAAATTTAGAGGAATAATAAAATCTCTCATAACACAGCTCAATGTAATTACTAATCGGTGCTTGGAGGACCATTAACCCCAGAGCTAAAAACGCCTGATAACTCACACCCTATGACAGCTACTCCTACCCCCCCCCCCCCCAATCCCTTGCACAACAGTTACACCCCTTTTCCAAGGCCAAAACACTCACAGGGAAATCCCCCAATAACAATCCTGATGGCTACCCCAACATCTACTGTAGGCCTTTACCTAGACCCCAAGACAGGACTATCTCTGTAAAAAATTAAAACAAAAAAAATCAATTATGAGATACAATGTTTGCCCTCGGGGAAGGTGCATGAGGGGAAAAAAAGGGGGGGGGGTGGGGGTTATTGCCTAGATGTAATTGTCCAGAGGGCAGTTTTTAAGTTGTAGTCATATTGATTTAGCTATGTATGTAGGGTGACCCATGACTTTTGCACAATATTGTACAAGTATGAAATTGCCACCTATTCTCTTTCCTCTTATGAAACAAACATTAGAACTGAGATGAAAGATTCTAGAGTTGCTTGCTTAGCTACAACAAAAAAAAAAGTACTGCAAAATACATTATAAAAACATCTACATGTACGAAAAAGCCTCTAAACGTACTTCATGAGTTACTGGCAACAGTATTGATAAATCACATATTAATTATGAATATGAATACAGAAATATCAGGAAAAGAATAAGTCTGCCTCCAAATACCAACATGTTCCTATTACATATATGTAAATATGATATTCCCCCATCTCTGTATGTACTGGTATGTGTTTTGAAGGCAGTAGGTCCCTTCTGCAGAGTTTTGCAAACTCAAAGAAACTTGGAAAGTGTTTACAATATATCATTTAGATATTGTGTATGAAATTTTACAGTCATACAGTAGGTTCTTAAACTTTCTTGGTAAGAAATGAAAATTTAGAGCTGTTTTTAAATTACCGAAGAGGGAGCTATTCTCAAATCAACAAATGTAACAGTTGACTTAATTTTTAAATATTTTTCAAGTCCAGAAAATAAATATCTAGAATTAAACATTCAATTTTTGTTTTGAAAGCCAGTTTCCATTTTTTCTTCATTTTGTGGGAAGTTCCTTATCATAGACCACTTCAATATATCACTGGATTAGTGGAACTTCAGGGAGGTGTTTCACAAAGATCCTAAGTAGAACTTAACACTAAGTTGGACTTAAAATTATGGACAGCCATTGGAGCCTTAAAATGAAATATACTCAAAAGCAGAAATTCAAGTATTTTAGACTTTTTTATAAATTACACATCAAGAACATGAAATCTCCTTGATGATAGATAATATGAATGATTTGAATCAACAATTTATGCCTTTCAAAATAACTTTTACAAAATATTTTCAAAGATGCTAACGGCTTTCCATAATTTTTAAGTCCAACTTAGAGATAAGTTCAACTTAGAATCTTTGTGAAACACCCCCCAGGTCTTTAGGTCTGCAAAAGGGACAAACCATCTTTAAAATATAGATGGAGCAGTTCAAATGTAAGGTACTACCTTGTTGATTGGATTAGAAGGAATGGGGGTGGAAAAATGAATACAAAGTAGAGATCTTAAATCTAGACATGATAAACATCACCCATTAATATAGAGAGAGAGCACATCTTAAAAGTATCGTTAAAAAGTGAACATTTCAATTGACAGAAATCTCTTGAACATTGCCGTCAATAAACTACTTTTGATTCTCGTAGCTCTTACAAAAGTACAAACAAAAATGACATACCTACTAACAAACAACGGTTTTCACCATTTCAGATACGACAATATTCCTAAAACAGCAAATGGAGAGAAATAGTACTAGCTATAATAATTTCCTTCCTTTCCGACAGAATACTTGCATTCAGGGACCAACCAGAAGTGGTGTCATATTTTCCTAATGTTATTAAGATTTACAGGTCAGCAATAGTAGAAATTGCCTGATTAAAAAAAGATTCCTGACCTATAGAGACTGTAGAGAATAATTCACATGTGAATAAATAGTAGCTACTTCACAAAATATGAATTCTTCTCCACTAGATGTATGCATACTTTCTTTCACTTGGTATGAAATTCTGCGATTATTTAACTGTCAACCTTGCATGAGAAGGGGAAGTGAATTAAGGATTAGTAATACAAAATGACTCCTTCTAGTATTGACATGCATTTGAACTTCATTTAGTTATACCTGGAGTGGATTCAGGGAATCATAATTTTAAAAAGAAATCATTTTGCATCTGATATTGTTCTCTCTATGGATATACAACATTGAAGTCAATACAATTTCTGACATTTGTCTTATTTTACAAATCATTGCAATTATTACAATTATCATAAGTCGACAATTCTGTGGTTAGAAGGTCCAATTTCCTAGCCTAATTTTTAAAACTCCATTTTGGGGCTGAAGATAGGTAAATATTTCACTCCTCAGTTCCAGAATAGTGATTGTACAAATTTCTGCTCTTCATCACATATGGAGGCATTCTATTTTAATACACCACAAACAGTGAGTTATGTCTGATATTTATGTTATAACCATCAGACATCCCTGCGAGCTTATTCCAATCATCTTTTTACTTTTGCTAATAACTTTTGATATTATCTTAATGTTGGAGAAATACAATTCCATCTATATTGCCATTAAAAGTGAATCTAATACTGAAACTCAAACATGTATGGTGACTGCTACACTCTCATTCTCTAAACCATTCATGAAACATTAATACTATTGCATTGGCAATATACTTCCATCCTAACTGGGCGCATTAATACTATTGCATGGGCAATATACTACCATCATAACTGGGCGTATCCCTGAAAACTTTACCCACGATTCTCCATCCTTACTTGGTTACTCATTGTTAATAACCATATGTGCACCATATTAATCCATTGACTAATAAATTCTCACCTTACCATAGGCTTAATACAGAGACCATTTGCTCCCTGTAAGCAAAGATTTGAATTCTTAAAGTATCTTAAAACATGGTAAAAACTGCTTTAAGCATAGTCTACTCATTGCGTCATGCACAGTGTGTAATACAGTCCACATAGAGGGTCTAAACCTTTGACCAAGGCATAAATCTAAACCCCATTTGTGAGCATTGTTTAAAAATACACAGTGATATATCCTCTTTATATGGTTATGGGAATTTTTTTCTTGTTTTCTTTTATTTTCAATGATTTTTTTTTCTTTTTTTGGAAGCGAAACCTATTTGGCACTTCCTTGGTGAAACATGATGACAATGCTTTATCTAAAGACATCCATGATACTTATCAGCAAAATGGTCTCTATCTTCAAACCAAATAAGAATGAGACACCATGTGTCACTCACTCTCTCTCTCTCACTTTTGAATCTATGATATATTACCCATCATTCTCTCACTCATTCACTCGGTCATAAATATTCTCTCTCACGCTCTCTCTCTCTCATTCTCTCTCACCCTCTAAGCAGTCAGCTACCCATGTCTCCTCCTCTTACACCCTTACTTCCACCTTGGTCCCTTCTCATCCCTCCTAGACTATGGTATCGCCCCATTGTTCTGGTGGTAGACAGGACCATAGGAGGGGTAATAGGTAGGGTTGGGGTAGACGCTACCAGCGGGCGGGGCTGACATCATGGCGTACTGGTAGTGTTGGGCCTGGTTGACTGGCATACCTTGTACAGGTGATTGTCGAGCAGCTAAGGCCGCAGCTGCTGCTGGGTTCATTCCAAGTGCAGGGTTCATGCCCGGCTGGAGGAGATGAGAAAACAAGAAATGGTCTTACATTATAACTACAGTCAAACCTGTCTATAGAGACCGCCCAAGGGAAACACAAAAAGTGGTCTTTGTAGAAAGGTTCCTTCAGAACATGTCTCAATGAGAAACCATTTTCAAGGGAAACAAAATATTTGGTCTCTGTAGACAGGTGATCTTTCTATTCAAGTGTTTGCTAAAGCAGGTTTGATTGTACATCTGTTAAGAGCTAGAGGAGAATTGTTATATCTAATGATATGAGTTAAAGCACCTCTGACTCTCAGCACATGAATAAAAATAATAATACTAATAATCATTATGTAATCAATGTCTTGTTGCTGGTTGAGCTACAATCCAATGTCAGAATGTTGGTTTGACTGATAACACTTGATTTATAAGAATTTTTTCAAAATAGCTTACATGTAGCTCCAAGGCAATCAGAATATTACCCTCTCTCATTGAACAGACCAGTTCACGGTTAGCACATGTCCCAAATTACCCCAAATATCCACCGATCTTCAAAACATGAAGAGGTCCCACTCTGTACATTTTGAAATAATCACTCCTACAGCGGTGGAGGTGCTACATAAATAGCCTTTGTTTCCCCTTTTCAAAGAAAACTTCCACCTGTGTATCATGGAGTGCAGTTTGTGCATAAATTAATAATGATTACATTACTTTCATGAGCACGTATCCAGTATTATATACCTCACGTAAGTAATCCAGCAATCTGATTGGTCGAAATTGCATTCATAAACTTTAACTGTTCCCGAAAATTCCCGGTAACCATGGTTAAAAAACAGTTCAAAATCCCAATAACCATGGTTATTGGGAAAATAAGTCAGTCTCCATGGTTACCCCATAGGTTTACATGTTAAAAAATGGTCTGAGCGATCGAGGATACCGTACGTGTGCGAAGAATTGGTCGGTAATTTCAATACAATTGAATCTCGATCGATCTTACCGACAAATTTATCTTGCATTGTTGACATGAAGATGAAAATAAACTTCCAAAAACAAAAAAACAACATCTGCCGATAGATCTTGATCTAAGTTCGTGCCAATATGCATTGCAAAAGTAAAAGAAGGGCCCGTTTAATGGAGCAGCGGTGAAGCATCCACCACTCGAAGCCGTTTTCAATCCATTTTAAGGTATATATTAGAGAAAACTACTGTATATGGTGACAGAGCGCGCTGGCCGAGCGGTCTAAGGCGCTGACTTTACTCACCCCACCTTTTGTACGCAAGAGTTCGAATCCCATCTTCGACAAAAGTTTTTTTATTTTTTATTTTTTATTTTTTAGTCTATTTTTTTTGGCATATAAAAGTATTAATGACTGCTTTAATATTCGAGAAATAGTTGTTTTATACGCTCTCGGGAAGGTTACAATTGGGCTATTGCCCTTGGCATGCCTCGGGGCAATAGCACAATTCTAACCTTCCCTTGAGCGTATAAAAACAACTATTTCTCTCAAAGCAGTCATCAATACTATATTACGTCTCCGTGTATTTCACAATTTGGTCTGCAATCACTTTCATCTGCTCATGCTCAGACTGCAAGTATGAACTGGCTAATTAAGCAGCCCCATCATCCTACCCACTCATACAGGGATGTTAATCTAATAGCCAGGCTTCATTCAGATTGCACATTTTCAGACACTTACTAAGTTAATTGTAAACTGAGCAGGGAGGGTGTCAATTTGAACTAGGCATAAGTCATTACGGGTTTTGCCGAACCCGGGTATGACTTGAAAATTTCAAGCTTTCGTAACTTTTGTAACTTGCAGTCTTCGGTGAGTTATATTTTGACTTGCGATCCTGAACTGACCGCGAAAGCCCGACTCCATCCTTGAAAGCCCCAATTTTCAAGCGATAAAAAGACCTACTGTGAACTGAAACAATATCCATTTATTTCTAAAGCATATATTTTTAATTAACTTGAGATTTAAGTTTGTGAATTGTCTATTTTTAATTCTTTAATGCAAAAATCAATGTGAAATTTAATCTTGAAAACCCCAAGACTTGAATATTCCAACCCGGGTTTCGGCGTGACAGTCAAAGACCGAGCGGGGTACCGTTTTGACTCAGGCCTCATTTGAATCCCTACATTATCCACCATGCAAGGACATATCTAAATGAAATTTCACACCAATGTCAAAGAAATGTGCAGAATGTACATCACAGGAATACTTAAGGCTGAAAATGGTTTATCATTCAAACCAAAGTATCCCTTACATAGATCTCTGACTAACTGGGATATACTATTGCGCAACCAAGTTGGCGGCTAAGACCATACCTGAGCCGTGCTCTGTAGATAGAGTTGCCTCTGTTGTTGTTGTTGAGCTTGGAGTAAGTTAGTTGGTGGAGCTAAGCCTGGTATCAGCCCCGGAGGGTAGGCCGACTGTGCACTATATAACGTACCTCCACTAGACTGTAGACAAAAAGGAAAAAAATTAATATTTATTTTTGGGGGGCTACTTTTCAACCTTGCCTACATGAAAAAAACATTCTAAAATTTGTTTTGCATTGAACTCCATGATTTTCTGATTCTGATTCTGATTTTCGGGGGCTCTTTTGGGCATTTCAGGGGCTATTTCATGTCTGAAGACAAAGGACGACTGATAGTCAAATATTGGTCTCAGGAAACAAATTTAAATCAGGTTTTTATCAGGCCTGAACTTTAACTCAACTCTAAAGGCATTAAAATGAAAGAGGAGAAGAAAAAGGGGAATTAAACCCATTGCTTCCTGGAACCAGGTGGTGTATGTATTAAGCCAATGGCAATGAGAGAAATTCAGGAGTTAACAGGTTAAGATTTTATACTAGAAATATTGCCAATTTGCCCATTTACCTGTGAGAGTGAATGTGTATATGCCGACTGTGTGTGGGCAGGAGATGTATTCAATCCAGTGGAATAGGAGGTGTGAGTTGCTGGCAGTACGTACGGA
This sequence comes from Strongylocentrotus purpuratus, assembly GCF_000002235.5. Taxonomy (NCBI): domain Eukaryota; kingdom Metazoa; phylum Echinodermata; class Echinoidea; order Camarodonta; family Strongylocentrotidae; genus Strongylocentrotus; species Strongylocentrotus purpuratus. The sequence goes on along the minus strand of NW_022145597.1, from coordinate 32,937,455 downwards.
CCTGAGGGCGTAGTACAAAAAGAAATACACTTCATTATTACACAAACAAAGTGGAGAGAACAGAGAACACCAAACAAAAATAATGCTAGGTGATCAAGCATTTGCTTGTGCAACCCCAAAACTCTGGACTAACTTGCCATTTGAAGTCAGGAAATCACCATCTGTAAATATCTTTAAATCAAAATTGAAAACACATCTTTTTAATTAACTGTAAATTTAAGCATATCAGGAGCTCTTGTAGCGCAGTAGAATATACTTAATGTTGGATAGTTTCTGTGCTCTATAAATGTATTATTATTATTATCAATAACTTCTACACTGTACATAAATCTTCAATAGATGATTTAATATGAAAATTCAATATGTATAACGGGATGTGCTAAAGATTAGAATATTTTTGGAGGAAAAAGATTTCCCCTATACCCTAGATATACTACTGGATGAATGTTTTTGCAAACTCCCTTTACACATGAGATCTATTCCTTCACTACAAGACAAGGAAACGGAAATTCATGATCTAAAATAAGCTTATAGAAGAGGTGCTTACAAAGAAAATCATAGTTACTAATTTGAATTGATGACAATTTTAAGCTTTATAATTCTTTTCATACTAATATCAGATTTTCTGTAAATGTTTACCAAACTCTAACTGTATCTCTCATATTGCTGCTATTATTAACCTACCGGTATTTCCTACATGAACTGTGCACTCCCTGTATCAATCTTATGAAAATTAAAGAATTCAGAAGTCATCCAGTTAAAATAAACTTGATATCATGATGAAGATATTGGTTCTAGGACACCTACCCCTTGGACATCTATCCCCCGAATAACCACCCCAGTCGACTACCCCCTAGGACGACTACCACCCCCCTCCCCCCCCCCCCCCCCCGGACAACTACCCCTAGGGCAACCACTCTCTAGGATGACTACCCCCGGACAACTATCCCCTAGGACAACCACCCCCAGTCAACTACCCCCTAAGGACAACTACCCCCTAGGACGACTACCCCCCCCCCCCCGAGACAACTACTCCTAGGGTAAACACCCTCTAGGACAACTACCCCCCAGACAACTACCATCTAGACAACTATCCAAGGGGGTTGTTGTCCAGGGCATAGTTGTCCTAGGGGGTAGTTGACTTGGGGTGGATGTCCAGGGGGTAGGTGTCCGGATATTAACTCACTTCCTTTTCCATATGACCGCATCAATGGAGATGCACTGCTTTCATAGAGTAGACCTCCACCAGCTCCTGCAGGACCATTCGCACCAGCTAAACAAAGATCATTCATGGAGAGAACGCACGTTAAAGGTAAAGATCAGTTTTGGAAACGTTCCCCTCTCAAAAAATGAAATGGAAGCTTTTATTACCAATCATGTGAAAGAATATGTTTTGACTAATACGTGATAATACGAATTTTGCCAAGAAACCACCTACTAATTGATATATTTGGTAAATTATTATATCTATTTGGACCTGACAGATATCACGCACGTGTCGCGTAGTCCCATACACATCTTTCTGTGTACAGTGCTTGTAACTTTACCAAGACAGGGCCAAATTCCTTATCATTTTGATGATTCCAGAACCTTGCAGTACACACCTATATGCTAGATGATCAACCTTTTCTGATCGATTCCACAACGTTTCTTTCACAATGCAATCGCATTACCAGAATTGGTCTTTATCTTTAATTAACGAGATGTAGGTAAAATATATTCTCCCTGTCAAAAAATATGTCAATACAGCCCAATATTTACTTTAAAGGGATTGGGTAACTTTGTCTCAGATTCTGAAAAAAAATCCTAGATTTAGCTCATGCTGCATAATTATAAACGTTTAGGTCAGTCAGGAACTTTTACAAGACGATTCGCCTGTCTGATTATCAGGATATTTATGATTGGAAATCGAAACCAAATTTTGCGTTTTCCTGACGGTTTTCATAACACTACAGTCTATTGGGGGAAATGTGTATGGGGGAAATGTGTAAAACCTGTCGCTCAAAGATTTTTTTACTTTTTTGAGGCACTTCATGATCATTTTGAAGCGCATTTTTTTTTAGGGCTTCAATGTTAACCACATCACAGACACTGATAACATGTACATGTAGGGCCATGCATCTCAGATTTAACATTGTTAAACGATGCCTTTAATATTTAAAGTACATGTTCATCGCAATCTCTCCTGCAGTGAAAATAATATTTGCAGACTACAGCAGATTAGAATTCATGATTCTTAGTACTAATACGACTTGGTAACAAGATACTCTGTTTCCCTGTTATTAGGTATCACAGCTAAAGTTTGAAAGTATCTACATTTCATTTCCCCTGCCCATTTCATTTTAGAGCACATGGAAAGAGGAGTTTTGATACCTCATTTGTCGAATTTGAATTAGTACTTTTGAAAATACGGCCACTTACATAAGAGACGAAATGGTCAAATTTTGCGTAATTAGGCTATAACTGACAATTAGCCATTTTCAAGGTGACATAATTTTGTAATTAATTGATGAATCACCTTTCTTTTCAAGAAATCTGTTCTCTGTATGGATTTCTACATGCCTATTTTTTTCCAGGTTCTTTAGACAAATATTTTTTTTTGTGGAATTTTTCAAATAATGAAATGAAGCCCATTTTGATGCGTGTGACAAAATATGGCTATTTTTGCGTCGCCGGAACAAGTTTTCATGGGTTTTGAAACATGGCTAGACTTAAGAGTGTCTATGAAGTGGGGCTGAATTTCGGCATATCTGGGGTATGTATATAGCTTAATCATTTCTGTAAGTTTGGATCATCAAATCCATTTAAATTAATTTTAAATGGCATTTGAAAAAGGCTCTAAACTCTTAAAACCTCATATTTTAAAGCACCCTTAAGCTTTTTTTTGTGTTTTCAAGTCTGCCTAAATTGAAAACCGTTAATGGTAGGGGAATGAATTTTGGCACATCAATAGAAAGTATGGCAGTGGCGGATCCAGAGGGCCCCCCCCCCAACGGAGAAAATTACAAAATTTCTTGACCCCCCCCCCCCCCCCCGCTTATTCAGCGGTTGGCTGAGTCGTTATGATTTTTTTTAGACCAAAAAAAAAAAAAAATGTCCTCTTACAGATAGCAATCTGACATGATTACTGAAAAGACACTGCCTGAATTTAATTGGAATTTAATAATTATTATCCAAAGATCAGAAAAACCGTCATTACAGTTTTTTGATGTAGATTGAAACACACAAAATATTTTTTTTCTGACAAAATTTGATTAAATTTTCACTCTATAAATTGACAAAGATTACAGAAGTTTGTTCTTGAATTTCTTAAAAAGTCACTTTGAAATTCAAAGTTAACTCGCATGACGTGTGAGAAAAATTGCGAGTGGAAAAACACAAACATGTATTATTGGTCTTGTGATCGCTTTAAAATCTGTTTAGGTTACGATAGCATAATAATTCCGTCGAAATATATATGTATTTACTAATTTGTTCGCCAAATGCTGCAAATTCTGCCTCAGTTTCGATATTTGAAGCCTCAGATTCATGCTCCGTTTCGGATCTTGATGGGACGGCAAGCGGCGGGTGCGGTGATGCGACACGTGGCCGCCACGTTTCCCGTCGGGTCCGCGTGCGAAGCTGGGGGCTTGCTTGCTTTAGTCACTTTTGCTCAGTGCGTATTATACACAGAGTAAAGCTGTACTAACCGGATTCGCGCTCTAGCGCCATTTAGCGGTCATTCTTAATATTTACATGATCGTATTCTCCAGTAAATTCTCTTTCTTCTCGTATCAAAATTGAATTAAAAGTATGTTTTTCTGATATAGAAAAATTGTTTTAAACTTTTCACTATGATTTTTCACGATATTTTTGAAACATACTCCCATCAGTTTTTATATGAAAATAAAGCTTAAGATGTGCTCTTTCCAACCAGTGGATTTTTAAAACTCAAAGACGAATGGCGTTCAAGCGAATTGAGCTAAAACTAGGGATACAAATCGGCCGTCAAAAAAAAATGGCGACAAACGAAGTGAGACCGTACGAATTAGAGGGTAAATCTCAAGCAACTGTGTCGTAAGTAATTAATGGATTTTGATGAAAATGACATGACATGAAAGACAGAATCCTGAGCTTTCGAGAGACATATAATTTTATAATATTTATTTTTTACATGATATGAAAATCTTCCTTCACAAAGAGAGAATTTGCGTGGTTGAGCTCTGTGTGTCCCCACTCAACGCAGCTCTTCTGTGATACCTACTGTTATCCACCTTGCTTAGTAAAGTATTGATAGGTCAACAAAGCCTTGGAAATCTTTTAAAATTTGTCAACATGTACACAAATTTTAATCAATTGGTAAACTGATTTCCATAAAAACTTCGGGAGATGAATTTAAGAAAAATAATTGAAGGGTTAGTGGAAGGGTTAGTAAACAGTTACCAGTTAAAAAGGGAATAATGTTTAACACCATAAAGCTACATGGAGGAATCGACCTCCCAACTGTGACATTTATAATATTTACTTACTGCTTTGTTTACCCAGGGTAGCCTAATCAGTTATTATATCAGGGAAAAAATTACTTTAAAAATTTCGGGGGCTACTTTTCAAGCTTGCTTGCATGGAAATAACATTCTCTAATTTGTTTTGCATTGAACTCTATGCAAAATTTGGGGGCTCTTTTAAGACTTTCGGGGCTCTTTTGGGCATTTTGGGGGCTAATTCGCCCCGAGCCCCCGTGTATTTTTTCCCTGTATTATATTGTTCTCCCGTAAGCCTATGCAATCATATTATTACCCCAGCTCTAGCCGAGCTGCCATGATAATGCTCTCTACAGTTTCTCGGCTACAGTAGCATACAGGAATTTCTTCATACCGGGCACAATTTTACCTCACCTATGTGGAATATGGCAAAGGTAAAGTAATACATGTCTTGCTTAAGGATATTGGTGCCATGTCAGGGATTCCAACCAGGACCATGTGATCCACAGTGATGGATTCACCCGACCACAACATCTCCACAACTACCAACGAGTCCCACACGACATGAGATTATATTCATATATTTAATTCATGAATGAAAGTCTCCTGGCATGACCATGACTAATGGCAAAAATACTATAAAAAAAATTATTTGATGGTTGTATCAACAGGTTCTTTACTCTGGATGAAAAAATGTGGAACAAAGACCACATCGAAAATAATATCACTAGTGATATTCCTTTGTCTCGCAATGTATGGTCAACAAGGGATCTAAAAGATCACGACGTATCTGTCGTGGAGGACATATTGCAGAGAATTGGCCTAACAAAGAATGATTATATGTAGTGATACATACTGATAGAGCCATGTTGATTGAGCGTGGGGTTAACAGCAGTGTAGAGTGCAGGTGAGTAGGCCAGGGGTGGCATTACACCTTGCATTGGTACATTTCTCGTATCGGATGGTATTCCTGCAGAAATGATAATGAATGAACACTGATTACCAACACTGATACAAATCGCAATTAGCAGCCAATGGCTGAAATGCTCACAACTTCCAAACACATTTAAAAATACACACAAAAAAAGGCATCGCATTTATGTTAAAATTATACAAACAACATGGTCAACGAACAATAATTAGTGTACATGGACCATAGTGGCTTCAATAAACCAAGAAAAAAAAAGAAAGAATAAATGTCATAAATCATCAAACATAATTCCATGGAGAGAAGTAATTGCATAAGTTTGGTCATATGGTAATGACAATATTATTGACCTACTTATTAAAGGTGGAGTTAATAGGATAGCCCAAACTGAGAAAATAGATCAGTTCACACAATCAATAAAAATACTGTATTCTATAGCTAAGGCTATTAAAGAGGCCTATTTAATAGTATTTGACTACATTCTGGGCCGCATGGTCGGGCATACTTCAAACAGGTCTTGTCGTTTTGTCAACATTTGTCATAAAGTATGCAAGCACTAAATTCTATCACCTGTGTGCTGTTGCCAGATACATCAATAATTTGCATACCTACTAAAGATAATTCTAAATTCAAATATTTAGAATATTGTCTATTCAGAACCAAAAGGGCATTAACTCTGTGTTAAAGTTTATGAATTAATGCCCTTTGGCTCCAAACAGAAACATGTATGTGAGATGATGAGAATTGAATATCACTTGTTCAGAGCCAGAAGGGCATTAACTCTTGTCTTAAAGGTAATACAAAGTTTTGGTATGGGGTCATGAATATATTGGAAGCATATTGCGGATCATCCTACAATATTTAATGATCGTTGTCGCGGTTGAAATCGAGTCTGAAGTGATGAAATTGTGAATAATAAACTCTTTATGCTGTATAGCTCCCTCTCAAGATTGACATTACCTTACCTTCAAAACGATGTTTCTTGACTAAAATTGACTGATTTTCTATTCCCATTAGGAAATGATATATCAGAACTGCAAATTCCAAGATTTTCATAGTTGCAGCTACCATTAAATGGCCGAAAGCGCTATTTAAAATTTGGGAGCATCAATAATTTTGATATGTTAATTTCTCAAAATCCTTAGCATTTTAGAGCCCATTTTATCAAAGTTGCTTATAATTCTAACGCTAGGTTTCACTATGGTAATGCAAATTTTAAATTTCATAATCCAAGCCTGTTGAGATATTAACATAACTGTGTATTACCTTTAAAACCCCACTGCACTACTTATAGCTTCTTGCGCCCTCCATATACATGTAGCAAACAATGCCTTATCGGTGACCATTGGTCTCCCATGGTCCCCTTTTTCTGAAAACTGAGAGCTGATTTGATGACATAACCACCTGTCAGTTACCCTGCAGGGAGGTCTAATCCCTCCTGGCCGACCTAGTGCAGATGGACTTTAAGGTATACGAGTTAAAACCCTTCTAGCACCAAACAAAGGATGAATTGTTGAATCATCACCTACCTGATTGAGGGTACCCGGGCGGCAAGTTGACTTGATATGCAGGATTCATCTGGTCCTGACAAAAGAAAAGATATAACGTACTGATCAATGCACAAGTGAAAGTACAACCTTGTTGGATCAATTCAATTCAATTTATTTAGATTCCATCTTTGTATAAAACATTTGTAAAAATATATATCAATTAAAAGCATGTAATTTCATACATACCTGTTAAATACATTTGAATGACATAACCATAACATGTTTACATTACATTATGTTTACAGAACTACACTTGGCACAGATGTTAGGCATGCATGAAGGATTTTAGCACACAACATCGGGTGTGCAATCAGACACCCTACTTCTCTAAATATTTTTTGCAGCATCCTTAAAAAATTGTCAAGTATTTTACTTCAGTTTTAAAAATTCACATTTTCATCATATTTAAGGTACAAACTCTGTGTACCTCCAATTTTCTTTGGAATTGGGTGTGAAATTGTGAAAATATTGAAAAAAAATTGGCAAATTATGCAGTCTTTTGTATCCGTTCCGAAAAATTATCAACTTACCGATAAGCTTCTGGAAATCGTCATTTGAGACCAGATATCCTCAAAATTGTAAGTAAAAGTGGTACTGCTGTGATTGTATGATATCTTGCTTTGCAAATTATTTATTTACCTTATTTTTGATGGATTGCATTTTTGTATTAATCAGTTGTAAACTCCCATGCGTGAAGTTAGGTCTCGTTGTTTTTAAGACTTTTTTTGATGCAGGGTGCACGCGCGATCGGACATCAAATTTTTAGATCGTGATAGTCTATCTCTGAAATCCTTCGAATATAAATTTTCTAGTTGAACCAATTTGTAGTAAAAAACTTTGCCGTCGATTTGGTAATAAATGAAATTAATAAATTTGTGTAGAATATGAGAAATCATAGATCGAATATCACATTTTGTAATATGTACTAAAAATGTCCCCAAACTTTGGTCAGCCTTCATTTTTCATACAGATTGAGAGCGCTCAATGTGTAGGGAGGCTCTGCTGGAGTGGTCATCCTGTATTTTCTGAATTTATCATTGCATCACATTTTGTCTTAAGCTCAATAATGCTTGGATAGTGAATGATATTGCTCCAAATTTGACCAGGGAATTCGGACATAATGAAATGCTGAATTATTGAATGCACAGTGACACACGTCCATTCATGATTCAACTGGTAACTGCACAACACATTAGCAGCAGGCGCAGCACACAGTCACAGCACACAGGCAAAGACCAGTGAAAGAGAATGTCAAAACTACAAACAATCAGATAGGTTTACATCAATATTCCATGGGGTTTGGAGATAGGATATGAAAACTAATGCATAGCTTATTGTAGCACATATGATACAAAAAGAAGAGGATGGTTAATCTTACCTTTGATTAGCTATTTAAGGGGTGTAATGTTGATCGATCTGGTATTGTTTGGTTTTTGGACGTACGTCGGCTCAGATGGCATCCATGTTTCCGTATACACGAAGCGAAGGTCAACACACTAATTTCAGTCAAATTTATTTGCCGCCCTCTGTGCGTTGTAACGGACAATGTTTGTCCCTCAGTGATTCGCCCCGACGAAGTTTATTATTAGGCCAAGTATTACTATTTTTTAAATTTCTTTCATCAATACAGACCCGTCTAGGATGTTTCATTCAGGGGTTGGAATTTTTACCAATTTTCTTCTTTGTTCTAACCTATGTAAAGACCGGAAAGGAGTAGAATACATTGAACTGTTATGATTATACTCATTATATTTTGTTACATATGATTTCTGGCAGGCGCGGATCCAGGATTTCTTAGGGGAGGGGGCCCAACTTTTTTTTTTTTTTTGCTCCCGAAAATTTGAAAATCGCGCCGGCCGAAAAGTCGCTCAGTGGGAGGGGGGGGGGGGGGGGGTAGTGAACACATTTTTTTTTTGGTCCTCGAAATTTGTACCCCCTCCCCCCTGGCGCCAAAAGGTAAAAAATCACGTGTTTTTACATGATTTTTTTTTCGCAAGGGGGGGGGGGGGCGGGCCCCCCTGGATCCGCCACTGATTACTGGAAGACAAATAAACTTGATACTTAAAACTTGAATATAATGCTTTAAAAAATACGAAAAACAAGACTTCCAAAATGTGTGTGTGTGTGTGTGGGGGGGGGGGGAGACGTATAAAGTTTCACTCTACATATGTAGGTAGGTAACCAAACTAATTATAAACGAAACTAAACTTCAGGAAACTGTAGGCCCTTCCTGAACACACATACGAGAAGATAAGAACGTGTTCTCTCTTCTGCTGCATTTTGAATCTTATACTTCCATTCATGTCAACAGAAAGTAAAAACGAACAGAAGCTTTGACTTTAGGAAATGATTGACCCAATGACCTGCATAAATCTAAATGACGATTTACAGTTTTAGTCGAATTTTTCAGGAAAAGTAAAGAATGTTTAGCCTTTCAAAATACCTTTTGAATATTCATCTCCAAAGGTGATGAGAGCATGATTATTGTTATGGATTATGAAAATGATATGACGTCATCTTTGAAGAATCTCTTTAAAATCAATCATGGATTCTGGGGTATTCAAACAGCAATACGAATTATTGAAAATTAACTATTTATGTATCAAAGTGTGACAGGATTTGCTTGCGCCCCCTCTGTTATTCTTTTGTCTACCAGTTTGTGATCGGAGGCGAGGATCTATTGTTTTGGATAAAAAAATGTTCATCGGCTGAAGAACGAATGGCAATCAACCTTTTTATCCATGCAATTCCTCGAGCATTCCTTCATAATTTTTTCTTTATTTGAACAATCATGTCTCTAAATTTTCTTTCTAATTCATTATATCCTCAATAGTTTTTGTATAAAAATCCTTATGTCAGTTTCCAAACTTCCTGCAGTCTCTGACCACCGAGTTATTGACCCATGGTTAGACCTTCTTAGTAATGTCCTAATTTTTTTCTTCCTAGTTTTTCTTTAATTGATGAAATATTCTAATCAGGGTGGTGGACGTCATAACAAAATTGGTATTTTCAGCAAAGTAGTCAGAAATATTATTGTAGATGTTCCCTTTACACCATGTAATAGCCTTACAGAAAAGTTTGTTGATATGTTCTAATGTCAAGAGAATTCCCTTATAGGAGAAATTGAGGAAGAGTAAAGGAAAGGGAAAGAAAAACAAAACTATTGTCGGGATGACAATAGTCATACGAGCAGTGGTCATTTAACAGTGACAACAGGTCCTGGGTTCGAGCCATATCAATGCACTGATGATCCTTGCATGCATGGGATAATAACCCTCACTAGCCAAGTGAACTGGATGTGACATTAAAACCCCTCTGCACTAGTTTGGCCAAGAGGGATTAACCTCCATGCATGGTCAATGACAGGTGGTTCTCTCATCAAAATAATAAGCTCTCAATTAAAGGTACTATGTCCCATTTGCAGGCCAAAAAAAATGAAAAGGTTAAATTCCAACGGCATTTGAAAGGTAATTTCAATTTAGGACTTCCCTAAAAAAAAAAAAAAAGGGGGGGGGGGGCTTGAAAATGTCTTTAAGTGGGAAAATAACGACTTTTAGTTGTCAAATCGACTTAAGAGCTATAGAGCCAGTAAGTAATAGTCTGATTTTCAGACCATTGTACCGAACGGTCGTACGTTTTATGCTGCGCAAAGATTCAATCAGTTTAATTTTGGCCTTTACAAGACCGAAGTGGGTTATTGATGTAGACAAATGCTCATGTACCCTTTATAGCTCATTTTATGTATGTTATTACAAAAGAAGAAAAAAAGCCAGTCAGTCACTCAATAGTGTCTGACAGTGCAGTCTAGCAAGTAAACGGTTTTCCTTGCATAATTTGAATATTAGGACACTGCTAACGTTTAAATTTCACAGATAGGATGATACATTACATATTCATAATTCCTGCAAAGTTCTACACAATTTGATGTTGGCTGCAAAAGGGACATAGTATCTTTAACATAAGAAAAAGGGGACCATGGGGAACCGATAGTCACCTATTAGGCATTGTTTGCCATATAGAGGGCGCAAGTAGCTATTGCAGTGGGGCTTTAAAGCCGCAGGTCCCTTGGTTGCCTCATATTTACAAACATTGTTTTCCCGGGGTGTAACCATGGTAAGAAATGACTGTTTGAAGATTTCAAAATGACCCATATTCTGCAGAAAACAAGTAGATTTATTACACAATTACTACACAACAGATTGAAAACATTATAGGATTTAGGTACTATCATGTACATACTATTTTCAATGCAATCCGATATTTTCATGATTTTCAGGTGATTGTCACTAGTTTAAGATCGACATAATAACAAGGAAAACAATTGCCTTGGCGCAATATATTACCGGGATGCGGAAGCGGTTGGCAATGGTAAAATTTCCTATCGTCTGCCAAAGCAGGAAGCCAACAGATCCTTGTCATAATACTTCAGGGCCCGTATTCAATAAACTTCTAAGACATTTTTCTTAAGTCTAAGAAAATGTCTAAGAATTTGTCTAGGTTAAGAAAGTTGCCTTAGCCGTATTCTAAACACGTAAAGCAGTTTGTCTTAGCCAAGACGAAAGATAAGACAAATTCTTAGACCCGATGACGTCATGTGGGAAAGTTGATGTGGTCGACTCGAGCGAATTAATTGCAACTCGATTTGCCTATGTAATTTGCGTGTTAAAATAAAAATCGCACCGCACGAAAATTATACACTAACATGTATGGGAGAGCGTAAGGGAGGAACGATGCTCACATAATTATTTCGGGATTGACCAACTGACACTAAAACAGTCTAGTCAAGACCACCTGAGGCTAGATGTTTGAAATCTGTTGCGTATCCAGAAATAAAACGGAGTCAAGGTCTTGGGGGGTCTTTGACAGGGAAGTGGAATGTATTTTCTAGGCAACACCGCGTCATAATAATAATAATGGGTTCTTACATTATAGCACTCATTTCCGCCTCTCTCATCACATTATTACCCTAGCAGGTTAAATAAAATAAAAGGCATTCATATAGCGCCGTCTATACACAATTCTATTCCGAGGCGCACAAATTATTCATTACCCCCGACTTTAGCGTAGCTGCCATTAAAGCGCTCTAGAATTTTAAGGAATTAAATCCTGCCAGGTACCCATTAACATCACCTGGGTCGAGTGTGGAAAATGTAGATTAATGCCTTGCCAAAGAACATTAGTGCCGTGTCGGGGATCGGTTATAGCCGACCCGCCAAATGACTAGCACTCAAGCATGGTAACTTTGCCACCAATGGAACTACCATGGAAACCTTGATTTTGATTGGCTGTTGAGCCCTGTTGCCATGGTAGTTGCCATCAATGGTAAGTTTTCTGCAACGGTGCCCTGTCACCTGGGTGGAGAGTGGCAAATTACACCCGGGACTCGGAGTATCTCCTTTCAAGAGGGTTGTTTGTTACAATCGAAATGCAAATAAGCCTATTTCGCACGGTTTAGCGGGTTGAGGTCAACTAGTGCGGGCTCCACCACTTCCGTAAGTTACGCTGGTCGGTGGAAGGTCCAAGTAAGAGCGTGTCGACAACTATAAATGGTGCAAGTGAAATTATGAGGTATTTACTGCTGCAGGGATTAACTTACGCCGACTAGCAAATCCCCGTCTGAACAAGACTATTCAGTTACAACACGAATCGTAACCTTATACCTTTTGACAAAATAAAGACCGGTGCAAACCGTGCAATTATTATCGCTACAAAAAAGTGTTTTCAGTTTGTAGTGGTTGTCAGCAGGCACGTAGCCAGTGGTTGTCAGCAGGCACGTAGCCAGACTTTGATGTTTTTTTTCTTCTTTTTTTTTTTTGGGGGGGGGGGGGGGGGGGTGGGGTTCATACATGTTATCGATCGAGGTAAAAAAAAGGGGTCTAAAAAGTTCAACCGATCCTGGAATTTTGTTGGGGGCACGTGCCCCCCCCCCCCCCGTGCCCCACCGGTGGCTACGTGCCTGGTTATCGGGGGTAGCATTGTCGAAGATCTTTTGTTTTTTTTGTAAATATGATGTGGCAAAATTCGAATATGTGAAAATGAACAAAGGTGTACATGTTGAAAATTGAACACCAACCATTTGTTCAATGTTTATAATACATTCATATAGTTTTTGGCTGGCATATTATTTAAAGGAAACCAAAACCTTCATACTAAGTTACTTTTATTGTAAAGTTTAAGATATTTGAAAAATATCAGTGAAAATTTGAACAAAATCGGGTAAGGAATAAGGAAGTAAGAGCTTTTTGAAATGACTAGTCACTAGAGGGCGGTATTCAATTTGATGACATCATCTGTGGACAACTCTCCATGCCTTTTGTACATCAAATTTCATGTTTTTCCTTCTTTCTTGTGATTGAGATAATGTACTCCCCTGAAAGCAAGATATAGAATGCAAAATGATATTCTACTTCACATGTTATGAAGTCGGATCAAGAACACAAATAAATACGAAGAAAACAAAAAAATTGTGAAATTTTATGTACAAAAGGCATAGAGAGTTGTTCACAGATGATGTCATCAAATTGAATACCGCCCTCTAGTGACTAGTTATTTCAAAATGCTCTAACTTTCTTATTGCTTGCCCGATTTTGTTCAAATTTTCACTGATTTTATTCAAATCTTTTAAACTTTACAATAAAAGTAACTTAGTATGAAGGTTTTGGTTTCCTTTAAGTGTGTTTAGACAAGAGTGGTTGTTTTCAGCGCTGATGTTTCTAATAAATGACCCCGATTTGACATCACCATCCGGCAATACCAGGGACGCGAAAAGGGCGCCGATAATATCTGCGTAAAGGGGCCAGGGTGCATGGCGGTAACTATACCACCCCAAACCCTTGTTTTTTCGAAATTGATATATTATCTTTTTGATTTTTTCTTCCCCTTTATTTTTACCAACAATCTGTACATATTTCCAGACAAATATGCACGTTTTGGATCAATTTTTGAGCAGTTTTTTGTCGCCATTTTGATTCTTCGGGGGGGGGGGGGGGGGTGCGGTCTCATGAAAGTCAAGTCTATTGTTTTTATGACGTTTTTCTGTTACTTTTTATAACAAGTCGTTTTGAGTTTACTGCGAGATGTTCTTTGAATTAGAAATGGTGTAATGTGTAAGCTACTACTTCAATGTATTCGATGTCCACCTTCAATATTGTATAACATAATATACCAGCATTATATCCTTCACCTGTATGGTAGCATGTCCCATATTGTATTCATCCTCGTGCTTTATAACAATTATTACAAGAATACTTTCACATAGGATGTCCTTTCACACATTAGTTAAGGACATGTCAATAAACAGTATCTCTTCTCTCCACGAATTATGTCAATACCCCACCAGACCCACCAAAAAAAATCTTCAGGTGGGGGGGGGGGGGGGGGGGGGCTTGGAAGTTTTGCATTCATTTTCTACACACACAACAGTAGCAAATGGAGGGAGGGGGTATTTTGTCCCTCCTTTTGTTTAAGATTCCACTTATGGAGTTAAAAGCTGCATAGCAGTGCATGTGGAAGTATTCGTACGATTTTTATTTATGAAATAATTCTGAAGATATATATTTTTTTTTTGGGGGGGGGGGAGGTGGGGGAGAGAGAGAGAGAGAGAAAGAGAGAGAGAAAAAAAGAGAGGGACGGAGAGAGTCGAAAGAAAAGGGAGAGACAAAGAGAGAGAGATAGAGAGAGCGAGAGAGAGAGAGAGAGAGAGAGAGAGGAAGGGGTGGTTTAAAGTGAGAGAGAAGGAAGAAAGGGATAAGTGTGAATTAGTTCTATACCACAAACACTATTAACTACAAAGTCATACATTTCAAAGCGTGGGATCAGTTTTATTTACATATTCATCAAAATACCAAAGTCAGAATTATCATTTAGATAGTAAAGAACACGATAAAAGACATTTGAATAGGTCATTATCATTTAATATTTCCCCAAGGGGCCCCTTCACCCCTGGATCCGCTTTTTTAATTCAATCAAACGAGAATTTACAACATTGTCAAATAGTTTCTTTTTCTTTCTTTGGGGGGGGGGGGCATAGTGATACGGATAAAAACCGTGTCCCGTCCTCATTATGCATGAGCAGTTTACAACTAGCAGTGCCCAATTAATTGAGAAAAACTTAGAAAATATGTTCAATCATAAAGATGTTGTTTGACAGAACCGGATTTAATTGTGGTTATTGGATGATTCAAGAAGAAGCGGACCTGGTTACTTCCTTCGCCAGAAAGATTTGATTAATAATCCATTTTCAATTTTTACGGTTTTAGGAAAATACTACAATTTTAATTATGCCTATATTTTAATTAAATTGACTCGTGCAGGGACGGACCTAAGATTCATCTTAGGGAGGGGGAAGAGTATGAACAATCTCTGATAAACCAACAGCAAAATTATGATTTCATTTCCAGTTGTCTTTTCTAAGATTTGAAAAATGGGCCACATTCTTCTTTTGTGCATTTCAGGACAAAGACAGTAGCATAATAAAACAGATAATCTAAAAAATTAGGTGGGACATTATCACAAATAACCAACTGAATTATATTAATGACAATGATAATGAAACTTAAATTTCATTTATCAAATTTACAAGACTACAAATTAACTCTTGATAATAATAAATACAACTGTGTATACAGATACGAAATTGCTGTGATGAATTGTTCGACCTAAAGACAGTTAGCATAATAAAAAAGATAATCTAATTAGGTGGAGCATTGTCATCAATAACCAACTGAGTATTAATGACAATGATATTGAAACTCAATTTTCATATATCGAATTTGCAAGAGTACGAGACAAGTATCCTCTTGATAAATGATAAATATACCTGTGTATAAATACAGATATTCACGTCTATGAGGGTACACAAATGGTGAGTATGAACAATATAGACAAAATTCTTGTCGCAATTAAGGGGGGGGGGGGATATCTTCATTTTGAACTAGACCAGTTTACATGCTTGGCAAAGAAAATTAACAAACAAGTGTTTAGAGCAAAACAATTCGAAAAAATAACAACTTAGTTCTGGTGGTACCCGGAAATCTAAAGCTTTTGAAGGACGTCAGATATTTTAAGGCAAATTATCCAGTTTTCAATAGCAGGGCATAGACGTCAGATATTTCTAGGAAAATGATCCCTTTGTTCAGCAGAGCATATACGTCAGCTATTTTAAGGAAAATTTTCCCCTTTTCATTGGCAGGGCATATATTGACGTCAGATATTTTAAGACAAATTAACATTTTTTTCTGTAGCAGGGCATATTAAATAACAGTCACGATTCATTTTCAATGGAATTCCAAACTGAAACCCCACACATTTGTTTTTGTCAACCAAGGTTTAGTGTACTCTCGTATTACTATCGTTGTCACGATATAGGATTAGAATAAAATGTCAGGTATAGCTTCGAAATATTTTGAGAGCCTTCGACAATGAGAAGTGAGATTATTTCCTGTTCTTGGCAGAATTTATTACCAAATTCGCTAAATATTTGATGCATTGTGTTCCATTAGAGTGAATTTAACCGTTACTCTGGTTACCAGACGTGGCACACCCATAATAGTACGAACTTACACAATAAGAAGTTATGATAGTAATTAAATGCAAAATGGAAATTGCAACGCATTTTCGTTGTTGTTTTCTTTACCAGAATCCAACATTTGTTGATAGTAGCCTACTCTTTTGATAGAAATTTAACAAAACAATATCTCTTCTACATACATAAATACAAATGAAAGATATTGCAATGACATATAAATGATTAGTTCAGTTTCCAAGGATCATTTATTTACAATGTCTATTTTCAGCTTTTATGGAGTTAGTTCGTTTCATATATCCCTCAACCGCCACTCTAAACATACTAACAACAACATTTTGTAAGGGGGTGGGGTGTTATACCAAACGAGTTATATATAACCCCAAGAGGCTCATCTCACCTACACAATAATCGAAGGAAAAAACAAATCGAAATCGAAATTTGCAGGCAGATCATTTTGAGGGGCGAGAGGTAATCAACCACAATCAGTGGAAAAGGCACTTATACAAATTATTACTTTTCAAGAAAACGAGGAACAATCTAAGCAGACTAAGTTGTAGAGGGATGATATAGGAGATGAAAAGGAATTTAAAACAACAATTATAAACACAATCGCAATTTCTTTCTAGTAATAAACTCGGGGGCAATATTGTATCCCATTGATATCATGTTAAGAGTATATAATACGCCATTGTGTTATTCGCACATGTCATAATGTGACGGACAAGGCTCTGGAAATTACCATAGGTTTTTTTTCTTTCTTCTAAAGTCTGTGCCATCGTTTTAATAATATAAACACATACATATTTCCTCAAAAACAATTGGTTGAAGATCAAATCTTACTATAAATATACAGTATTATACTTCTGTCAAAAATAAAATTACACAGTATGTGAGTCCAGACCATTAAAACTGGTCGATTCCGTGATTTTTGCTCTGCTTTCCCGTGACCTGCGATGCCATCGTCCTTGCATCAGCATGGCCATGCCCTTTTTGAACTTTTGTAATCTAAGAGCATAGATGAAGGGGTTCACGCAACAGTTCAAGAACGCTAAGGTCACTGTGATGTGATACCAGGCTCCTGTAAAGTTCAAAGGTCCTCCGAAGTTGAACTGTAGGAAGGTGATTTGGTTTGGGGTCCAGCATATGGTGTAGACGGCGAAGAGGATACAGAGCGTCATGGTGATATTCCTGGAGGGATGTACGATCTTAGATGCTCCTCTGTTTGGCATCCTGGTAGGTGTACTTGTGGCACTTGGTGGGTCCACCAACTTTTTCTTCTTCTGCTGCAATGCGATTTTCTTTTTCCTCATCTCGGTGATGATATTGTAATAGACAAAGGCCATGATGCAGACAGGGAGGACGAGCTCCCAGATGAACAGAGACACTCCTAGGACGATTCCTGCAGCTTTGGACCACGATGCCTCGTAGACACAAGAGCCAGGGCCGCATGTCCACTGGAAAATTGTTGGGACATATTGCATGATAGGAGCAATGAGCCAAATCAGAAGCATCATGATCAAGGCTCGTCGCCTGCTGAAGTTTCGTGAGTACGTCATCGGATGAAGCACTGCCCAGTATCGCTCAATCGACATCACCGTCAAGTTCCATGTCGAGATAGCAAAACTAGCGAAGAGGAAGAACCGCGACCACCAGAATCGACATAAAAACTCCGCCGTCGATGGCGAAAGGTGGATGAAATGTCCCGTGACGCCAGATGTATCGTTGCCGGCACCGTCATCGAGGTCCTCTTCGTAGGCCATGATTCTTGGTCTGAACACGTTGACGACCCCGAATAGGATCAGCAAAACAGACGTGCACCCGTCAATGAGAGCCTGGTCGAATATGAACATATTCACCTGACTTTTCTTCTGTGTTAGCAACCCGAATACGATCATGACGAGCGTGTTTCCTATGATGCCGAAAGTACCGATGACCACGTACACCACTATGGATACGATGTCGTTAGCACTCAACGTGTGCACTATCTCGGTTGGTGTGTGTCCGACGGCTGTGGATACTGTCATGTTATCCATGGTGGCTTAAAGATCTATCAAATCGTCCAGTATTATGAGTTCTGCTCAAAAGGCTTCAATTTGACAAACTTGCGAAAAGTGTGTAGGATCCAATTCTCTGGCCTTTTTCAGAGCGACATTGTTCTGTGAAAGTGAAACAGATAACAGAAAGGGTTGCATTACCGGCCTCAATGTCGCTGTAAATCTTTTATGCGTCCATGGTCTAATTAAAAACACATGTTAGAGCAGTTGAACGATAAATAAAACACGTACACGCAAATCATGTTAACAAGTCACTGTCAAAATCCAAAGCATCTGTGAGCTATAAAGTTTCTGTATGAAATATCGAGTACAAAAAAATCACAGTAAAATCGTATGGTATCAATTTCTCCATCAATCATTCCTCCTATATAAAGGTCATAAATGCGATTATGAATGATCCATTTTTGATCCGAATACCAAGGAGACGTATGCTATTCAAGAGCCAGGTTGGGTTAAACTCGCGATATTTTAAGATCGGTGTCGGGTGTGCAAAATGCGGGTTGACGAGAAAAGAGCGGGCTTTTAAGAATGCGAAACACAACTGACTACCAAGCTCGCGTCACTCAATATTCTTGTACAACGTCAACTTGGTTTATATGTCACACATTAGAAAGGACAATGACGATTTTTTTTCCATCCTAGATAACGTGTGATAAGACACCTTTTAAAACCCTTTCATTCCTGTCCTCCTGAAGTCATCGTTATACAGTCCGTGTTAGTATTCGTTTGGGATCGAGAGGGTTGGTTTAGTGGGGGAGTGTATAAACGGTAAAGACCGAGGTCATGTCATATGCCTTCTTTCCGCCTTATTGTGGGTTAGTATACAGCCACAGGAAATGGTGCTGTTTGGAGGTGGAAGATTGACTCTGAGCGGATAAAACAAAAAACGATAACACTTGTGGAAGAAAATATGACACAACTTTGACAGTTGAACAAATTGGGTTATGGTGAATTAATAATAATATAGGTTTTCCCGCCCAACTTCGTAAACTTAGCATCCGAATTAACGTTACGTTCATTCAAGTTCGTGCGAAATTGAATGACTATGTGGATCAACATTTAAAAAGGTAATTGCGTCATTCAATTTGATTTAGTAGCATCAGTAGCATGCGATTTCATACTCTTGTCAATGAGACGTGCAAAACGAGCATTCAATTTAGAAAAGCGTGCAAAGAGCATTCAAATTCGCGCCGGACAGACGGTGGTATGTATTCGTGCATTCAATTTCGTGATTAGGCATACATATGTGACATTTGTGCATTGCTTTTCATTTGATGAATTTGTCACTAAGTCTTAATATACTTCTGTTTGAATAATTTTATGCAAAGCTTAATTGGATGACTGACGTGCGTATTCG